>NC_143582.1:49038092-49367768 GCF_048544385.1 Mastigoproctus giganteus | reverse complement strand
ATTTGTATATATATATATATATATGTACAGTGGTGTTCAAAGAAAGTGCATCACCCCTTAAAATTGTAATTGTCGTCCGCATAACGTAAGTATATGGCAATATTTCGTACAAATTGCATCAGATAAGATTGATGTGCGTCGGTGAAGACGTAATATTGGCGACTTAGTGCAGTGGAAGCCATTAAGAAAGAGTGTTCTTGCTATTTTACGTGAGGAAGGATGTTCTTCACGTCATGTTGCTTATAGAGTGTTTTGTAGTCTGTGCGGGTAGCACAGTGCTATCGTCACCTGCTCCCCACACTGAATGGAAAAGGTTCGGGTTCAAATCCAGTCGATGGCGCGAGGAAATTTAATGGGCTTTTTTCACTACGTAGCTCTCAGGCGTAGATAACAAGGTTTTATCCACAGAAACTGGGATTTTTCTTCCAGCAAAAAGACAAATCGACCTTAGCACAAATGCCGTTAACAGACATAACACACAGCATGGCAGATGAATTTAATTGGTCCTTGAGGTTGTCACAGACATTCTCTTAGATATGCCAGACAAGCTGTACTTGCTAACTGGGAGTCCAAAACGCTGATGGAACTGATATTCGGGTAACATTCAGTTCAAATGGACCCAATTTCGGCGAAGCCTGGACTTGAGAGCCAAATCCTCTGTTTACACCTTCACGATGGTGAGACTGATAATAATCCTGTGTATAACCCCCCATGCACAAGCATACTGTGAATGACCACTAAGGTGTGAACCAACGTAAGCAGGGGTCGAGGTGTGGCACGCACACCACATTGAGGAATGCCGCCCCTCTGTGTTACCAAGCAGTACTAGGAGGTAAATGACTCTGATCAACCCGGAAATACCACCACTTTGCTTATTGGAGGTTTGAAATGGTGGAACTCATGTTGAGTCGCCAGAGCTAAGTTCCGATAAAATCACCCTTCCCCATTTCTTCCATTATGCAGTATGATTAATGACTTTTGAGGTTATGATGAACACCGTG
The DNA here is from genome assembly GCF_048544385.1 of Mastigoproctus giganteus. Lineage (NCBI taxonomy): Eukaryota > Metazoa > Arthropoda > Arachnida > Uropygi > Thelyphonidae > Mastigoproctus > Mastigoproctus giganteus. Next base: position 49,366,767 of record NC_143582.1, on the reverse strand, counting down.
GCGAGAACGATATTCCTTACATTTCGAGGGTACAGCTCTAAAATGGTGTTCGCATGCCGGCCGCTACTGAGTACACCGAACCGAACATATTCGTAACTCTCTAAGAGGCTTCCGCATCAGCTAGTGTATAATCTTGTAACATCTACTCTGCCAGATAGTGACTGGAGGAAGTCCGAGTAGTGTGTATGTGGGGGATATTGTCGAGGCCAAGTTTTGTCAAGGATCTGGGTATATTCTTACCACGTGTACGCCATATCCAAAAATTTCATTACTTCATACAGCATGTCCCACCCACCTTTTCTTACTATTGAATACACCATGAATTGTCAAACTAATAGAGCAAGCTTATCTGCGAAAAGATCTAAACCTCCAAAGCACTTCCTAAATCATTTCACAAATATAAGTGGTCTCAACGATGTCCATTTCCACTTGCAGTCTGCCAAACCCCATGTACTTTTTCTGACAGAATCTCAGTTATCATTTGATTCAACTACTGCTCATATCAGTTGCCCAAATTATTCGCTTTACGATTCCTTTCACTTCAAAGGTGGTATTTGTGCATAGTTCCGTTCCGATATTCCCTGTCAAAGACTTGGCAGTTTCGAATCTCCTCTTTTCGATCTTCTCTGGTTTAAAATCTCTCTGCCTCATTGTGTCAAATTCATCTGTTGCCTCTATCGTTCTCCCAAATCCATTAATCACTTCGAGCTCTTTGACTTCCTCTCTTTGCAACTTGACTTTCTCCAGTCTAAATTTCCTAATAGTGAGGTAATTTTTCTTGGTGATTTTAATGTTCAGAACTCTAGCTGGCTTACGTTTTCTAGTCACACTGACTCAGCTGGTCGATATGCGGAGGCTTTTGCAATTACTAATGACCTTGCACAGATTGTTCATTTAACTACAAGAATACCGATCAATCCTAACCATACAGTCGACACGCTTGATCTTTTTCTCACAAACAACCCTTCTAAGTACACGGTCGAAGTGAGAGGTCCTTTAGGCACTTCAGATCAGAACTTGGTGATTGTCTCTTATCGAATGGAGCCTTTATCTCATGGCTATTCCAAACCTCATATTGTTTGGCATTACAAGAATGCACAACGGGATGACTTGTGAGATTTCTTTTCCTTGGTCGGATTAATGTTTAAAACTTCTGATGTCAACGTTTGCTCAGATAGTGTCATTGAAATTATTCTTGTAGGTGTAGAATCCTTTGTCCCATACTCCACTTTAAAATCTCGTCCTTTATCAATACCTTGGTTTTCCAATAAATATGTTAATGCTGGTCAAGAAAAGAACGTTGTATATCGTAATTGGCTTGTTTCTAATTCTTCCGTTTCATTTTCTGCCGACACTAAAGCTCGCAAAAATTGTAAAGCAAGTATTAATCAGTCCAAACTAGAGTTTGAACAGGCTAAGAGTGGAAAACTTGCTTCTTGCCCTAATGGTAGCCGAGCATTCTGGTCTCTTGCTAAAACTATTGGCCGCAACTTTTGCCCATCTCTGCTCCCACCTCTGTCCAAACCAGATGGTTCTATTGTCACTTCAGCCAGGATAAAGCTGACCTGCTCGTTTCCCATTTTTCCTCCAAACCGTGTATTAATGATCTTGGTAAAACACCTCCCACCGTTCCCAACACGATCCATTCAATGCCTCCTGTGGCCTTCCGTTAAAAGGATGTCAGAAGGATTTTGATGAATCGTGATGCTAAGAAAGATACAGGTGGTATTTTTCCACTTGTTCTCAAAACCTGTGCACCTGAACTTCCTGAACTTACTTCTGTTCTTTGCCGCTTTCTCAGTTTCTTATTCCAAAGGTGGTTTTCCTTCTGCTTGAAAATTTGTTCATATCCAGCCAGTTCCTAAAAAGTGTGACAAAATCCCTCACATCCAATTATCGTTCCATTGCAATTACTTCTACTCTTTCTAAAGTAATGGAGAAATCAATTAACCGTCAACTCTTAAACTACCTAGAAAACTTCCGTATGATCAACAATTGCCAGTATGGATTCCGTCAGTGTCGATCCACTGGTGATATTCTGGCTTATAATTCCCATTTATGGACTAATCGAATGGAAAAGTTCGGTGAAACACACGCAGCTGCTCTTGACATCTCAAAGGCTTTCAATCGTTTTTGGCATAAAAGTCTTCTAAACAAGCTTCCATCTTATGGTTTGCCAACTGTTTTTTTAATTGGTTATCCAGTTTTCTCTCTGATCGCTTACTGAGGGTAATGGGAGCTGGCTCTCTGTCTTCTAATTTCTCCACTAATGTCGGTGTCCTCCAAGGTTCTGTTCTTTCCCTCACTCTTTTCCTCTTGTATATTAATGACCTTCTTCCATTGACTGGAAACCCGATCCATAGTTTTGTCGATGATAGCACATTGCATTCCACTTTCTATTTTGAGAAACCTTGCCCTTCTCAATCTCAGCTTCAACTTCTAGAAAATCTGCTACCAGTTCCTTAAATGCCAATCTCCAGTTAATTCTCCAGTGGGGCAAAGACAACTTAGTTTATTTCAATCCTTGGAAAACTCAGTCTTGTCTTATATCTCGCAAAAAGAATTCTTTTGCTATTATACTTATCTTTGGTGACACTTCGATTTATAGGCAAAATGATATATCTCCTTTGTGGATTACCCTTACTTCTAATCTCTCTGACGCACAAGCACATTACAAATATTGCTTCCTCTGCATCTGAAAAACTTGGTTTTCTCTTTCGCTCTCGGCGTAACTTTTCTTCCAAACAATTGTTCATTCTGTACAAATCGGAAATCCGCCCTACCGTGGAATATTGTTCCCACATCTGGGGTGGTGGTGCCCCCAAAACCTCTCTCAGGCTTCTTGATTCCATTCAGAAGAGCACAGTTAGGTTAATTAATGATTCATCTCTAACAGAGTCTCTCCACTCGCTGTCTCATAGACGTAAAGTTTTTCTTGCACTGCTTCTATTGTAATTAGCAGAAGCCGGAAAACAAGATGCAGGATATTTCAGAGACTGCTGGGAATCATTGCGGTACAAGTAAACACATGGGTTTTGTTAGGGTAGCTAAGAATAGGAACATGTGCACGTATACTTGCGTGTACACCAATGCTAGGTGTTTGGAAAATAAATTTGATGAATTGCTGAAAGCATCAAAGGCGGATATTGTTGGAATGATCACAGACCTTGTGTTAAACAGATATAAGGAATGCAGAACTGGAATTTGTGGAGTACAATGTGTACAGAAAGGATAGAGAGGATAGGAAGGGAGCAGGGGTCATTTTATTAGTTAAGAAACACATAAAATTTAAGGAAGTAAAGCCAGTCGACATCCCTGGACAGTGCAGTGTCGAGTCAGTTTGGTATGACACAAGCATTGGGAGATCAAAATTGAGAGTAGGAGTGTGCTATAGGCCTAATGACTCTGATGAGTATAATAAGAAACTGTACAGGGAAATAAAGTGGGCCTGTAAATCAGAGTCTTATAATGGGGGAATTTTAATTTCCCGGATATTGACTGGAATTTGTGGGTTAGTCATTCACACACTAGCAAGGCTTTTGTGGATTTATTGGATGATTGTTTTCTACATCAGAATGTTGGGAAGGCAACTAGAGGAAGTAATACTCTTGACTTCATTATCAGTGTGCTATAGGCCTAATGAATCTGATGACTATAATTAGAAACTGTACAGGGAAATAAAGTGGGCCTGTAAATCAGAGAGTCTTATAATGGGGGAATTTTAATTTCCCAGATATCGACTGGAATTTGTGGGTTAGTCATTCACACACTAGCAAGGCTTTTGTGGATTTATTGGATGATTGTTTTCTACATCAGCATGTTGGGGAGCCAACTAGAGGGGGTAATACTCTTGACTTGATTATCAGTAGTGATTCTTCATGCATTAAGAATCTGCAGATAAATGAACCACTAGGTGGCAGTGATCACAGTGTGCTGAAGTGGGATTTACTCAAAGAGGTAACTACCATCAGAGATAAAGGGAAGGGTTTTTGCTTTCGTAAAGTCGACTAAGATGGTCTGAGACAGTATTTAAATTCTATACAGTGGGACCAACTGATGATGTTACCAACAGCAAATTCAAAATGTGAAGCATTCAGAGAACTTATCTTGGAAGCTACTAGGCTTTACATACCAACTAAGAAATATTTTTCAAGGTTTAGGCCTAAATGGATGTCAGATTAACTAATGAGACATGTGGCAGAGAAGAAAAATGCATGGAATACATGTAAATTAAGACGTGACACAGAAGCCTATGATAGATATATGTTGATCTGTAACCAAGTTACAAAGGAGGTTAGGCAGGGGAAGGCAGGTTACGAGAAATCTTTGGCAAAGGATGGAAAGAAAAACAACAAGGAGTTCTTTATTTATGTAAACTCTAGAAGGAAGGGGATGAATCAGATTGGTCCACTTGATATCGATGGTTCAACTGTTGATGATCCTGCTCATGTAGCTAACAAACTAAATGAATATTTTGCATCGACATTCACACATGAGGAGTTATTCAGCGAGGGGAATGCCAGAGATGTGTATTCAACTCTGGCAGTAAGCTAGATAATCTTGATATATCTGAGAAATTGTTGAAGATAAACACAAGAAAGGCACCTGGGTTGGATGGAATCTGTCCAGTTATTTTAAAGGAGGCAGCAAAGGAAGTAAGCAAACCCTTAACCATAATTATGAGAGCTTCCTTGGACTCAGGGGATGTACCCATAGACTGGAGAAGTGCAAATGTGACCCCAATTCACAAAGGAGGATCGCAGACTGACACAAGTAATCATAGACCTGTTAGTTAACTTCTGTTCTAGGAAAATTTGTGGAGGCACTGGTTAAAGAAGCACACAAAAGGACTGGATGCAGAGTATAACTTTGATATTATATACTTGGATCTTGGAAAGGGTTTTGATTCTGTTGCACATAGAAGACAGCAGCACAAATTGGAGCAGTGTGGTGTTGGAGGCAAATTGCTGCTATGGATAAGGGGGTAGTTGAGGGGGAGAAGACAGAGAGTGGTAATCAATGGACAGTGCTCATCGTGGACTAATGTTATTAGTGGAGTCTCTCAGGTTTCAGTGTTGGGTCTATTATTGTGTTCTGTATTAATAAATGATATTGATGATGGTATATCAAGCGTAATGTCCAAGTTTCCAGACGATACAAAGGGTGGCAGGGTTGTTAAGGACACTACTGACACTATGCTGCTGCAACAGGATCTGGAATGGTTGAGCAGATGGGCTGAGAGGTGGCAAATGAAGTTTAACATTGACGAATGTAAAGTACTACATATGGGAAACAGGAACCCCAGAGCAACGTTTCAACTCTGTGGTACTTCAATGACAGTGGTAGAGAATGAAAAGGACCTTGGGGTAATTGTGCAGGCAGATATGCAGTTTTCTGAGCAATACAGAAGGTCTGCAAGGGTAGCTCATGGTGTCTTGTCAATGATATACAGGAAATGTTCTAGTAGGGATAAGGAGGTGATTATCCCTTTGTATAAGGCAATGGTCAGGCCACACCTTCAGTACTGTATACAGGTCTGGAGGCCTCACTTCAAGATGGATGTAGAGCTGCTGGAACGAGTACAGAAAAGGGCAACAAGCTTAGTGAATGGAACAATGGGTGTGTCTTACGAAGAAAGGCTTAAATTTTGCAAATTACGGCGTCTGGAAAGTAGGCACCGCCGAGGTTATCTGATAGAGGTGCATGAAGCCTTGAATGGTTTGAGCATGCTCAATGCTGATGGGATTGTTCCTCTTGCTCAGAATGATCACCTGAGAGGGCATAAATTCAAATTGAGGAAAGACAGATGTAGGATAGATGGGCGGAAATTTGCCTTTAGCCTGCGGGTAGTTTGTGGAACAGACTTCCATCTGTTGTTGTGGAAGTTGATAGCCTAAATAAATTTAAGGCTCCGCTTGACAGGTATTTCGAACGAACGGAGGTGTGAAAAGGAAGTGTGTTTTTGGCTGATGCTGCATAAGCTTGCTTTCTTGCATCATATGCCTCTACTAATTCTAATGCTAATGCTAATTTCTGCCCCCTAATTGTCATGTTTACAAACACTGTTGTATAATGGTTGCAGATGCTCATTTTGGAATATATTGAGAGCACCAGTGAAATATTACTTAGCTTTGCCTTAACCATTAATATATCTTTTGTTTATGTTTCTATTTATGATGCTACTCATAAAAATTACATAGCATTGCGAAAAAGTGTTAGAAATGTGAAATTTCTAGGTGATGCTCCTTCTTTGAACACCTGTGTGCAGTGGCGCTGCTACCATGTAGGCAGGCAAGGCAATTTTCATTAATTAAGTATTGGCCCGAACATGGTCTTTGCCTCCTGGCCTGAAAAAGGGCAGCTGCGCTACCGCCTGTGTGATATAAATATAATATATATATATATATGTGATATACACTGAGTGATCACTAAATTATGACCACCTACCTAATAGTTCGTAGGTCCTCCTTTTGCCCTCAGTATAGCAGATATCCGAAGTCGCATTGATTCAACATGATGTCGGAAGCTTTCTGGTGGTATCGCCCTCCAAGCTGTGTGTAATGAGGCTAAAAATGCAGGTATGGAGGTGATAGTATATCAAGACGACTGATATGCCTTTCCTTAATGTTCAAGTGCTCTATGTGATTGATATCGGGGGATTTCGGAGGCCATTCAATATGCTAGAAGTCAGAACTGTGTTCCTCAAACCATTCCTGCACATCAAGTTTCCGATGCTTCGGCGCATTGTTATCTTGGAAGACACTATCGCCATTCGCGAAAAAATGTAAGTACCAGTAGTAGGTTATATTTTTTCAATGTATCAGTGATCTACGATATCGTAGACCACAGATACATTGTTCCAAATGCACCAGGAGTCCAAATTCTCCTCACTTGTGACTGTGGAGAACAACGATTCACAACGTAGCTGCTTCCCGGCGAGAGTGGCATGTTTTTTTTTTTTTTCTTTTCTCTTCCGGATCTTGGGTTTTTCGTCCAGGTAATAGAAAATAAACCAGAGAACACACCAATTTTTTAAAGATAGTATATGCAGAGCAATATGGCCTTATTCTCTGATGCTCTTAAAATCCTACTGCAAAACTCCTGCTATGTTTTGTTAGCCCTCGTGGTAAGCACATTTGGTTTAATCACCGTGCACTCAATATTGTTTGGTTAAGACCTAAATTTGAATCCCGTCAATGACGCGAGGAGTTGTTATGGTCCTTTTTTTACCCAGTGACTGAGTTATTCGGTCTTAGACATAGTTGCAAAGTTTTTTCCTTTTGTAACCCGGCTTTTTTGTTGAGCAAATGAACCACAGAACACACTCAATTTATATACCGCAACATGGCCTAAGTTCTTAAAGCGCCTAAAACCCTGCAATAACCAACTACAGTACATCCATTGCTTGCTAAAAGCGCTGAAACCAAGAAGTGGCAACTTTACGAAACATTCATTCGCTCCCACGTGTGTCAATTACTATTTGATATATCGGATAGAGTGAATTGTTGAAACTTCTAATTTTGAATTCCTTCCTATTTGCTAAAAAAAAAAAAAAAAAAACTGACCACAACCGTCTCCCTCATGCACAAACCAAACACTTCTAAAATCAGTAGCTAAAATTGGAGATTTATGCTTAAATGTAAGCCTTTTACCTTGAATTTAAATAACATGGGAGTTTCCGCCCACAAATATTGCAGACGTAACGGTATACAGCACAGAGTAATAAGATTTACTCTGTGCTATATATACATATATAACACAGAGTAAATCTTGGTACACAGAGTACATGTATACATATATATTGTAGTAGATACTACTACTCTGTGGTGTACAATGCATATACCGCAGAGTAGGATTCAGTACTGTATATGTTTACTATACATATGTATACAGTGTAATTAATTAAAAGATGACAGCTGCAATGGCTCAATACGTTATACATCAATTAAGTTAACGTTATAGAAAGAGGAGGAATCATCTCTAATTAAAAGAATTTTGTTAAATAACAAAATTGTTTTTAAAGTATGGACATTGTCTTCTCGCACTCAAAGATTTCGGTTGGTGATTCGATGTAATTTGGGGGTCCGCTGGCCACTGATTCCGTACTGCATTGGTTCAGTCTAAGAGTGTGACGAATTCGTGTAAATTATTTGCGTAAATTATTACGGTTAATTCAACAACGGACAGTAAGCGCAGAAGTGTTCTACAAGACACCATAGAGGTAATTCCTCTTTAACTAACATATATAGTGTAAGTATATTGTAATTCAACGTATTTTATATACTGTGGTAAAACTTTAGTTTACGTTATTCTCTGGCCATGGCAAACGACTGGTTTTTGCTTGAATCCCTCTCGAAGTTGCTTTACAAACTTAACCTTTTTTTCACTAAACAAAAATGAAAGTCGACTAAAAACGTGACCCATCCTATAAGTGGTTTACCCCCCCCCCCCTTCTAAACACGCAATTCTTTTTACCTTCTAATTACAACTAGTTTTCTCGGTTCACGTCCACGCAACTTTCTGTTCGTCACACGGAGGTACCCAAAACTAAATTTCGGCTCTGTAGGTATAGATTTTCCCAATTTTATTAGAGCACTATTACATGTTCCCAAGTACATCAACCCAGAGTAGTAAGATGCTCTGTGCATAAACCTGTATCTGATGCCGTACTGTGTAAAAGCTGTGAATTGATTCATATTAGGCTAGGATATGAAGCTAAAGGTATTAAATAAATAAAAGCATGAAATCAGAAAAAAGATGAAATACTAAATAAAAGCATGAAATAAAACTAAATAGGTTTTTAAATATATTTAAAACCTATAATTTAATATAATTTTATTATTATTATTTTTGTTATTAATTAATGTATTTAAATTAAAATTATTATTATAATGTAATATAATTTAAATATATTTAACATAGTTAAATATTTTAAATATAATTAGGTTATAAATAACAAGATTTTACTTTGCTTTATTTGTGTTATTTTTTACAATTTACTAATTAATTTATTTAACATAGGTGTAGTGAACATAGTTGCTAAGCACTGCTCATACCAACTATAGGTTGGTTGATTTTATATTTCATATACTGTACCTTTTTTTTTTATTTCCTAAGTCTAATAGGGACAGATGGGGATAACAGAGTTATTATACTATACCCTTTTGCAAATGGTGCTCCTGAGTGCTGTCTGGGTGGTGGTATACACTGAGAATAAGTAACATTAGTCTTCTTCACTGGTGAAGCATTGTTTATTTGAGATAGTGCAATATCACGGCAACTCCTTGTGAAAGCATCCAAAATATGAGATATAACAAAAACAATGCTATTTCACCTACTTCAGTGGTTCACTACATACTAATATGATGTAATTGCACTAACTTGCCCATTTAATATATCCCCAATTCACAAATGGGGATCAAAAGTTAACATTGGTTAAAGGAGTAATACAAAACCGTTACATTTTTGGTTGCAGTATAATTGCTTTCTAGACTGAATGCAATTATAGATATCATCATTCTTCTTTTTCTTGGTGATTCCTTTCTACTTCTCTCTCTCTCTCACTCACAGGGTAACTTGGAAATTTTTTTTTTGGCCAGTGCAGCATAAGCCTCAGGATTCCTTGCACAGTATGGCTAATAATAATAATACTGCAGTCAAAGCATGAATTTGTTAAGGGCGATCTTGTCTGACCAATCTGATCGGATGCCATGTTGCAGTTACAAAGGAACTGGATGCAAAAAATAATTTTGATATCATATACTTAGATTTCAGGAAAGTTTTTGTACTGTTGCCCATAAAAGATTGCTGTACAAACTTGAGCTGTGTGGCATTAAGAGCAAGTTACTGCTATGGATAAATGGCTGGTTAAGTGGTAGAAGAGAGAGAGTAGTTATTAATGGACACTGGTCTTCATGGACAACTGTTATTAGTGGAGTCTTCCAGTGTTCTGTGTGGCTCATTGTTTTCTGTATTTATTAATGATATTGATTAAGGTATATCAGGCTTATAGTCTAAGTTTGCAAATGATACAAAGGTTGGTAGGGTGGTTAATGACAGTAATGAGGGTAAGCTACTGCAACAAGAACTAAAAAATTAGGCTGATGGGCTGAGAAATGCAGTTGAAATTTAACATTGACAAATGCAAGGTACTGTATATGGGTAGTAGTTATTCCAGATTAACTTACCAACTGTGTGATACGAAACTCATGGTGGCATAAAACGAGAAAGACCTGGGGGGGGGGGGTAATTGTGCAGTTGAATATGAAGTTCTCCGAGCACTGCAGACAGGTTGCCATGGCAGCTCATGGAGATTTGCCAATGATACATAGGAACCTTACTTAGCAGGGATAAGGAGGTGATTATCTAAACAGAGTCGGATTAAGGATGAAATGGGCACCGGCCATATTTAAATTTGAGGCCCCTTTAATATATATATATATATATATATATATATATAGGGTGTTTCAAAAATGATAGTCAATAATTTAAAGGTGAAAAGTACAAACTAAAAAAAGCACCAGTGAACATTGGGCCACAAATGAACTGTTTTTGAGATAATGCACATTTTCTGTTAAGATCCGCCACTGACTATGGGAGCACTCTGGGAGGGTAGTCTGTATTGCTGAGACCTTGTACACTGCTATGACTCAGTACACGTTCTTGCAGAACAACCCTCGTTGAAATTCCTGATTTTGTTCTATTCTTTCTAACAGTCTGCACAGTGGTATCGAACGTGGTGGAAAAGGCCCAGGTTCGAATCATGTCAATGACACGAGGAACTTATGGTGGTTTTTTTTTCACTCTGTGGTTGAGTTAGTCAGTCTCAGGCATAGATAGCAAAGTTCCCCCCCCCACCAGAAACTGGGGTTTTCTTTGTCCAGCAAACAGGCAAATCGACCAGAGAACACGTGCAATTTACAGACAAAATAAATATATGGGTAGATGTAATCATTTACAGGGGACCCTAATATCATAATTTTTTTTCCTTTTATTCTTTCTAACAGGCCTGATGTAGCCGAGTGGTCAGGAGCACAAGTGCAGTAGCACACACTCTTTTGAGTAGACTGGAGTTCAAGCCCGTGACTGCTAAATACGATTAACATTTGTATTGATTGATTTAAATATTCTTTCTAACACCCTTTCCTTAACATCAGGTGTTATGCTTTTGGGCCTACCTGCTCGTACTCTATGTGTGAAACGCCCAAGTTTTATAAGGGATTGGTTGATGTACTCTGATGAATGTGGACCTGTTGGGCTGCCTTTGGTGGGGAAATGCTTCTTGGTACAAATGTGCAGACTTAGGTGCACTGCCGTTGGCTTTACTATACATGAAGTGCATGTCCGCATACTCTTCATTGTTGTAACCTCTTTCCATGTTGACTATCCTTTGAAAAGTACTAGTATGCCTGCTACATCTCAGAGCATTGAGAAAGGGAAAAGGGAGAGAATGAGCATACTCTAACCTAAACAAACAAATCACTGGTGGATCCCAACTAGAATGTGCAATATCTCGAAAATGATTCACTTAAGGATCCAGCGCCTCCGTTGCCAGGTGGGAAGGAGCAGCAGCGCGTAGCACATGCTTCTTGATTAGACCGGGGTTTCGAGCCCGTCACCACCAAATATGGAGGATGCGGAAAGATCAGGGAATGACCACCGCATATTCCCAGAGCAATATGGCCTTAGTTGCTAATGCTCCTAAAAACCAAATAACAAACAAACAAACAACTTAAGGATCCATGTTTACTAGGCTTTTTTGCATATTGTAGTCTGTACAATTAACCTTTAAAATTATTGACCATCACTTTTGAAACACCCTGTGTGTGTGTGTGTATATATATATATATACACATCTCACACACAACATACATATAAATACAAAGACTATATAGGTTTTTATATTTATTGTGAATAATAATTCCTTGATAAAATAAATTTTTGAAAAATAAAATAATAATAAAAACAATTTTCATAGAAACTTTTAAATTTATTTATTGTGCAATAAAAAGGTATAAGAATAAAATTAAACAATTAACAAGTTAAGTTTAAGAATGCTTTTATATTACACATTTTCTTGGTTTACCAGCAAACTCTTCAGTTAATTCACTGATATCTAAAGAATTCAAAATTTCATTTTCTATGCTAAGAATAGCTAAATTATTGAGTCTCGTTTCTTTTATTACACTACTCAAAGTATTTTTAATCAATTTTATTTTAATTTGGATACATATTTTTCTGTCATCCGTAAAAACTATTATTTAAAACTTTTTATCACTACTTTAGAAAATATTTATATTGAAAATGAGCCCTTCTTCAGGTGAGGCTCCTGGCCATGGCCAGTTTTGCTGTAGCGTTAACGCAGCCTTGTATCCAAAGGTAATAGTTTGGCCACATTTTGTGTACTGCATACAAGTATGGAGTCCTCATTTTAGGAAGGATGTAGATCTGTTGAAATGGGTGTAGAGATAGGCAACGAGATTGGTGAAGGGAACAAAAGGGTAATTTTACCAAGAAAGGCTCGAGTTCTGCAAATTGCAGTGACTAGGCAACTTTGAGAAAATCTGATTGAGGCGTAAGGTGTGTGATGGTGCCAGCCTCACATACCAGGTATGTGAGGCTGATGGTGTCATAGGGAGAGTATTACAGGAATTCACTTAAGAAGTGGTACAGCAAATACCATGAAACATCTAAGAATAATCTGTAATCCTTTAAGAATTTAAAGGCAGATTACATTCCATGCAGGTCGAAATGCTCATTGTCTCATAAATCTCTCCTTCACTCCGCACCTGCCCTACCTTACGAAGAAAATTTGCAACTACGCTGCATTAGTAAATAAATACAGAGCTGTCTTTGTGCCCATTATCAGCTATGGATCCAGGGTCTGGTTTCACAAAGCTATTACAGCTGTAAACAGGCAGAAACTATGCAATGTGCCATCTTTCTTACCATTAGAATGGCCTGTTGCACAGTCAGCACCCATACTCTGCAGGTATTGGCTAGTGCACTTCCGATGGACTTGGAGGCCTGTCAGATGTGGGCTGCTATACAGTCTTTTCAAGGGTAGATCCACCATGTGCCTTGGATTCACAACTGATCCTGCCAACGATACCAAGGCAGAGTAAAAGCGGCTGACACAACACTTAATGCAGACTTGGCAGTCAAGATGGACTGATTCTGTTAAAGGAAATATCACTAAAAAATTCATCCCTGAAATTTCCAGAACCTACCCAGAGTCACATCCCCTGGCCTGTATGTCTCATTCCTACTTACTGGCCATGGATCAATCAATGGAAAATTGGAAGCGCTGGGTATCATTGATCACCCCATCAGCCATTGCGGTTCCCCTGAAAACTGGGACCATCTTATGTACGATTATGAAATCTACAAGGAGATAAGATGCACTCTACTCACAAGGATACACTATCTTTCAAAAAACCTTGTGCACCAAGTACTGGAAAACAAAGAAGACTATATTGCCTTTGCCCAGGACCTGTTTGAGAAGTGGAAAGCCCTGTCTAGGACATAACCCTTTAACAATTGGATGATCACTGGGTCTAAAAATCTAAATATCACTTGGACTTGACTCTACCTGCCAAATTGTGACCTACGCAGTGCTCCCTTGCACTGTCACTTTTGTTCCCTCCCCCCTCTTTTGTCTGATGTAGACATCTCCATCTCACCTGAGGGTCATCCTCAAGGCTCATCCTATCTCCCTCTTTTCTCCCCTTCAACTATATCCTCATTTTCCTACTGTCTTTCTGTGTCTCTCTTTTTTTTTTTTTTTTTTTTTTGTGGTCTCTGTCAGGAAGCTCAGGCGACCCCAGGCAGAGATTTTGGGAATGCCTCACTACCCAGAGGTTAGTAGTAGGGAATGTGGAGTCTCATCAGGGCCCCCACGGCAAAAAGCCAGATGACAACACAACCCAACACTACACTTCATAAAATAACATACTACTCACACTTCTGACTTTCACAGAATACTATTAGAAGGTGAAATGCACAAGGCATAATTTCTTATGGGTTTGGGTTTAGGTAATTTACTATATAACATTGGTGAAGATACACCATAGTTTACCCATAAATTTGAACTACATATGTAGTGTCAAAGGCATCATTTTAATTGTATCTCATATTGTGGGTGCCTTCAGCAACTGTTACAGTCTCTACAGGTGATGCGATATACCACATTGCTGCGTAAGACAGGTGTGACAGGGTCTTCACGCTGGAGACAAGTGAATGTAGGTTCCTGCAGGGTAATTGCACACATTTGATGTTGTAATTGCTACATAGGAGAAACATCAAGGCGCCTCCAGGATCGCCTCACGCAACACGACAGAGCAATCCGGCTTGCCGAAACTGACCAGTCCGCGGTCGCGGAACATTTTTGGGCCACCAACCACGATCTTGACTCCAAACGCAACTTTGAAATAGTAGACCACTCACGACACTTTCGCCACCGCCTATGGCTAGAGTCACTCAACATAGTAAACAATCCAAAGGCATTAAATCGCCAGAAAGGCATACGTCTACATCCCATCCTAGAGACAACCGTTTTATTGCTGGATGATCAGTGGTGTAGAAAGCAGCGCACGTCCGTGCAACAACAATGATGCATAATTAACGTGCCTCACTCAGCTCGTTGTATTTTTGTATTTAATTTGTCAGTTGACAAAGAGACACGCGTCTCGAAAGCTATTGATTTTGTTAATATATATTTGTATTAAACTGGATTATAACTAACTTACGTGTATATTATAAACTATGGACCCCAGTACTCCAGGCCCATTTGTTACTATAGTATTATTTTGAATATATTATTACAATTATTTATTGGTTTTATTCTTATTGAACAGATTCTGAATGGGAAAGAACTGTGGAAGGAGTTTTCGAATCCGGCAAAAGAAAAAATCAAAGTGTTGTTCAGGCACTTTAGATCATTCTGTACTTTTGACTTCTCACAGTGTGGACATTTATAAGCAACTGATGATATGGATGAGAAAAAATGGATATATGCCATCAAAAAAATTAAAGCCACATATTTTTAATGGTATGTACCTTTATGTGTCTAGAATAAAAAATGAATGTTTTAACATGCTGGAATGAAAAATCATTCAATGTTCTGTAATTTTATGTCCACAGTAGGTGAAAATATTGCCTGCCACTATCCACATGTACAGGGTGTCTCAAAAATACACGGCATAACTTCAGGAATGAGTTACTCATATGTAGACAATTAAAATATTTTATATCAACATAGTTTCGGAAATGCTTGGTTCCCGAGTTATTAACCGCAATGTCTTATCTCTCGCAGGTGATTTTCTTCATCACAAGGTACTGACAGAATCTGGTGGTTTTCTATTCCGACCATGTACTCAAATCAGGAGCAAGCGGATATGCACTTTATGTACGGTCTGGAGACTTGTCGTTTGTATCACGAAAGGTTCCCAGAATGATGTCCAGACAGGAAAACGTTTGAAGGTATACATCGCCACCTTTGTGAACATGGGACCTTTACATCTTGTGCTGCCGACAGAGGACAACCAAGATCTATGACTCCTGAAATAGAGGGGTTGAACCAACTGCCTGGCCTC
Organism: Mastigoproctus giganteus; assembly: GCF_048544385.1. NCBI lineage: Eukaryota > Metazoa > Arthropoda > Arachnida > Uropygi > Thelyphonidae > Mastigoproctus > Mastigoproctus giganteus. The sequence continues at coordinate 49,351,174 of NC_143582.1, read as the reverse complement.
CACGCTCAACTGATTTAAACCCACTAAATTTCTTCTTGTGGGGCAATTTAAAGTCATTGGTGTATTTGACTCCGGCAGCTGATGTGGAAACTCTCTGCAATCGAATTGTGGCAGGTTGTGAGACAATACAAAACATACCAGGAATTTGGCATCATATTCGCGAGTTCATGAGACATCAATGTGAGGCCCATATTCAGGCAGAAGGTGGACATTTTGAACAATTATTATAAGGTGATGTGAACAGTGAACAGTTAAGTGAACAGACTTCAAAACTCGGAAACCAAGCATTTCCGGAACTACGTTGATATAAAATATTTTTATTGTATACATATGACGAACTCATTCCTGAAGATATGCCGTGTATTTTGTAGACACCCTGTATATCCATTAGCAACATATTGTCAGAAACACACTGTATCACTTTGTTAGGAATGCCTTCAGTATGGTTGGTAATGTGTTCCTGAAGTGAATGCAGATTATTTTCAAAAACATGTTCCTTGAGGCTAAGAAATAATCTGGCAAGCTCAGATCAGGAGCTTGGAGAGGCCATGTTTGAGAGGTCTCTGAACACCGAAGCAATTCAATCTGTTGCAACATGGAGCAGGAGGAGGTTGGCACATTGCACTATTCTATTAAAAGTAACCTGAATACTGTGTGTCATCCAGTTGATTAAAAAACCATGAAAAATTCTATAAAAACCTTTAGAATTTACTGTTTCCAAAGAAAATTGATTGATCATTCATGACCAGGATACTGCACGCTATACCAATTTAAGGGAAGTTAAATGTGTCCTGGAGAATCCATGTGGATTCATGCTGCTTCAGATCCTTATGTTTTGGCTGTTAATGTATTAGCCAGGCACACAAGCAGCTTAATTCGGAAATCTGGATTGCAGTTTTTTTTTTCACTAACGCACTCAAGGTATATGTGGAAAAATTGTAAGAAAAACTGCCAATTTCAGTTTTTTCAGCTAGTACAGCTTTGTATAGTTTTTATATATGAGTGATAATAATTATAAAATGCATGCATTACTCTATGCAATGCCATATATAAATGGTTGTATATGAGCAATCAAAAATGTTGAAAATGGGTTAATTAGAGCCACATATTGGTTTTGAAAGACTAAAAGATCCTGAATAATATACTTGCTTGTAAATCAAGTTAATTAATATACTAGCAGCACAGTAATTAATTTGATGAATCTGAAGTACTCACTGAGTCATAAAATGCTGACATTATAGGAATATCAGAAGCATGATGTCACTCTGATATTGGGATGTAGAATTTGAATATAGAAAGAATAGATGTGGCATGAGAGGTGGAATAGTTACACTTTTGATTAAGAAACACACACAGATTCTAAAAGAGTATGATCAGTATATGCAGGTTGTCAGTGTAATATTTAGTATATCTGATGTGATTTGAGCATTGGGGGAAAAATGAGAGTAGGAGTATGTTATAGATCAAATGACTTCGAATGAGTATGATGAACAACTGTACAGATAGATAGAGTGGGCCAGAAAATGTCTTCTCATGAGGAATTTTAACTTTCCAGATATTGATTGGAACTTGTGCACTGTTACTGTGCTCACTAGTAGAACACTATTGGGACAGTTATTACAATTATGCAGTAAGTCCAGTAGGATTTACTGGATAACTGCTTTCTGTACTGGCCCTTTAGAGAACTGTGAACATCCATGAACTATGTGAAACAAGTTCTTGTATCAAACATTTCTGGTGTGTTTATGTAAAATTTCCAATTTTCAGTAGAAGCTTTTAAATCTTTAAGAATTTTAAAATCAAGGGAGACTGTGTACAGACACTGCTGAACTATATCTTGCAGAATTTGCTGCAGTATCTTTTCCTTGTTTTAAATCAAGATATAACAGGTTTTCTTGAAATTGCTGTGAACTTTTACGGAAGCAACACAACTCTACCCAACATTAAATGTAGATTTTCAAAACACACAGTAAGCTTTGTGGTTATCAGTGTACTGACTGACCTTTCAAGCAGTTTTCAGTCATTATGGAGGCCAAACCACTGTATTTAGTAACTACTCTTTCCTGGCATGTTACACAACTCACTATCTGTACAAAACTAAAACTAACACTGAACTGTCTTTAGTGTTGGCAAGTTCTGTGAAAGAAAAGCAAAACAATGTCACTTCAGTTTTCGATAAAATGGCATTATTAAATGTCACTAATAGTGAGTACAGGATAATATTTTATCATTCTCTCAGTAATATGTCACTGGGGAGTTTTCTGACACACACCTTCGAAAAGTAATGAAACTTATGGTTCTACCACTAAACAGATTTCTCAACTGATCTTAAAAATGTTACTTGTAGTTGGTTGCTGTACTGTATTTGAAAGCTTACTCTGTTGTAGCAAACAGCTATTGCTACATAGATTATAAGATTTGCAGCTCAGAAGACATGTTTTTATTCCATAAATTTTGCTTTAAGTATGCAGTTTCAGGTTAAAGGTGTCAACAAACTGCTTGTTTTCAGACTCATTTGGTGTGACATAGAGATCCTTATGTGCTTTCCTAAGCTATTCCAACTAAGAGATTATTCCACCTCCATGGTTTTAAATGAATGAATTTTCATTTTTCTTTTTCTCCAACCAGTGTGTAGTACAACGAGCATTATGGGTTCATTAATTTATGTTTAGGAATGTCACTATTGAATCTGTAAAATCAGTTTTATTTACTAGACTGATAAACACTCTGACAGCATATTAAATTAGAAGATTATTATAAAGAACAGTGGTTTTTGGTTACCATAAAGACCATTCTCTTTTCCTGACACACCCACATACTGGTTTTTAAATTATTTATTTTCTGTTTGCATTCTAGATTTTATATGCTTATTATAAGACTATATTTATCTGTCAAATAAATTATAATGATAACCTGATTGTTCTGGGTATTCGTATATTCATTAAGCTAATCATTTTTACCTCCTCATACCTTGCAAGGATTATATTTGATAATTAATAATTTGTTTTGTAGATGTTAGCAGCATTATTCATTTGGAATTCATTAGTGGTGTATTCCGAATATCTTTTTTTTACTTTTTTTTTTTTTCTGTCAAATTGGAAGAAAAAGTTCTAAAACTAGGGCGTTTCCCTTAAAAAAAAAAAAAAGGTGTATTTAAAATCTGATGCCATATATGTGTTAGGAAGCAGTAAACATGTTAAACGCTTAAAGTCTAATATTTGTAAATTCTAAAACAGTTAAAACATGGACATCTGACTTTTTTTTTTTTTTTTTTTGCTAGCAGACAAAACAAAATGCTGAGGGGTATGAGCTGCATGTGTTCTCGCAGGAAATAGGCCACAAGAAAAATAGTTCCTTACCACTAATTATTTATTTTTCCAAATTTAATTTAATATTTGTTATCAACTTTTATATTTGCAGTTTATTTCGATACATATACATATTATTCTCAGACATTTCATGGTCTTTCTGCACTTCTTCAGTGTGACTGTAAAGATGGCATAACAAGCAAATTTGATAACTTAATTACGTAGTTCTTACTTTTTAATACAGGGTCATTATAAAGGCTTCTGCAGTTTTAAATTTTCATAACTTCCATTCTATACATGATAAAAGCAATCTGTAAAACATGATAAAAGCAATCTGCAAAAAGGATTTATTATAGTTTTACATACAAGTATTCTTGGAAATGTTAATTCTCAACATTTTCTCTGTCATTGTGTATACAAACTGAGTTACGATTCTGAAGTTCTACAAATGGGTTTTGTAGTTCATTTTCTGTAATACCTTGAATCACATTAGTTATCCGAGTCCGAAGATCATCTAAAGATTGAGGTTCTGTTGAATAAACAATAGTTTTAACATGTCCCCATAGAAAAAAAAAATCCAGTGGGCTCAAATCTGTGAATGTGGTGGCCAAGAGATCGGTCCACCTCCTCCAATCCATCTGTTAGGAAAATTTTAATTCAGAAACTGCTTAACACTGAGAGCAAAGTGACAAGGTGCACAATCTTGCTGAAACACTGTAGCACCTATAAGTCCTAAACGTGTTAGTTCAGGAATAAAGTAATTCTGCAGCATTTCCAAATAACTCTCACTATTAACAACCTGTCCTTTGCCTTCCAGATCGTGGTTTATCATTGACGAAACCTATTTTTTTAAACTTTTTCATCCAATTAGTTATGAAATTTCTGCGTGGTGCATCTTTGTTGTAATGGGTTCAAATCTTTTTTGTACTGTGATTACAGACTTTAACTCAGCCAACCACAGCACACAATTTACTATCTCTTCTGTTGAAGCCTCCGTAGCCGAGTGGTCAGGAGCAGGAGTGCAGTAGCACACGCTCCTTGAGTAGACCGGGGTTCAAGCCCCTGACTGCTGAATATGGCCGATCTGCCAACCCGCACTGGTCCAGCGTGGCAGATTATGGTCTATTTCCCTCAGCATGAATTGTTGAGGAGGCTTCCATCCTGCAGTGGGTTGATAATAGCTGCACTTTACCTTTACCTATTGAAGCCATTTGGTAAGCTTAATTCTGCAAAAAAAAAGAAATAATTATAATATTTTTGCTAAACTACAATAAAATAAACGAATCACTCTTAGTACTGTACATACTAAACTTCACTAAATTACATTTCTAACATTTTTTGCAGATTGATTTTATCACGTATAGAACGGAAGTTATGAAAATTTAAAACTGCAGAAGGACTTTATAATGACCCTGTATTTAAGATTCTTTGCTATTAAGTATGAAAATATCTTTATTGTTCAGGCAACTTCTGAGCTGGACAATTAATACTTAATTAACAGGTGAATTTAATATTAATTTTAATTTAATAGAGTGCTAATATTTCAATAATTTACTAATCAGTAAATAACAATGGATGTTCACATACAACGGGCGGCCAAAAAATTTCTAAGAATGGAAAAAATTCTAAGTATAAAAGTCATAGGTATAAAATTCTATATATATATATTTTTACAATGTATTCACCCTGAAGTTCAATACACTTATTGTATTTAATCTGTAGAGTTTAATCTTTCAAAAAAATTCCTCTTGGTTCCACAGCAGCTTTTAGCTTTTCATCATTTTTAATGTGAGTTCCATGAAGATTAAACTTGAGGTTTATGAACAAATAATAGTCACTTAGAGCCATTTGTGCTTTACAGGGGAGGGGGTTAATTGTTCACATTCATGAATATTAGCTTGTGCAACCCATGGTTTAAAAGCATAACCCACTAACCTAACTTCCCTCATCTTTTTCTCCTGAATTGCAGCTTTTAACTTTGGCATAACGTTAGCATAGTATTCCTTTGTTTTTGTAAAATTTTGTAAGATAATAAATTAACAACAATCCTTTTGTGTTTCAGAAAATTGAAGCCAGCACTTTTCCAGCTGATGGTTAGGTTCAAAACTTTTTTTGGGGTTGAAATCATTGTGAAGGTAAAGAAAGCCAACACGAGAACCATGGAAAACTTTGGTAAACTTAATGGGCAAATGCATTTCCTGCTACCACAGTTTCTCCCTGTATTCTCAGTAAACAGAAGGTGCGTGTTATAGGTAATGGCAGTAGAAGTCGATAACAATGTATTGATTACTGTTTTCTCCTTATTAAAAGCAGATTATTGGAGTTCATGAGTGTACTCATAAGTAAATTTCTGGAGGGTATACTCAGAAGTAAATTTCAGCCGCGAAGGCTGAAATTTACTTATGAGTACACCCTCCAGACTGCCTGAGTCTTAGGGTGTTTATCCCCCCACTTCCTGCTGTTTTAACCCGATAGGAAAACGACTTCTACTGCCACTACCGATAACATGCACCATCTGTAGAAGTCATTTTTGTATTGGTTTAAAACAGTGGGAGGGGTGGATAAACACCCTAAGACTGAGGCAGTCTGGAGGGTTTACCCTTAAGTAAATTTCAGCCCACTTATGAACTCTGATAATCTGTTTTTAATAATGAGAAAAAACTAATCAATCGTTATCGACTTCTGCTGCCACTACCGATAACATGCACCATCTGTTTACTGAGAAATCAGGGAGAATCTGTGGTAGCAGGAAACGCGTTTGCCCGGTAAGTTTACCGAAGTTTCCCACGGTTCTTGTGTTGGCTTTCCTTACCTTAGCCGAAATCACTTGTTCTCCATTGTGCTTAACTGTATGGTTCTTCTGTTGATGATCCTACTCAGATAGTGCACAAATTGAATGAGTATTTTGCATCTACATTCACGCATGAGGAATTCTGTGGGGAAGTGGAGGACAGAAACTTATTAAACTCTAACAGGGAGCTAAATGATTTTGTAATAACTGAGAGCAAAGTGGAGGAGAAATTGTTGAAGTTAAACATAAGAAAGGCACCTGGGGTGGATGGGATCTATCCAGTTATATTAAAGGAGGGGCAAAGGAAGTAAGCAAACTTTTAGCCATAATTATGAGAGCATCCTTGGACTCGGGGGAAGGCCCACAGATTGGAGATGTACAATGGTATCCCCAATTCACAAAGGGGAATCAAAAGGTGACACGAGTAATTACAGACCTGTTAATTTAATTTCTGTTCCAGGGAAATTAATGGAGGCACTGGTTAAAGATGCACTGCAGGGTCATCTAGAAAAGACTGCAGTTATAGTTCAGATGCAGCATGGGTTTGTTAAGGGAGAGTCTTGTCTGATAAATTTTATTGGATACTATGATGTGGTTACAAATGAACTGGATGCAAAAAAAATAATTTTGATATTATATACTTGGATTTCAGGAAAGCTTTTGATACTGTTGCACATGGAAAATTACTGTACAAATTGGAGCAGTATGGCATTAAGAGCATGTTGCTACAATGGATAAAGGGATGGTTGAGTGGGAGAAGACAGAGAGTGGTAATCAGTGGACACTGCTCTTCATGGACTAATGTTAGTGGAGTCCCCCAGTGTTCAGTGTTGGACCCATTGTTGCTTTGTATATTTATCAGTAATATTGATGAAGGTATATCAGGCTTAATGTCCAAGTTTGCAGATGATACAAAGTTGGCAGGGTTGTTAATGGCAGTATGCTACTGCAACAGCATCTAGAAAAGTTGGGCAGATGGTCTGAGAAGTGGCAACTGAAGTTTAACATTGACAAATGCAAATACTGCATATGGGTAGTAGTAACCCCAGTAGCAGTAAATAATAATATATTGAAGGTATATCAGGCCTAATGGCCAAGTTTTCAAATGATACAAAGGTTGGCAGGGTTGTTAATGGCAATTAAGGTAAGTTGGGCAGATGGGCTGAGAAGTGGCAACTGAAGTTTAACATTGACAAATACAAATACTGCATGTGGGTAGCAGTAACCCCAGAGAAATGTACTAACTGTGTGGTACTACACTCTGGGTAGTGGAAATTAAAAAAGACCTGGGAGTAATTGTGCAGTCAGATATGAAGTTTTCTGAGCAATGCAGACAGGCTGCCAGAGCAGGTCATGGAGTCTTGTCAATGATATATGGCCATTTTGCTAGCAGGGATAAGGAGGTTATTATCCTCTTGTATAAACAATGGTCAGGCCACACCTCAAGTACTGCATACAGGTCTGAAGGCCTCATTTTAGGAAGGATTTAGAGTTGCCTGAATGAGTACAGAGAAGGGCAACAAGACTGGTGAGGGGAACAAAGGAGGTGCTCTTACCAAGAAAGGCTTAAGTTTAGCTGATTGCAGGGTCTGGAGACTAAGCATCTGCAAGGTGATCTGATTGAGATGTATAAGGTCTTGAATGGCTTGAGCAGGCTCAATGCTGATGGGATTCTTACTCTTGCATAGATTACAAACCTGCAGGGGCATAAACTCAAATTGAGGAAAGACAGTTATAGAATAGATGTGCAGAAATTTGCCTTTAGCCAGTGGGTAGTTGATTGTTGGAACAAACTTCCATCTGTCGTTGTGAAAGTTGATAGCTTAAATAAATTCAAGGAAGAACTGGACAAACTTTTGGAGTGAATGGATGGGAAGTTTTTTTTTTTTTTTGCTGATGCTGTATAAGCTTGCTTTCTTGCATAATATGTCTCTGCTAATGCTGTAAGTTCAGTTCAACATAAGGACATTGTTTTAGGGAATTCAGATAGGGGAATTAGATGTTATTAACGTGGTTCTAGAATATTGCAAGATTAGCAATATTTTGATATCCTTGGTTCTATGGTAGCATTAAGAATTAGTCATTTGCCTGGCTGCTATTCTTTGTGAATATCTAATTGTGTGGAAGAGGTCAAGGGCTATGTTAGAAGGGACAGTGGGGGATTCTTCATTAAAGTTACATTTATTGTTTGAACTTCTGACTATTATTTTTTTTTTGTTTTTTATCTGTTCTGAAACCCTGATTTTTAAAATATAAATATGGTTGTTACCTATCTGCATTACTTGTCATAAAGAAATGCAGACAGATGACAACCACATTAGGCGCCTCCATAGCCAGGTGGGCAGGAGCAGCAGTAGCACACGCTTCTTGATTAGACCGTTGTTCGAGCTGTGACCACCAAATATGGAGGATGCGGAAAGGTCAGGGAATGACCACTGCATATCCCCGGAGCAATATGGCCTTAGTTGCTAATGCTCCTAAAAACAAAATAACAAACAAACAGACAACCACATTCATATCTTCAAAAGCAGTGTTTTAGAACAAATATAAAAAATAATAGTAGTAAGAGTTCAAAAATAGATATAACTTCAATAAAGACTTTTCCTCTCCCCTTACTGCCTTTCTAGCATAATCACTCTCTCCCACACAATTAGATATTCACAAAGAATAGTATCCAGACAGATGACTAATTCCTAGTGCTGCCCAAAAGCCAGCTAAGGATATCAAATATCTTTTATCCTAAAATACCCTTTACCTCAATATTGAATCTAACTTATGACTGGCCCCAGAAGTGCTAATTTGTTAACTATGATCTTGATATGATGCTGACAACGCATAAGGACAGCACTTCAGGTATGTGAGTGTCCATTGTTATTTGTTAATTACTAAATTATTTAACTCTTAGTATCGTCCATTAAATTAAAATTAATATTAAATTTACCTATTAATTGTCCAATCAGGAAATTGCTTGAATACTAAAAAAATTTATACTTAATAGCAAAGAATCTTATGATTAAAATAAGAACTCTGTGCAATTAAGTTACCACATTTGCTTGTTCTGTTCTGCTGTCTTTACAGCCATTGAAGCAGTGGTACTGGAAATAGCATAAAATGTCTGAAAATAATCTGCAGTCCTTTAAGAAATTAAAGACAGATTATGCTCTATACAGGTTGCAGCATTATATTTTTCACTGTTCTCCAATTATCACATAACATTAATAGCATTCTTATTATATGGTTATAATAATATTGTTAAATACTGAAGAAGGCACTGTACATAAAATATCATAAGAAAGCAATATGGAAAAATTTATTATTACTAAAAACAGATATTTTCAAAAGTCAAAGTGAGAGGATAATTTATGACACACTGGTTTTAAATTCACAGTACAGCACAGCACTTAGGGCTGTATACAGTCCCTGGGTTAAAAACCCTTGAGTTAAGGGATTCTGTTCCTTGCAAAAAAAAATTTTTTTTTCACAAAACTGAATGAATTCTCCACTTTGGCAACTAGCTTAATATGCTTCCTGTTGAACACTTTTCCATAATAAATATGATTACACAGCTTAACAACTTGTTTATTTCAGCATGCTTAGTTCCCTGTGACTTCTTTTTTTAAGTTGAAAATTTCGTCGAAAGGAAAGATGATTTGTGTACTACTGACAGTAAAGAGAATGTGATGGGTGTTAGTGATGGGTATTTCAAAAGAAAAGTTACAGAATTTTAGCAGATAAAATTGATTGTTGTAAAATTAGTGTCACTGCTTTATAGTTGCACCCCTTGTGTTTCTACTACGAGGTTTCCATGTCATTTTGTCTTTGACCTGCTGCAGGATCTGATAATCTGTTGAGCTTCTGTTTGTGGATTTTCAGTGTATTCATTGGAAACAGAATAATAATCTTGATTTCATTTAAATAAATACCTCTTATAATATAGTATTATCATTCGTCAGCTTTTCAGGCATCAGTCACCTTGATACAAGAGAAAATCATAATTATGACCTGAAAAGTGCATTGGTCCTCCTTGACAGTATAGTGTGTTTTGTTTTTTTATATTAATAACAAGATACACAACAGGTAACGATTAACAATGTTTTGCCACTTTAATGGTCTCTTCAAGTGGGACTGAGACAGTAACCTGTCCCTGTCTCAGTTCCACTTGTCCTGTACTAGTCCCTGTCATCTCAGAGAAGGACAGCCCCCCCCCCCCCCCAAGTTATTCCAAGTTTTATCATCCCAGACAGCATGAAAATTGGCCTGAGAACATCTACATATTTCAACAGAAAATATACAGGTGCAGAAGGCAATAGGAAGCTACTGCTGCATTAGTGCACAGATTACTGATCCTCTGTAGAAGAGGTTGTATCAGAAGAAGAGTGCATTTTTTATGAATCTTGGTCTTCAGCTCATGTTGCTTACATGCAAGTAGAACAGAACACACACACACACACACCTGCTGTTTTGTTTTTTTTTTAAATATTCTTGTGCATTCATTCAAAGTTTTATTGTTTTCATTACTATTTCAAATATGACTTTTGAACAAAGTGGGACATTGAACTTTACATTGAACTTTTCAAAATAATTACCTTGTTGTTTTACAGTGAAGAAACTGATTGTGAAAAAAGCTTCTTCAAAGGGTTTTTAATTATTTATTTATTTGAAAGTTTTTTTATTGCATTTATCATAGCTGCCACAATTTCTGCTTCATCCAAAAATTGTCCATTTAATGAGTTCTTTGGTTTGCAAACAAAAAATAAAAATCAAATAGTGCAAGATTATGTGAATATGGAGGATGTTGTATGACATTTACAGAATGTTCAGGAAGTTGAGGAATTACTGTCACATAATGAGGAGGGGCATCATCAAAGAGTATTTAAAATTTTTTTTTCTTGCCTATAGAGTAAGTTTCCTTCTTTTTCTTGCATATTTCAAGCATTTAATTATTTTTAAGTAAGTAGTCTTATTCATGGGTGCAACCAGAAATTCATACTTGGGGGTTTATTTTTTGTATGTGAATTTTATTATTGTACATACATAAAAATGAAATAACTTTTACCTTCAGACCTGTCAGTATGTTTATTTTTTTTATTACTGAGAAACATATGAGCCATTCATTATGAGGATTGATGCTTTGTCTGCAGGTTGTAGAGATAACATCCTATTTCATCCATTACTATTGTTTTAGGAATTCTGAATCATGATTCAGGATTCCTAAAACAATAGTAATGGATATGTCACAAATTTAAACTAGCATTTTTGAAAGCTTATATCTTTTTTTTTTTTATCTGTACAAAGATAAAAAAAAAAAATCTTAATTTCCCATATTATAATTATAATTAGTCTGAATAATGAATGCTTCTAATGTAGAGACAAGTTCATTTGTTGATGTGTAACTCCCACATTTTCCCAAGTCTCAGTGATATTGCATCTCTGAAGCACTTATACCATTAAAATATCCAGTCTCTTTATAAACTTCTGATATGAAAATTGGAGTATAACTGAATCATGTAGGTTCACTAAATAAAATAAGAGGAAGAGAACACTTCACTATGTGTGATTAACTTAAATTTATTAAATTTTATAAAACTAAATGCCAAAGATAAAAAAATGAGAATATGAAAACTATGAAAGGCTATGAGTACAGCTAGTAACTTACATGTACTCAGCAAGTCAGTGCTTGATAAGCAGAGAATGTGTGCATTCAGTAGCCAGGATAGCAAAATACAAACTGAGGTAAACAAAGAATATGGGTGCTTGGTGAGCAGCATAACAGTCCACAGAATGATGAAGAGCATTTTTGCAGTCAGTAGAAATATTGTAATGTCAGCAACTGCAAAACTGCACATTCACACAGATTCTGAATGTATTTTGCTAATTGACCATTTTGAAAATTTCTCTAAACCTATCTTAATGTAATTTAATTTTACCCTGAGAAATGAATACTGAGAAATTTGCCAGTGGCCAATTTCACCAGCTGCTGAGTGGTAATGTTTGTCTGGCTATTTGAAGATTTATGATAAACAAAGAAAACAGCTACGATAAATAAATATGGTTTGTTCAGTAAGTTACACATTCACTAGTCAGCAGCATAAAGTTAACAGTGTACACCATAATAGCAATGTATCCCTTTAAAGCTGTTAGCAAGTACAACTTGCCACAGCGACAATTTTGTTCCACTGAAAATTATGCACAACTTTCTTTAAATCTAAAACCCTGATTGATTAGTCTTGGTAAACCACCACAATTTAGAGGTCATACTAATGTTAGTTCTTGAGTGCTATGATATATGTCACTGCCAAGTCACTGGAACAATCATCACAAAGCAGATGGCAAGGAAAAATAGCCAAAATTTCATATGTAAAAGAGTTCTGATGGAAATTAGAAAGTCAAGTACTGTTTCAAAATTTTTTTAACAATGGCCTGAGTGGATATCTGACATGGAGGAACAAAAGTTAAAAACTAGATATCCTCTTGTGCTGTTAGGTTTAATTTTGCCTCATTACACCAAACTTTTGCAGATGAAGCAGCTCCAATCAATGTTATAAAGGCACGTACTGCTTGGAATTTTAATAATGGCATAACAATCTACAAATGAGCAGAAGTTGGAACTTAATACATAAAATAAATGTAATGTGATGTGATGTCTAAATTAAAAAAAAAAAAAACATTTCTATACTAGGGTAAAAATTACTGCTGAATGCAAAGTTTAAAAGTTTGGTATCTTCTTGGCATAGCAGACACCTAACTTTTAAACATTTGATAACATTTTGATAACATTTGACACTGTTCAGCTATCAAGTGGGAATGTTCAAATGGTAGTTTGAATAAATCCTGGCATTGGTGTACATGCAAGTATACATGCACCTATTCTTACTCTTAGTTATCATAACACAGCCCATGTATTTACTTGTTCCATGATAACAGGATTACCCCTCCTCCCTTTCTATCCTGTCTATCTTTTATGGTGTCTTGCCAATGATATACAGAAATTTTGCTAGCAGGGATAAGGAGGTAATTGTTCCCCTGTATAAGGCAATGGTCAGGCCACATCTTGAGTACTGCATCCTTCCCAAAATTAGGTCTGGAGGCCTCCAGACCTCATTTTAGGAAGGATGTAGAGCTGCTGGAACGAGTACAGAGAAAGGCAATCAAGATTGGTGAGTGGAACCAATCATTGGTTCTGCAAATTGCAGTGTCTGGAGACTAGGCACCTGCAAGGTGATCTATTTGAGGTGTATAAGGCTTTGAATGTTTTGAAAGCTCAATGCTGATGGGATTCTTCCTCTTGCTCAGATTACTCGCCTGAGGGGACAGAAATTCAAATTGAGGAAAGAGAATTGTAGAATAGATGTGTGGAAATTTGCCTTTAGCCAGTGGGTGGTTGATATTTGGAACAAACTTCCATCTGTCATAGTGGAGGTCAAAAACTTAAATAAGTTCAAGGCAGAACTAGACCAACATTTGGAGTGAATGGATGGGTGAAATGGGAAAGGTTTTTTTTGGCTGATGCTATACAGAGTGATTCACTACCAGTGCGACAAACTTGCAGGAGGTGTAGGGGGCACAAAGATGAATCGGAATCACATAGCATTGCAGGGTCCGAAATGCCTTCATCATGCGGTAGAGGACGTTGAATGGGAGGTCGCATGAACAGCGATCCCGCTGGAAGTCAGCATTTGCGAACCGTTTCTGTTGAAGAAACCAAGTAGCAAAAGTCCTCCGGAGTGGATAATCCGCAGGCTCCAATGATTGGACTCGTTGCAGATGGTATGAACTCATTTGGTTTGTTGACAGTATCCTCCATACAGTGGATTGGGAAATACTCAATCGTTGGCCTATCGCTCGAGTACTCGTACTCGGATTGCCTTCTGCAAGACGTCGGACATTCTCCTCATTGTCTGCCGTCCTCGTTGTTCGCTCTCGATTCATGGTACCTCTCGTGAAACAACCAGTCTCACGTAACCTTCTGTGCACACGTGTGAAAATCATATGATGAGGAGCACGCCTGTGCGGGAAATGTTCCTGGTACAAGCGCAGAGCGGCATGCCCATTACAGTCCGCAGCTCCATACGCGAGGTGCGTGTCGGCCAGTTCAAACGTTTGAATACTCGTCCATCCTACTGCCTCGGGAGCCGGTTCACAAATGCTGACTTCCAGCGGGATCGCTGTTCACGCGACCTCCCATTCAACGTCCTCTACCGCATGACGAAGGCATTTCAGACCCTGCAATGCTATGTGATTCTGATTCGTCTTTGTGCCCCTTACACCTCCTGCAAGTTGGTCGCACTGGTAGTGAATCACCCTATATAAGCTTGCTTTCTTGCATCATATGCCTCTACTAATGCTAAATGAAAAAAAGCCACAGTGACTTTTTTTCATGGTTCATTCGTTTTAGTGATTTACACAATTCACAGGCTTGCAGCATAAAATTAATATTGCATATCATAATGCCAAATAAGATTATGCACCCCCCGCACTAATTAATTGACAGTTGGGAGCAGATGATAACTTAATTGGCAGTGGGTGTAACAGATCATAATATAGGTTAAAGTGAATGATTTACATGATTCAGAAGAGACAGCACTTTATGGGAAAACAGTTTTCTGATAGACTTTTCTGTAGTTGTCAATAGCTTTCATAATCAGTTTCGTTACCGACTAAACAATGACAAAGAGGCTATACATACCCATACATTGATCTCTTCTTCAATATTTTCAACTGCAGTAAGAAAAATGACAAAAAAAAAATCAATGAAATCCCAGGAAAGAGACTGTAATGTATGGTTATGTATAAATTCTCTCTTCGTTATTGTTTAGGTTTCATAAATTTAATAAAGTTAAGTTAAATGCACAGTGACATTTTCCTTTTATTTTACTCTTTATAAAGCTTTTTTTCTACATTCTTCAATCATAAATAATAGTACAGAATTACTTGCTATCAAAAACAGATAAAAATAAACCCTAATGCATATGCAACCAAAGTGACACTTATTGCAAAAAATTGTAGACATTCTGGGTTACAAAATAAAATAAAGAGTTTTTCTTATTCAATATATAGATATTTTCATTGTTAACAAATTCAGACCTAAAACTTTTTGATCCTACCTTATATGTAGAAATTTTATTTTCCCTGTATTTATAAATAGAAACTCCTTACATAATATTCTTAAGTGAATTTATGTAATTGCATATATCTCTACATTTACAATAAATATATTTTTCTTATTGCATATTGTAGAAACTGGCAGAGGGCTTTTGGCATGTGAAGCAATTAGAAGTGGTGATTTACTTATTGCTGTTCCACGTAATCTTCTTCTTACACCACAACTGGTACTGAAGAGTTACCTGCAGTCTTTTTTCAAGTGGTAAACTATCAGTTTTGTTTCTCAGATCTTTAATATCTTAAGTAATCATTAAAGAGTTTAACTATCATAAATTCTTTGAAACGCTGATTGTATTACATTGAAATAAAGTTCAATCTTTAAATGTCTTACTAATTTGACTTATATTCCTAAAAGAAAAAGTACTATAAACTAAAAAAGTATTATTTTTAATAGTGGTAATTCATGCAAGGAAGCAAGCATACTCAAGATGTGGCATAACCATTGCTTTATACTAGGGTAATCATCTTCTTATCCCTTCTGGCAAAATTTCTGTATACCATTTACAAAATCCCATAGCAGTCTATCTGCATTGCTCAAAGAACTTCATTCAGACTATAGTTTTCCTTTGTTCTCCACCACCTTGAGTGTGATACCACTCATTTAGTATGTTATTCTGGGATTACTACTTTTTGCTTTTATTAGTGTTAAACTTTGCCACTTCTCATCTAATTTCCCAATTCATCTAAGTCTTATTTCAGTGGTATGCTTTGATTCCTGTCATTAACTATCGTGCTAACCTTTGTATCATCTGCAGACTTGGAAAATTTGTTTGACATGCCTTCATCATTATTGTTAATGCATATTGAAAACACTAAGGGGCCTAGCACTGAACCCAGAGTGATGCACTAATAATTTTAGTCCAAGAGCAGTGTCCATTTATAACCACCCTATCGCCTGGAACTCAACCATCCCTTTATCCAACACTGCCTCAATTTGTACAGTAGTCTTTCATTTGGAACAGTCAAAAGCTTGGTCAAAATCTAAGTACAGTCAGTCCTCGTATAACACTTGTTTACACTACACAAATTCGATCATACACGATTTATAAATAGGGGAACAATATCTTATATAACACGAACCGAATTCGCTTATGCACGATTCGCCTTTGTGTTTACAAAAAATGGCAGTAGAACGCAGAATAACCCCAACCAAACACAACACGATAGGAATGAAGAGAAGATTCTGAAAATTTATTTGGTTTCTATATCAGTGAAGGGGAAACACATTTCACCATAATAACGTAAAAACCAACACAATTCCAGCTATCGGTATAATCGCAAATGCAATTAGATCGAGTTTACTACCAGTTTATAACAGATTCCACTAGCAGAAATGCAACTGGAAATTGTTTTTATTGTTTTATGGTAGTAACCCCCAGAAATGTGCTTTAGTAAAATGTGAGGTGTTAATCTCTGCCTTTACGGTATTGTTTATTCAGTTGCTACATGCACGCAGCTTTGTTTATGTGTATCAAGCGTGCCTCCTCATTTTGTAATTGTGCTTTATTCCCTTAAAATGAGTAAAATACTTAAAAGGTGTGAAAAGGAAGCATCCTGGTGAAGACACTGCAGATTCAGAGAGAAAAAGAAAAGCAATATCGATAAACAGAGGCAGACTGGGTCAAAAATTCTTACCTGGGAAAATTTTGTGAAAAAAATGTGATGGCCAAAATCACACCGGGGTTTCCCCGGTAAGACTGATGGCCAGTCTGCCTCTGTCGATAGAGAAAAAATATGAAATTGTGAAACTCTTTGAGCGAAATAAAAGACCATGTGATATTGCACGTGCTACAGGCCTAAATGAGGCAATGCCGAGAATTAGAAAGAATGCAGAGAAAATAAAAACAACTTTCATAGCAGGAACAACTCAAAGTGTAATTAAAATCCATTAGATCAAGACACAAAGAATTGGAAGAGATGGAATGGCTGTCATCTGTTTAGATAGAAAATCAAACAAGAACAAGTTTGCTTACGATAGAAGCAAAAGCATTAGTAATAGTCGTAATAAAATACTTACGTATTTTTTTACGATTATTTATTGTGTTTGGTAATGTTTTGGTTACAAATGTGTGTTCAGTCTTGGGTGGTTGGCACCTAACCCTATTTTTCCCATAGGGCCTGTTGTTTATATTGCACGATTTTGCATTGCACGAGGGTTTCTAGGAACACAACTATTGTGCTATACGAGGACTGACTGTATATGATGTAAAAATTATTTTTTGCATCTAGTTCCTCTGTTACTTCATCAAAGTAGCTAACCATATTAATCAAACAAATCTCCCCTTAACAGATCTAGCTGTGATTTTCGTGTAACTGCATTCTTCTGAAGATGGTCTTTGTACCTTTTTTAACCACTGATAATATTATTTTCAGTGGAACAGAAGTCAAGTATACAGGTTTGTAATTATTCGCTTTGTCCATTATCCCCTTTTATGAACAGGAGAGACATTTTCACATCTCCTAACCATAGGTTCCTCTCCTGAATCCAAGGTTGCTCTCATAATTATGGCCAAAGTTTTGCTACTTCTTTAATATTATATGAGTACATGGATTGCATGAGCCCCTTGTGCCTTATTTACTTTTAACTTCCACTTCTCTGGCGCCTCCGTAGCCAGGTGGGCAGGAGCAGCAGTGCGACCACCAAATACGGAGGATGCACGAAAGGTCAGGGAAGGATCACCGCATATCCCCGGAGCAATATGGCCTTAGTTGCTAATGCTCCTAAAAACCAAATAATAACAGCTTCTACTTCTCAGTTATCACAAAATTATTTAGCTCCCAGTTATAACTTGTTATATATTTGGTATCCCTATTCCTCAAATCTTCATGCATGAATGTAGATTGCAATATTTACTAGTTTTTTGGTAATCTGAACAGGATAATCAATAGTTATGTCATTTGTATCTAGTGTGACAATGTTGTTCATATGTTTCCTTATAGTGTTAGCATAAGCGAAGAATTCTTAGCCAAAGGCCTCGTAATGTGCCTTAGCTTGCTTAATCCCCTTGGTGACTTGGTTGCGGACTTCTTTGTACTTACTATAGGTTTCTGTGTTTCCTGATAATTTATATTCATCCCTTGCATTTTTTTTTGTCTGCTACTAGTCCTATCAGTTCATCTGACATCCATTTAAGTCTGAACCTTCAAAAATATCTCTTAGTTGGTATAAAAAACTTAGTACCTTTCATGATTACTTTGCTGAGTGCTTCCCCATTTAGAATTTATAATTGGTAACATTATAGTAGTAGTAGAGGCATGTGATGCATGAAAGCAAGTGTATGAGCTTATGCAGCATCAGCCAAAAAAAAAATCACACCATTCCCTCCAAATGCCTGTCCAGTTCCGCCTTAAATTTATTTAACCTATCAACTTCCACAACAACAGATGGAAGTTTGTTCCAGCAATTAACCACCCACTGGCTAAAGGCAAATTTCTGCACATCTATTCTACCTCTGTCTTTTCTTAATTTGAATTTATGCCCCCTTAGGTTCGTAATCTGAACAAGTGGAAGGATCCCATCAGAATTCAGCGTGCTGAACCCATTCAAGGCCTTAAATCAGATCACTGCGCAGGTGCCTAGTCTCCAGCCACTGGAGACTAGGCACCTGCAGATTCTTAATGCATGAAGAATCACTACTGATAATCAAATCAAGAGTATTGCTCCCTCTAGTTGCCTCCCGAACATGCTGATTTAGAAATTTAAGCCTCTCTTGGTAAGAGGATCCCTTCATTCCCCCTCACCAATCTTGTTGTCCTTCTCTGTACATGCTCAAGCAAATCGACATCCTTCCTAAAATGAGCCCTCCAGACCTGTATGCAATACTCAAGGTGTGGCCTTATACAGAGGGACAATCACCTCCTTTTCCCTGCTAGCAAAATTCCTATATATCATTCACAAAACCCCATGACCTGCCCTGGCAGCCTGTCTGCATTGCTCAGAAAACTTCATATCTGACTACACAATTAGTCCCAGGTCTTTTTCATTTTCTACCACCTTAAGTGTAGTACCACACAGTTGGTACTTTTCTCTCCGGTTACTTCTACCCATATGCAGTACTTTGCATTTGTCAAGGTTAAACTTCAGTTGCCACTTCTTAGCCCATCTGCCCAAATTATCTAGATCCTGTTGCAGTAGCACACTGCCATTACTGTCATTAACAACCCTGCCAACCTTTGTATCATCTGCAAACTTCGACACTAAGCCTGATATACCTTCATCAATATCATTGATAAATATACAAAAGAACAGTGGACCCAACACTGAACCCTTTGGGACTCCATTAATAACATTAGTCCCCGAAGAGCAGCAACCATTGATTACCACCCTCTGTCTTCTCCCACTTAACCATCCTTTTATCCATTGTAGCAACTTACCCTTAATACCATTCTGCTCCAATTTGTCCAAAAGTCTTCCATGCGCAACAGTGTCAAAAGCTTTCCTGAAATCCAAATATATGATATCAAAATTATTTTTTGCATCCAGTTCCTTTGTAACCACATCATAATAATCAGTCAAATTTGTCAGACAAGACTTTCCCTTAACAAACCCATGCTGTGTCTGAATTATTGCTGCAGTCTTGTCTAGATGATCCTGCAATGAATCTTTAACCAGTGACTCCATTATTTTCCCCTGAACAGAAGTTAAACTAACTGGTCTGTAATTACTCGTGTCACCCTTTGTTCCCCCTTTGTGAATTGGGGATACATTTGCACATCTCCAGTCCGTGGGAACCTCCCCTGAGTCCAAGGAAGCTCTCATAATTATGGCTAACGGATTGCTTACTTCCTTTGCTGCCTCCTTTAATATAACTGGATAGATCCCATCCACCCCAGGTGCCTTTCTTGTATTTATCTTCAACAATTTCTCCTCCACTTTACTCTCAATTATTACAAGATCATCTATCTCACTGCCAGTGTTTACTTCAGCTATGGCATTCCCCTTCCTGAATAACTCCTCATGTGTGAATGAAGATGCAAAATATTGATTTAGTTTGTTAGCTACCTGAGCAGGATCATCAACAGTTGAACCATTGATATCAAGTGGACCAATCTGATTCATCCCCTTCCTTCTAGAGTTTACATAAGTAAAGAACTCCTTGCTGTTTTTCTTTGCAGACCTTGCCAAAGATTTCTTGTAATCTACCTTCGCCTGCCTAACCTCCTTTGTAACTTGGTTACAGATCAACTTATATCTATCATAAGCTTCCGTGTCACATGTTAATTTATATGTATCCCATGCATTTTTCTTCTCTGCCATATGTCTCATTAGTTCATCTGACATCCATTTAGGCCTGAACCTTGAACAATATTTCTTAGTTGGTATGTAAAGCCTAGTAGTTTCCAAGATAAGTTCTTTGAATGCTTCCCATTTTGAGTTTGCTGTTAGTAACATCTTCAGTTGGTTCCACTGTATAGAATTTAAATACTGTCTCAGATCATCGTAGTCGCCTTTATGAAAGCAATAACCCTTCCTTTTACCCCTGATGGTAGTTACCTCCTTGAGTAAATCCCACTTCAGCACACTGTGATCACTGCCACCTAGTGGTTCCTGTATCTGCAGATTCTTAATGCATGAAGAATCACTACTGATAATCAAATCAAGAGTATTGCTCCCTCTAGTCTCCTCCCGAACATGCTGATTTAGAAAACAATCATCCAATAAATCCACAAAAGCCTTGCTAGTGTGCGAGTGACCAATGCACAAATTGCAGTCAATATCTGGGAAATTAAAATCCCCCATTATAAGACTCTGATTTACTGGCCCACTTTATTTCTCTGTACAGTTTCTTATTATACTCATCAGAGTCATTAGGCCTATAGCACACTCCTACTCTCAATTTTGATCTCCCAATGCTTATGTCACACCAAACTGACTCGACACTGCACTGTCCAGCGATGTTGACTGGCTTCACTTCCTTGGATTTTATGTGTTTCTTAACTAATAGCAGAACCCCTCCTCCCTTCCTATCCAGTCTATCCTTTCTGTAGACGTTGTACTCCCCAAATTCCAGTTCTGCATTACTTATATCTGTGTGACGCCACGTCTCTGATATCCCAACAATATCCGTCTTTGATGCTTTGAGCAATACCTCAAATTCATCAAATTTATTTACCAAACTCCTAGCATTGGTGTACACGCAAGTATACATGCACCTGTTCTTTTTCTTAACTACCCTAACACAACCCATGTGTTTACTTGTACCCCAATGACTCCCAGCAGTCTCTGAAATATCCTGCATCTTATTTTCCAAGCTGCTGCTCATTCCAATAGAAGCAGTGCAAGAATCACTTTCACCTCTGCCAGTGGCTACTGTTAATCTATTAGTCCTTGTATCCCCCAATCTGGCAGTTTTCCGACCCACCTAACACTGCCTCGATAACATTAGCAAACATTCTTGCACCCTTTCTATTTAAGTGTATCCCATCCCTGTAGAAGCAGTCTCTTCTGTTAACAAGTACAGACCAGGCTGAAAAAAATTCTACCCCTCGAGCCTTGCACAATCTTTCCAGGGCCGAATTGATCGACAGGGCTCTCATCATATACCCCTTGCTATCGTGTTGCAGACACTTTCAAATTCAACCCTAATTCACGGCTTTTTTTCAACAGTCACCTGTACTTGTTAAGTAATTCTGCCGGTCTCCTACTCTTAATATCATTAGTGCCAACATGTACAACTAAATCACCTTTTGTGCCCTTAAAAGATGATATCCGCTCTACAACATCAACCTTTGCCCCTGGCAGACATACCCTGGTCCTGTTCCACCTATCCTTTTTACAAAGCATGTTTCCCGTTTCCCTGACAATAGAGAATTGTTGTTGGAACAAACTTTTATCTGGTGTGAAGAAGTATTTAATTTGGATAATTCAAGGAAGAACTAGACAAACAAACTGTTAAGAGGGAATGGACAGGTAATGTAGGAAGTGTTTTTTTTTTGTTCTTTTTTTTTTGGCTGGTGCTGTAAGCTTTCTTTCTTACATTATTTGCAACTATTACTAATACTGAATGCTAAAAATGCACAAGTTTTGAGAATACTGGCACTGAAAATGTAACATTTCTTCTATGTGCTTATTTCTCTTCATTCAATCTGTGAAAAATGATGGGGGAAAAATTTAGGGTAAATAAATATTCAATTCAAAGACTTCTGAATAGTTAAAGTGAGTAAAATGTTTTGATATAGTTTATTAATGATACAGTTGAAATATTACTCCCCCCGCATGTTTTTTTTTTTTTTTTTTTTTTTTTTTTCCAGTGTACAGCCTCCTTCAAGTCCTGAAGAAATATTGACTATATTTCTTATGTGTGAAAAGATAAAAGGAGCTTCATCATTTTGGCATCCTTATATATGTGCACTACCCACATCCTATATAACTACAGCATATTATTCAAAGCAAATTCATAGTAAACTTCCCATAGGTATTCAAGATAGCATGATAAAGAAAAGTAAAGAACTGAACACATCCTTTAGAAAATTAAATAAACTGCTTTCTTCTTTAGAACTAACCTTTCCAGAGTTCCAAGGAAAGTTTTGCTATCAGTTATACTGTTGGGCATGGTGTAGTGTTAACACAAGATGTGTTCATATTGACTGTGGTAGACCTTTCTGCAATGGAAACTATTGTGGTGGCCATCTTGCACTTGTTCCATTTTTAGATTTGCTAAATCACTCAAGTAATGCCAAAGTAAGTTTTTTTATCTTGTCAAAATATCTTATATCCCAGAAGTTAATATCATTTTATACAGTTTTTTTAACAATAATTAGCTAACTATTTTAAAGCTTTATATTATTACTTATTTTCTTGTTTTGTCATACTTTATCTATTACTGATTAAATAATTTATTGATAACTCATCCGTATTAACATGTATAACACTTTTATAAAGATAGGTGTGGTAATTTTTTTGGACAAATTTCAACTATAAATTAGTAATATAAATGTTTATTTAAATTACTAATTTATGTCTGAAACTTCTAACAGGTTTATTTTTGTATAAATCTATGTTTATTAGCACTGCAGGTTTTGCAGTGCTAATTAACATAGATTTGTTTTATCC
Organism: Mastigoproctus giganteus; assembly: GCF_048544385.1. Taxonomy (NCBI): domain Eukaryota; kingdom Metazoa; phylum Arthropoda; class Arachnida; order Uropygi; family Thelyphonidae; genus Mastigoproctus; species Mastigoproctus giganteus. Next base: position 49,327,860 of record NC_143582.1, on the reverse strand, counting down.
TTTGGTGCTAAGGATCTTTACTTTACTGCTAATTGCTGCAGTGCTGCTGCTGCCAACTGCTCTCTAGTCTCAAATTCTTGAGTTGAATCCACAGCATTTTCCTGAATCCAAAAATGATTGTTATATAGGATGTGGGTAGTGCTGCAATTTATAATTTTATAGATTTTACTCATATGAGGTAAATAGTGAGGAACATTGGATCTGTACTTGTTTTGTGTTGTTCTTCAGCTCATTAATGCAAATTAATTAATATAAAAATACTAATTTGATTTATATGGCATAGATAATCTTAATTAGCTCTACAATAAATAATTTGTAACATCTACCCTGAAATATTTTGGGGACAGAAGTAGACAGTGATAGCATGAACATTATTTCATCTGGTGTGGGAATTGATGTTCTTTAAACTATTCATAAATGATATCTAAATGAAACAAATTTGCATTTTTAATCATATTCAGTGTGTAAAACTTTGAAATTCTTTTGTTGGAGTGAAGTACAATATAAATAAAGCATTACTGTTGTGAATAAGTTTTATTTTAAGTATTTTAACTATCTATAGTATAAAGCAAATTCAAGAGTTGCAAAAGCAAGTCTTGTTTTTGCTTTATGCAGTAGATGGTTAAAATACTGATGCTAAATTAAAACAGTCTAGTATGTTGTGGCAACTTCCCAACTTTTACCATTCAGTAAAATGTCAACTTTATTCAAAATCGTAGTAGTAGTAGTGGCACATGATGCAAGAAAGCAAGTGTAGGAGCTTATGCAGCATCAGCCAAAAAAAAAAAAAAAAAAAAGAAAATCACACCATTCCCTCCAAATGCCTGTCCAGTTCCTCCTTAAATTTATTTAACCTATCAACTTTTACAACGACAGATGGAAGTTTGTTCCAGCAATTAACCACCCGCTGGCTAAAGGCAAATTTCCGCACATCTATTCTACATCTGTCCTTTCTTAATTTGAACTTATGTCCCCATAGGTTGGTAATCTGAACAAGTGGAAGGATCCCATCAGAATTCAGCGTGCTCAACCCATTCAAGGCCTTATAGACCTCAATCAGATCACCGCGCAGGTGCCTAGTCTCCAGCCACTGCAATTTGCAGAACTTAAGCCTCTCTTGGTAAGAGAATCCCTTCATTCCCCTCACCAATCGTGTTGCTCTTCTCTGTACACGCTCAAGCAACTCTACATCCTTCCTAAAATGAGGCCTCCAGACCTGTACGCAGTACTCAAGGCGTGGCCTGACCATTGCCTTATACAGAGGGACAATCACCTCCTTTTCCCTGCTAGCAAAATTCCTATATATCATTGACAAAACCCCATGACCCGCCCTAGCAGCCTGTCTGCACTGCTCAGAAAACTTCATATCTGACTGCACAATTACTCCCAGGTCTTTTTCATTTTCTACCACCTTAAGTGTAGTACCACACAGTTGGTACGTTTCTCTGGGGTTACTTCTACCCATATGCAGTACTTTGCATTTGTCAAGGTTGAACTTCAGTTGCCACTTCTTAGCCCATCTTCCCAAATTATCTAGATCCTGTTGCAGTAGCACACTGCCATTACTGTCATTAACAACCCTGCCAACCTTTGTGTCATCTGCAAACTTCGACATTAAGCCTGATATACCTTCATCAATATCATTGATAAATACACAAAACAACAGAGGACCCAACACCGAACCCTGTGGGACTCCACTAATAACATTAGTCCACGAAGAGCAGCACCCATTGATTACCACCCTCTGTCTTCTCCCACTTAACCATCCTTTTATCCATTGTAGCAACTTACCCTTAATACCATTCTGCTCCAATTCGTGAGCATTTTATGTTTCAAACTAAGTACTGTTGTTATTGTTTTGGCCTTTCTCAGTTTTAAGGGTAAATAATCAAAATATTTACCTAGTGAAATAAAAGATCCAGCACTATAGTTATTAAGAAAGAATAGTAAAAGTAAAATAGCCATGCCGGTGGTAATTAATCAGAGGGAGATTAATGGTAGAAACTATTTGCTCAAAAAAGCAGAGTTTATAGTGTATACTGCCACAGTGTACCTTGCATGCACCTCTCAACTCTTTTGATTTTCTGTTGAAACATTTCATTCTGTAGAAATCATATACTTTTTTTAGTGGAAAGTTTACTTTTCTTCTGGATTTCACTCAGGTTTCTTTCTGATATTTTATGTTTCACAACATAGGACTCACATCTGGTGAGTATGGGCTTGGCACACCCAGGGTCCTGAGCTGGATATTATCATTCTTCTCTTTCTTGGTGATTCCCTTCTACTTCTGACTCTCTTTCAGGGTAACTCGGAAATTTTTTTTGGCTGATGCAGCGTCAACCTCAAGCTTCCTTTCACTATGTGGCTAGTAATAATATCTTAATAATAATATGTTTTTCAAATATTTACATGTTGAATTTATTGATATAGACTTCAAAGCTCTTGTTCTTTGTTTTATTTTGGCTTCAGGAAGTAGCAGAGTTCCATGTTTTAGTATTAGTATTGGCAACATGTTGCAAGGAAATAAAGCTTATACATCATCAGCCATTTAATACACACTTTTGCCATTCCTACCAATAATTTTTCCAATCTCACTTTAAATTTATTCAAATTGCTTACTTCCCCACATGGTGGAAGTTTATTCCAACAATTAATGCAAATTTCCACACATCTGTTCTACACCTATATTTTTCAATTTAAATTTAAAGGAGACATCTGAGAAAAGTAAAGGTATCATGAGCATTTCATTAGACTGATGGTCTCTTTACTCTTTCTCTTTTAAACCTTATACACTTCATTTAAGTCACCACGCAGATGCCTAGTTTCTAGAGACTGCAATTTGCAGAATCCCAGTCTTTCTTGGTAAGAGTATCATTGTTTCTCTAATTAATCTTGTTGCTCTTCTCCACCCCTTTTAATGAACTAGGCACTTGTAATATGAAGTAATATGAAGTTGTCAAACCTGTATTCGATATTCCAGATGTGGCATAACCATTGCCTTATATTATGAGCTAATTGCCACTTTATCTCTCCTAGCAAAGTTCCTGTATATTATTGACAGAAATCCATATGATCTGCTGCTCATTTAAATCTCAAGTGCCATTTTCTAGCCCATCTGGTTAGTTTATCTAGATCTCGAAATAGCATGCCCTTTATACTGTCATTAGTTGCTGTGTTTGCTTTTGTATCATCAGCATCTGAGGATATGATGTCGTAGGATATAAAATTATTTTTTACATTAAATTTCTTTGTGGCAGCCTAATATATTTTAACTAATCTGATTAGTGAGGCATGATCTCTCTTTCACAAATTCTATGCTCTTCTATGATTTATACCCTTCTGTACTTGTATAATTTTTCTGAAATGTTTTCAGATAATTCTCATATTTATCTTCTTTTTGAATAAGATATCAGAGCATATAACTTATATAAGGATTGATTTATTTTCTATGAATAAAAACTTAATATTCTCCTTACTCTGTGAAGGTAGGTAATAGAAGTAGAAGGGACAAACGAGGAAGAGGAAAAGTTAGTTCTGTTAGTTAGCATTGGATAGTGTTTTTAACTGATTGGGGATTGTGTTTGGAGGAGATTGGTGGAATTATATATGTCAAATCAGAAGAATATTGGCCATGGAAGTTTTTAGAGAGAAGACATGCAAAAAAATATGAAAGTCCACAAAACAGATTGGAGAGAGAGTTTGTAAGAGATAAGTCATTAATTAACCTAACTGCCCTCATTTGAAAGAGTTTGGGAGCTTGAGAGAGGTTTCAGGGCACCATTCTCAGATGTGGGAACAATATTCTATGGTAGGGCAGATTTGAAACTTGTACAGAATGAGTAGCTGTTTAGAACAAAACTTAACATCGAGAATGTGAAGAAGAAGAAGAAAGCCGACTGGGCTAGCCAGGTACCAGGATTGGTTTTACCAAGACCTTTGGGTTGCGGGTTTGATTCCCACCTCGGGCTTGGATCACAGTAAAATGCAAAAACTTTGGGAAATGCAATATGGCCATAGAAGCTGATGCCCCAACAACTAACAAAAAAAAAAAAAAAGAAGAAGAAGAAAACCCTGTCTTTTTTTATGCAGAGGAAGCAATATTTTCAACGTGTTTATGCCAAGAAAGATCAGAGGTTAAGGTAATCCTTAATAGTGATATGTGATCTTGTGTAGAAATTTTTGTGTACACAAAATTTTTGTTGTTATTGTTATTTTATTGGAAAAAATAAGACAGGACTGAGTTTTAAAAGGATTGAAGGTAACTAAAGTTTCTTTGCCCCATTGGAGAATTACCTGGAGATCATTATTTAAGGAATTGGTTGTGGATGTTTGAAAAGTTGAAGCTGTTTGTGCAGGGACAGATGTCTCAAATTGGAAGTGGAATGTGGTATACTATCATTAGCAAAACTAAGAATAGGATTTACAGTGATTAGAAGAATGTTGTTAATATACAAAATGATGAAAAGAGCAAGAGAAACAACTGAACCTTGGGGAATGCCAGCATTGGATGGTATTTCATAGTAAAGTGAATTTGAAAATAATGTTTATGTAGAATGAACTAGATTTGCCTGTTTTAAGAGCAGATGAAATTTTGATAGAATATTTAGAACTGTTTTATTTTTTCTCTCTGTTTCAATGCTGTTTTATTTTTTCCTTTTACAGTAAAATGCAGAATGTATGTTTTCAGCCTTGTGAAAAAGAACAAACAGAATTTGAATCACATATGTCAAATAAATAGTAGTTTTGTTTTTAAAATGTGAAAAGTTTGTTTTTTTTATAATAAAAAGATTTTAATTATGGATTTCCTAACAAAAGTAAGGCCGGTTACTGTTGCTTCAAAGTAATAGATGAAGAAATATCTTGTATTTTGAATATGTCAACATGCTTCATGTTTATGTTATATACACGATGCAAAGTCGCTTCTTGATTAGACTGGGGTTCGAGCCCGTCACACCAAATACAGAGAATGCGGAAAGGTCAAGGAATGACCACTGCATATTCCCGGAGCAATATGGCCTTAGTTTGCTAATGCTCCTAAAAATCTAACAACACACATAACAACACGATGCAAAAGCTTCAACTGCTTATGGAGTAACATTAGGAATGTTATCAATAAAATGGATGAATTTGAGCTGCTGACTATGTTTACAGATCCTGATATAATAGGGTTAACTGTGACTTTATGTCACCCTGGTGTGATAAGTTTCATTTGGAATGTGGGGGAGGGTATTCTTCTTATCAAAACTTGCCAGAATCAGTTGTAAATCATGGACTGCCAGGTCATCCTGTGGGATAACTTTTCTGAATCACCATGAAAATCAACATAATGGCTATTACCTCTATCAGTATGTTGGGGAGAGTATAAGGGGCAGAAATATTTTTTATCTGGTCATAACCAATGACTTAGATAATATCACAAATGTGATGGTACAGTGACTGTTGCGAATGGATGACCATGGTATCCTAACATTTTAATTTCAAGAAAGGATATTACTGTGAAGTATGAAGGTTTTTGGGTTCATTCAATTGGGACAAAATATATTACAGGGAAAGTGCATTATGGGATATTTTTTGAAGTATGGGATACTTTTAAAACATTAGTTGTTAAAGCCCCTAGTGCATTCGTTCCATTAAGAAGGTATTGCATGTGGAGGATGGTGAGATGGCTGTAAAAGGACTTAGCTCAGTAGAACAGAAAAAGGCAGTGTGGAACAATTATAGATGGGTGGTTCAGATTCATATGATTATAAACTGAATTGTAACAAGACCATAGAGGGGAATTAGGCAGATGAAGGTCTGAGTGTGAAAACCACTAGCAGCCAAGGGAGTTAGTGACAAAGAGTTTTATTTATATGTAAATACAAAGGAGGAAAAGGGTAAACCAAGTAGGACTTTTGCTTAGTGGAAATGGCAGAATCGTAGATAATTTAGCAGGTGGTGGTGGTAAGCTGAATAGATACTTTTTATCCATTTTCACAACAAAAAGTTTCTTTCAGGGTAGATGATATTGTGCTAATATACTCAATGACTGTAAGATATGTGATGTTAAAATCACACAAGAGAATCTATTGAGAAACCACCGAACTTGAAATTGGCTAAGGTCCAAATGCAGATGGTATTTATCCAATTATTTTAAAAATATAATGGTAGATGGCATTTATTGAAAATATGGCTGCAAAAGAATATGCTAGGCCTTTAGGGTTAATTATGAGATCATTAGATCCAGAAATAATTCTCTTGGGAAGTGCCACTGTTTCTCCAGTGTGTGTGTGTGTGTGTTGGGGGGGGGAGATAATGTTCAGATGAGTAATTATAGATAAATTCTTAGTGACAGGGGAAGGCTAAGAATATATGATTAATAATGTTTTACAGGCATAATATGTAGATCAGCCTGCGAACACACGCAAATGCCTGCACATTCGTACAGACAATTACGCTGGTGCATTATGACCTACGATACTGATGCACAACAAAACAATCGGCGCCTCCATAGCCAGGTGGGAAGGAGCAGCAGTGCGTAGCACACACTTCTTGATTAGACCGGGGTTCGAGCCCGTCACCACCAAATACGGAGAATGCGGAAAGGTCAGGGAATGACCACCGCATATCCCGAAGCAATATGGCCTTAGTTGCTAATGCTCCTAAAAACCAAATAACAAAACAATCAGCTACAGAGACAATTTTTCTTTCGGCATGTATCTTGTCTTTACTATCATGGGTTATGCTTCATTATTTGAGGCATAACTTTTGATAGTAAATAAAGAAATAAAAAAAAACAATAACTTTAATTTTTAAATTTATGGTGGATTAAGCTAAAATCTACACATCAATAAAATCAAAAGTTTCTCACTTGTGGAAAGTGAATATACCAATTCACTTTTCACAAGCCCTTCACTAATGCCACTTTTTGAACTGATATTTCCCCGACGTATTTTCCTTAAACATTATTTAAAATTTATTATGATAGATTTTATTTGTCTGTAAACACATTTACATTAAAAAAAAATTTTTGTGTTTGTGGTTCTGTAGAATGATCAAAATGATTTTAATATTCCAGGTAAGAGCAGGCTATAATAAAGAAACAGACTGTTTTGAAATCATAGTATTCCAACATATTAAAAAGTATCAACAGGTGTTTATCAGTTATGGAAGTCATGACAGTCAAAAGTTGATGCTTGAATATGGTTTCATTATTCCACAGAATCCTAATGATTTGATCCTTGTTACAGTTGGTAAGTCTGTTAATGAATAGTATAGAAAAAAAGTAAAGATGGTCTTATTTTTAATATTACTTTCTGATGTAAAAGCAATTGATAAAAAACAACAGTGGGCCCAACACTGAACCCTGTAGAACTCCACTAATAACATTAGTCCACGAAGAGCAGCATCCATTGATTACCACCTTCTATCTTCTCCCACTCAACCACCCTTTTATCCATTGTAGCAACTTACCCTTAATACCATTTTACTCCAATTTGTACGGTAGTCTTCCATGCGCAACAGTGTCAAAAACTTTCCTGAAATCCAAGTATATGATATCAAAATTATTTTTTGCATCCAGTTCCTTTGTAACCACATCATAGTATCCAATCAAATTTGTCAGACAAGACTTTCCCTTAATAAACCCATGCCGTGTCTGAATTATTGCTGCACTCTTGTCTAGATGATCCTGCAATGCATCTTTAACCAGTGACTCCATTATTTTACCCAGAACAGAAGATAAACTAACTGGTCTGTAATTACTTGTGTCACTCTTTGATCCCCCTTTGTGAATTGGGGATACATTTGCACATCTCCAGTCCATTGGGGACCTCCCCTGAGTCCAAAGATGCTCTCATAATTATGGCTAAGGGTTTGCTTAGTTCATCTGCCATCACCTTTAATATTACTGGAAAAATCCCATCCACCCCAGGTGCCTTTCTTATGTTTAACTTCAACAATTTCTTCTCCACTTTGCTCTCAATTAATACAAAATCAGTTAATCAAAATCATTAGTTAATTCAAAATTAAAATCATTAATCACAATTTGATAACCTTTTGGCATTTTCCTCATGTGTGAATTTAGATGCAAAATACTCATTCAGTTTGTTTGCTATCTGAGCAGGATCATCAATAGTCGAACCATTGATATCAAGTGGACCAATCTGATTCATCCCCTTCCTTTTAGAGCTTATATAAGTTTACTTATATAAACTCTAAATCCTTGCTGTTTTTCTTAGCATCCTTTACCAAAGATTTCTCGTAATCTGCCTTTGCTTGCCTAATCTCCTTTGTGACTTGATTACAGACTAACGTATATCTGCCATAAACTTCTGTGTCGCCTGATAATTTATATGCATCCCATGCATTTTTCTTCTCTGCCACAAGTCTCATTAGTTCATTTGACAACCATGTAGGCCTAAACCTTGAACAATATTTCTAAATAGGTATGAAACATCTAGTAGCTTCCACGATTAATTCCTTGAATGCTTCCCACCTAGAATTTGCTGTTGGTAACATCATCAGTTGGTCCCACTGTACAGAATTTAAAAACTATCTGAGACCACTGTAGTCACCTTTACGGAAGCAAAAAACATTTCCTTTACCCCTGATGGTAATTGTTACTTTAAGTAAATCCCACATCAGTACATTGTGATTGCTGCCTCCTAGTGGTTCCTTTATCTGCAAATTTTTAATACATGAATGTTAACTGCTGATAACCAGATCAAGAGTAGTACCCTTTCTGGTTACCTCTCAAACATGCTGCTGAAGAAAACAATCATCCAATAAATCCACAAAGTCTTATTAGTGCATGAGTGACCAAACCACAAGTTCCAGTCAATATCTGGGAAGTTAAAATCCCCCATTATAAGACATTCTGATTTACTAGCCCACTCTATTTCTTTGTACGATTGTTCATTGTACTCATTCAAGTCATTAGGCCTATAACACACTCTTACTCTTATTTTTGCTTTCCCAGTGCTTATGTCACCCCAAACTGACTCAACATTGCACTGTCCATCTACATCAACTGGATGCACTTCCTTTGATTTTATGTTTTTCTTAATTAACAGCATAACCCCTCCTCCCTTCCTATCCTGTCTATCCTTTCTGTACACATTGTACTCCCCAAATTCCAATTCTGCATTCCTGATATCTATGTGACACCATGTCTCTGATATCCCAACAATATCTGCCTTTGATGTCTTGACCAACTCTTGAAATTCATCAAATTTATTTACTGTACTTCTAGCATTGGTATACATTCAAGTATACATGCACCATTCTTATTCTTAGTTACCCTAACACATCCCATATATTTATTTGTTTCATGATGACTGCCATCAGTTCCTGAAACCCCTCGCATCCCTCGCTCCAGACCGCTGCTTATTCTAATAGAAGTAGTGCAAGAATCACCTTCAAAAATCAATCAATAATATTAATATTTTAATGTATATAATAAGAGAAATAAAAAATTAAATAGAGAAAAAAATGAACCCTGTTCATAATATGATTAATTTTACAAATTCTTTGGACAGTTCTTGTGTGGAAACAGGACATCAACACTTTACAGGTTCACCTGTATTCTTCTTTCTTGGATTCAAATTGCAGATGCAGAAAACTCAGCTGCACTGTTGATGGAAAGAAGGATGTAAAGAATTAAGTTCCTCCTATTCTGCAACAGAGGGGAGGAATTTAGTTGACAAAGACCAGATGAAACTGTAAACACTAAAATGTTAACTGCCTTATCAACCTGAATAATGCTGTATGCAGATTGCTTAATCAGCCAAAAATAAAATGGCCATTCACAATGCAAGATGCATCCACTCGAATGCCCCACTCACATTATGAGTCTCGATTTCAAACTCTAAATATACTAATTTTGTCTTAATTATATACTCTGTGTTTTCTGTAGCCTTCGACTTGACACATCATGGCCTAAGTTGCCCATGCATCATAAAAATTAAAATCAAGTCTTTATATCCTTATTACCTGAAAGAAGTATGGATGTGAATATACATTTTATAAACAAATATTTAATAAACAGCAAAAAAATAAAGATGCAGATGATTTTGTAGGTGTGACCATAAGCTACTTAACTTATACAATAAATTTGAATTTCTCATGATGAATGCTATGCTAAAAAGATAGCTCTTTTAAGCTTCAGTTTTTAGAACTGGCTTTCTCTGGTGACATTAATTAGGTTTTATAACAATAACAATAAGACAATGAGATTTTTATAGAGTGAGCAACTGTTTGGAAGAAAAATACCACCAAGACCAAAAGAGAAAAATCAGTTTTTTTAGATGCGGAGGAAGCAGTATTTCTGATGTGCTTATGCCAGGAGAGATTAGAAGTCAAGGTAATTCCTATAGAAATATATGATCTTGTCTAGAAACCTGAGTGCCATTGAAGATAAGCATAGGAAAAGAACAATCCTTTTTGTGAGAATATAAGACAGGACTAAGTTTTAGGAGGATTGAAATCAACTACATTATCTTTTTCCCTTCAGAAAGTTATTTGGAGATCGCCATTTAAGGAATTGGTAGTGGATATTTGAGAAGTTAAAGCTGTTTGTCCAGGGCAAGGTTTATCAAACTGTAAGATGGAATCAATGTGCTATCATCAGCAAAACTGTGGATAGGATTTCCCATCAATGGAAGAAGGTCAGTAATATACAAGAGGGAAAGAGCAGGAGAAATAACTGAACATTGAGGAACACCAGCATTAGTGAAGAAGTTAGAATACAGAGAGCCATCTACCATCACCTGAAAAAACTGGATACACAATTGCAAAAAACAGATGGAAGACCACAGAAGGCATTGAATGTAATGTACTGGGATTGGCAGGAGGTGGTTTACCACAATCATCAATACATAAGTTAAATAAAAAGTAGGATGCTAGCAGGTCAGCTTTACCTTTAGTCGAGGTGGCAATAGAACGATCCAGTTTTGACAGAGGTGGGAGGTAGAGATGGACAAAAGTTGCAGCCAGTAGCTTTGGCAAGAGACCAGGATGCTTGAAGACCATTTGGACAAGAAGCAAGTTTTGTATTCTTAGCCAGTTCAAAATCTAGTTTTGACTGATTAATAACTTCTTTACAATTGTTGCAAGCTTTGGTGTAGGTAGAAAATGAACCTGAAGATTTGGATGCAAACCAATTCCAATATGCAGCATTCTTATCTTGAACAGCCTTACTGCATTTATTGGAAAACCAAGATTTGAATATTTGGAATAAAGCATTTTATCCCTACAAGAATAATTTCACTGTTACGATCTGATCAAACATTGGCATCAGAAGACTTAAAACAGTAATCTCACCAAGGAAAATAAGAATCATTAATCCAGCTTATTCCAAACATTAATTGTGAACTTTGGAAAACCAGAAAGAAAATCCAGAAATATAAGGCAGCATACAAAGTAACTTACCTGAAAGCAAGGAAACAAATTTTACTGAGTGAACCAGAGCATGCATATGTTGACGTAGCTAAGAAATATCAGTCAACAGAAACACCAACAGAATTTACAAATTCCTTCATGTACGCCCCTTGTGGATTGGTCTTGAACTGTCTTATTGATTCCCCAGCAGTCTCTTAAATAACATGTTGTCAATCAAAGCAGTAACAGTCCAGTTACAATACTTCCAAGCACTACTTCTGTCGCTTCCAATAAACTGCAAAATGAGGGAAGAACACCTACTAGAAATGACTTTGCAATCTTCTACAGTCATGGAAATTGATGTTGTGACCAATCGATGAAACCATTTTAGAAATTCATGCTGAGGAGGAGGATATGGACTCTTCATATCCCATGTTTCGAAAAGAGGACAAAGTAAAACTCGATTAACATAAACAGAAAGCATCTAAAAAATAGTCAGCATCAAACTAATTCTGAAACTCAAGTAATGGATTAGATTTTAAAATGGAATTACTGAGATTCGTTTTTAGCGCTACCTCCGTAGCCAGGTGGGAAGGAGCAGCAGCGTGTAGCACACGCTTCTTGATTAGACCGGGGTTCGAGCCCGTCACCACCAAATACGGAGGATGCGGAAAGGTCGGGGAATGACCACCGCACCGGAACAATATGGCCTTAGTTGCTAATGCTCCTAAAAACCAAATAACAATAACAAATAACTGAGATTCGTTTTTAGCAACATTTATGACATTCATGACCTAATTACTGTATAACCCAGTAGGCATCTGTCTACAAAAAACAAACCAAAGGCATTCCTCTCAGTTAAAACCAACTCACTCCACAGGAAAGACAGAACCATTACCCATACTGCACATGGTGGAGCAGCCATGTTATTGAACTACAAAATTCCTTCCACATATACCACTACAAACTACCTTGCAAGCAGTTGCAGTACAGTTTGTCATTGGAATAATCCTCACTCTAATATATATATATTGCACCGAGTCAGCCATGCCCACTGGCTGAACTAGATAATCTTGTCTTACAACTTCTTTTGAGATGCCAAGGCTTTTGCAATTACTGATGACCTCACACAGATTGTTCATTTACCTACCAGAATACCAGACAATTCTAACTCTGCAACCAACATGTTTGATCTTTTTCTCACAAACAATCCTTCTAAGTATACATTCAAGGTGAATGGTCCTCTAGGCACCTCAGATCACAATTTGGTGGTGGTCTCTTCTCCAATGGAGCCTTTCTCTCATAACCATTCTCTACCTTGTGTTGTTAGGTATTACAAGAATGCAAAATGGAATGATCTGCAAGATTTCTTTTCTTCTTTTCCCTTGATCAGATTACTGTTTCAAATCTTCTGATGTCAACGTTTGCTCAGATCGTCAGTGAAATTATGCTTGTAGGAATGAAACTCTTTATTACACAGTCCACCTTAAAATCTCGTCTTTTATCTAAACCTTGGTTTTCCAACAAATTTGCTAAGGCTGCTCAAAATAAGATTTGTATTGCGATTAGCCAAATCTCCAGTTTCATTTTCTGCCTACACCAAAGTTCACAACAATTGTAAAGCAGTTATTAATCAGTCCAAATTAGATTTTGAACAGGCTAAGAATAGAAAGCTTGCTTCTTGTCCAAATGGTAGTCAAGCATTCTGTTCTCTTGCCAAAGCTATTGGCCGCAACTTTTGCTCTTCTCTATTTCCACCTCTGCCAAGACCAGATGGTTCTATTGCCATTCCAGCCAAAGATAAAGCTGACCTGCTAGCACCCATGAGGAGTTATTCAGGGAATGGAATGCCAGAGATGAGTTAAACTCTGGCAGTGAGCTAGATGATTTTGTAATAACTGAGAGAGCGCCTCCGGAGAGCCAGGTGGGAAGGAGCACCAGTGCGTAGCCCATGCTTCTTGATTAGACCGGGGTTCGAGCCCTTCACCACCAAATATGGAGGATGCAGAAAGGTCAGGGAATGACCACCGCATATTCCTGGAGCAATATGGCCTTAATTGCTAATGCTCCTAAAAACCAAATAACAACAACAATAACTGAGAGGAAAGTGGAGGAGAAATTGTTGAAGATAAACATAAAAAAGGCATCCGGGGTGGATGGGATCTATCCAGTTATATTAAAGGAGGCAGCAAAGGAAGTAAGCAAATCCTTAGCCTTAATTATGAGAGCTTTTTTGAATTCAGGGGAGGTACCCATGGACTGGAGATGAGCAAATGTGACCCCAATTCACAAAGCAGGATCAAAGGGCAACACAAGTAGACCTGTTAGTTTAACTTCTGTTCCAGGAAAATTAATGGAAGCACTGGTTAAAGAAGCACTGCAGGATCATCTAGACAAGATTTCAGTTATAGCTCGGACATAGCATGGTTTTGTTAAGAGAAAGTCTTGCCTGACAAATTTGATTGGATACTATGATGTGGTCACAGAGGAACTGGATTCAGGGAATAACTTTGATATCATATATTTTGGATCTTAGAAAGGCTTCTGATACTGTTGCACATGGAAGACTGCTGAACAAATTGGAGCAGTGTGGCATTGGAGGCAAATTGCTGCTCTATGGATAAAGGGGTGGTTGGGGGGGAGTAGACAGAGAATGGTAATCAATGGACACTGCTCATCGTGGACTAATGTTATTAGTGGAGTCCCTCAAGGTTCAGTGTTGGGTCCATTGTTGTTTTCTGTATTTATAAATGATATTGGTGATGGTATATCAAGCTTAATGTCCAAGTTTGCAGACGATGCGAAGGTTTGCAGGGTTGTCAAGGACACTAATGTGAGTAAGCTGCTGCAACAGGATCTAGAAAAGTTGAGCAGATGGGCTGAGAGGTGGCAAATGAAGTTTAACATTGACAAATGTAAAGTACTAATTATGGGAAGCAGTAACCCCAGAGGGACGTATCAACTCTGCGGTACTACACTGACAGTGGTAGAGAACGAAAAGGACTTGGGGGTTATTGTGCAGGCAGATATGAAGTTTTCTGAGCAGTGCAGATGGCCTGCAAGAGGGAGCTCATGGTGTCTTGTCAATGATATACAGGAATTTTTCTAGCAGGGATAAGGAGGTGATTATCCCCTTGTATAAGGCAGTGGTTAGGCCACACCTCGAGTACTGTATACAGGTCTAGAGGCCTCATTTTAAGAAAGATGTAGATCTGTTGGAACAAGCTTAGTGAATGCAAGAAAGGGGTGCTCTTACGAAGAAAGGCTTAAGTTTTGAAAATTACAGTGTCTGGAGACTAGGCACCTGCGAGATGATCTGATTGAGGTGTATAAAGCCTTGGATGGTTTGAGCATGCTCAATGCTGATGGGATTCTTCCTCTTGCTCAGAATAATCACCTGAGAGGGCATAAATTCAAATTGAGGAAAGATAGTTGTAGGATAGATGTGCGGAAGTTTGCTTTTAGCCAGCAGGTGGTTGGTTGGTGGAACAGACTTCCATCCTTTGTTGTGGAACTTGATAGTATAAATAAATTTAAGGCTGAGCTGGACAGGTATTTGGAACGAACGGAGGAGTGAAATGGGAGTGGGGTTTTTTTTTTTTTTTTTTTTGGCTGATGCTGCATAAGCTTGCTTTCTTGCATCATATGCCTCTACTAATGCTGATGCATCCTATATTTCTTCTTCCAACTCGTGTATTGATGAACTTGGTAAACCACCTCCTACTATTCCCAGTACACTCAATTTAATGCTTCCTGTGGTCAATAGGATGTCAGAAGATTTTGAAGAATCTTGATGTTAAGATAGCTCAAGTCTTGATGGTATTTCTCCACTTGTTCTCAAAACTTGTGCTCCTGAATTTAATGCCTATTCTGTGTTGCCTTTTTTTTTCACTCTCTTATTCCAAAGGTGTTTTCCCTTCTGCTTGGAAATTTGGTCATATCCATCCAGTTCCTAAAATGGTGATAAATCTGTTCCATTCAATTATTGTCACATTGCAGTTACTTCTACTCTTTCTAAAGTAATGAAGAAATCAATTAACCATCAACTCTTAAACTATCTAGAAACCTTCCATATGATCAATGATCGCCAGTATTGATTCTGTCAGTGTCGATCCACTAGTATTCTGGCTTACGTTACCCATCTATGGCCAAATTCATTGGAAAAGTTTGGTGAAACTTCAGTAGTTTCTCTTCACATTTCAAAGGCTTGTGATCATGTTTGGCATAAAGGTCCTCTAAATAAGTTTCCATTTTATGGTTTTCCAACTGTTTTTTGCAATTGTGTATCCAGTTTTCTCTCTGACCACTCACTGCTGGTGATGATAGATGGCTCTCTGTATTCTAACTTCTCCACTAATGCTGGTGTTCCTCAATGTTCTTTCTCCCACTCTTTTCCTCTTGTATATTAATGACCTTCCATTGACCAGAAATCCTATCCATAATTTTGCTAATGATAGCACATTGCATTCCATCTTCCAGTTTGAGAAACCTTGCCCTACGCAAACAGCTTCTACTTCTTGAATATCCACTACCATTTCTTTAAAATTACCTGATCTCCAGGTAATTCTCCAGTGGGACAAAGATAACTTAGTTGATTTCAATTCTGCTAAAACTGTCTTGCAAAAAGGATTCTTCTGCTCCAATGCTTATCTTCCATGACACTGATTTTTAGGCAAGATCATATGTCTGTATTGGGGATTACCCTGACTTCTAATATCTCTTGGCATATGCATATTACAAATATTACTTCCTCTGCATCTAAAAAACTGGTTTTTCTCTTTTACTTTCAGCATTACTTTTCTTCCAAATTTTCTGTACAAATTGCAAATACACCCTACTATGAAATATTGTTCCCATAGCTGGAGAGGTGCCCCGAAAACCTTTCTCAGGCTTCTCGATTCCATTCAAAAGAGGGCAGTTAGGTTAATTAATGACCTCTGTAACAGTGTCTCTCCACTCTGTCTCATAGATGTTCTGTTTCTGCTACATGCCTTTTCTATAGATACTTTCATGGCCACTGTTCCTGTTCTTCTGAATTGGCTTCTATAATTCCCGCTCTCTCTTAAAAAGCAGTCCAAACACATGTTGCAACCAGTCAATATCCTTTTACTTCAAGCTCACAGAACCAACTGTTCTACTTCCTTATTTATTCGTTCAACTTCCGCTTTCTGGAACAACTTCCCTTCATATGTATTTCCTGAAAATTGCAATCTACAGAAATTCAAGTGTAATGTTAACAAGTGTCTTCTTTCATCTTCTCTACCTTCGGCTTACATATGGTACTAAGTACTATAGGTTCTATACTTCTCGTGTTTGGGATTTTCATAAAAAAAAAAAATTAAATTTTTTTTTAAACACTGTTGCCCTAGCTCCTGGTGCCATTCTACCAATTCTCAAACCTGGAAATTATCAGTCACCTTTAAATCCACACAACTGCAGATCAGTCTCACTTACTAGCTGCTTAGGTAAAATATTGGAATAAATGATACACATTCACCTTACATGGTATGTAAAAAGTCTAAACTTGATGAAGAATGATTAGTGTGGATTTTGGAAAAATAGGTTGATTTAAGGGTTAAGGCAAACATATGAAATGCATTAATCAGGAATGAATATCTACTCATGGGACATAGAGAATGCTTTTGACACCACTTGATGCTTTGGCTCATGGACTCTATGGCAATTTACCATCATAATTCAGAGATTTCTCCAGAATTGAACCTTTCAAGTTTTTTTTTTTTTTTTCAGAGTGACTATTCTCAAACTGCTGCTCAGAAAGAGCGAGTTCTTCAAGGGTCACACCTTGGTGCCACCCTGTTTGCAATCAGAATACCTACCATGACTCTAACCATTCCCAATACTGCAGAAATGTACTTTTTGCTAATGATCTTGCAATATCTAGCCATTCTCAAAAAAGTATGTGTTCCATAGAATGGCAACTCGAGGTGTCAATTAATAAAATAAATCATGGATGTCAAATAATGGCTGCTGATTATCACCACAGAAGACCACTGCTACACATTTTTAAATAGCATCTGGAACCAGAATAGGTTGGGAAGTCATTCTGTTTAATTCACTGACAATATTCAATTTCTGGGCTTTATATTATATGAAACTTAACTTTCTCATAAATGAAAACCTCATATACAAATTATTTCTTTGAAAAAAAAAAAAAAAAAAAATGAACATGCTCAAAGTACTCTCTGCTATGTCATGGGGCTCTTGTTAAGACAAGGGGTAATTTATCTGAAATCCTCCACTCATTTCTAACATTTAATTAATTAATTTTTTTTTTCAGAGGTTTGGCTGAGTAGTAACTCTCAGCTGAACATCTTGATAACCTCAAAAGCTCTCTGTGTAATCTTATGTCCTTCCTCACTGCCTGGTTCATATACTTTTTATTAAATTTGTTCATTCAGATGCAGCTTTAAAGTAGATAAAATATCTTGGGTGCAGGATACCTTTAATTCTTTTAATACAGGATGATATGTTTCACCTTTATACTATAATAATTCTCTCTTTAGTTCAGAGTTTTTTCACTGCACTTCGTTATTATTTTGCCAGTTCCTGCTTTACGAGTTCCCGAGTTTACTAGTGTTTTTTAAAGTATCAACAAAATCGAAAATATGAACACTAATTGCAATAAATAAATGCTAAACATTCATAAATGCGGCATTTGAAACCACTCGCATAGCTATACAATACAGTACTACTGTGCGTGTGTTTGTTTGTTCAGGCAGAGATAAGGAGGGAGGTCCACCTCTTAAAGAATTTTGGAAAGAATGCCATATTTTAGGTGCAATCAAAATAACAAAACGAGCATGGGATAAAATTACAGAGAAGAACATGAAGTGTGTTTGGAATAAACTCTGTCATCAGTTTATTGATAACTGAAGGATTTCAAGAACCAACAGAGATTGTACAAAATGAAACAAGTAGTCATAAATGTTGCTAACCAATTGCAGCTTGAGGTTTCTACAACTGACATCACTGATCTGCTTCAATTACACAACGGAGAGCTCATAAATGAAAACCTCATAGAAATGGCAAAATGTGAAGAAAGTTTAGCAGCTGAAACTCCTATTTGTTCCTTCACTATCAAGAAGCTTTTCAACACAGAAAAAGCAACTGAGATTTTGAATCACAAGATTCAAATTTCGAGTGCACTAGGAAATATGCTACAGATTTAAAAAATGCTTATGCATGCTATCATGAAATTTATAAAGAAAAGAGAAGATTTTCTGGATACAAATGACTCTTCACGATTTCTGAAGAAGAAGAAGATGACTCCCTGTGCTTTCAGCAAGCTGACTGGGCTAGCCGGGTGGATAAAGTGCCTGCCTGGCAACCCAAAGGTCGCGGGTTCGAATCCCGCCTCGGGCTTGGATCGCAGTACTGCAAAAACCTTGGGAGGTGCATTATGGCCACAGAGCCGATGCGCCAACAACTAAATAAAAAAAAAAAAAACAAAACAAGCTTTCAGCAAACCAACAACAAGTGCCAATAAGTGATGAACCATCAACGAGTGTGCATTTAGTGGATGATGATAAAGAATAAACATTCTTTAACATTTGTATGACATAAATAATTTCTTTATCATTATAATTTGCTTGATTTTAAAGGCTATGTTTTCATTTCTTTGGATAAATAAATCATTGTTAAAGCATAAAAAAGTATTGTTTTGTTAATCTTTATTACTATGGTCAAATTTCATTGTTCAGAACGTAAGCCCAATTTTTAACATCACATCTATGGGAAATATATTCCTGCTTTACGAGTGCACGCTAGGAACGAATTAACTCATAAATTCAGGAACTACCTGTACACAGTCCTGTTGCCAGAAGGTGTTGCAGGTCAGATTAAGGGTTCACAGACTATATGATTATGTATTTTTAAAAATGATTTTTCCAGAATAATATAACATAATTTACTACTAATGAGATCTAACAAAAGAAAAGAAATAGAATTTCTTTATTTTGTTAGAGATTTATTTAAACAAAATTTCTTTCTAGTGATTTGATTAAGTTATATAATTCGTTTTTTAAAACCCTTCTGATTATTTTAAATTGCAGAAGACCTGTTAGACAGTATCAGGGAAATGTCACCCAGATCTAGAGCATTAGACAAGGAAAAGCTTGCATTTCTACACAAAAATCAGATACTAAGGTAAATTGAAATAAATTCTCTTTGATATGTTCTGCATATATATATATATATATATATGTATTATTTTTTTGGTTTTCATAACTTTATTCACTGTTTACATGGTAAATGTTTTTTTTTTTATATTAATATTAAAATGACAAAGTGATGATGCAAGGAAGCAGACTTTTTCTGTATCTTCAAAAATAATAATAATAAATCTCCAGTCATATTTTTCTCATCACCAAAAGGTGGCCATTCAGTTCTGCTTTGAACTTTACCAAACTGTTTCTGTCTTTACATTTAATTTATTTTAGCGATCTACGAAAAAGATGACAAATGTGTGTGTGAAAGTTGTCCTATGTCCTACTCTTCAGTCTGCCCCTAAATAAGTTAATAAGTTAAATAAGTAAATTTCTTTTTTCAGACAGAGGGAATGTAAGGACTTAAAACTGCAAAGAACAAAAGGTACTTCAATAATATGTAATGCTATAGCACCGCATGTAAGAAAATTTTTACTAATTCGTCTGTCGCCTTATAATTTCTTTTCAGAATAGGAGAGAAAAAATAATACAATTCCGAAGTTGTCTTCTTTCTTCATGTGAAGCAACATGAGCTCTTCTATTACTATATCAATGGATACAACAGCATCAACATGATCATCTTTTACAGCCCATCTACAGATATAGATGTAAAAAACCAAACAAATAAACCTAAAAATCAAACCAAATAATTGATGTTATTGTTATTATTACCAATGTCAAAAATTTCAGTTAATTTTTAATAGTTGATAAAAATGTATGTATGTATTACTATGTATGTAGCATTTTATATGCACCCTTTGATGAGCATGAAATGCTATTAAACCTAAAATTTACTCAGTAGAGGGGGGGGGCCCTCTTAAAAGTTATAGCTTAGGGGCCATAACAGCCTTAAATCCGGCCCTGCCCTCATGAGCAGAACTGATTTTTTTTTACTTGTTTTGGCCCTATGAACTCTTGTTTTCCTTATGCTTACAGTTACCTAATCTCCACCTTTTTGTAAGTCAAAAGTTGGCGATATTCATGCTTGATTTACACTCCAAAATTTTAGGCACTAATGGCATAATTTCCATTAGAGGTTTCTGATTAAAATATGTTATTTCTGGTAAATAATATTGTACAGATTGTAAAAGTAAATATCATATTCATTAAACACAGTAGTTAAGCAAAAAACTCAAACTACTTTCATAACATTAAGTTGTTGCATGGCTTCTGATTAGCATTTATGAAGCAGTAACGGAACTGGATGCAAAAAATAATCGGGAGACAGAGGGTGGTTTTTAATGGACATTGCTCTTCTTGACCGATGTTATTAATGGAGTCCCTCATGGTTCACTGCCAGGTCCCTTATTGTTTTGAATATTTATTACCAATATTGATGAAGGTATATTACACTTATGTCTGAGTTTGAATATGATACAAAGGTTGGCAGGAAGACAACAATCTGCTTAATCACAGGAATTAAGGTATGCCACTGCAACAAGGCCTATTAAAATTAGAAAGATTGGATGAATATAGGTTAAATATTGATAAATGCAAGATACTGCATGTGAGCATCAGTAATCCCAGAATAACATAACAGTTATATGGTACCACACTTAAGACTGTGGAGGATGAAAAAGGTCCAGGAATAATTATACAGTCTGACATGAAATTCTCTGGAAAGTGCAGACAGGCTGCTAGGACTGCTCATGGGGTTTTGTCAGTGATATATATATATTTTAAGGTGGTAGATGACTTTCATCAACCGGTGAAATACCACCACTTTGCTTATTGGAGGCTTGAAGTGGTGAAACCCATGTTTAGTCTCTAGAGCAGAGTTTCCGGCATCCCCCTCCCCCCAATTCTTCTCCTTCAACCCATGCACGGTACTAAGTACTATAGGTTTTGATACCTTTCGTGTTTGGGGGTTTCATAAAAAAAAAAAAAAATATACAGGAATTTGCTAGCAGGGACCCATTGTATAAATCAGTGGTTATACCACATCTTGGTGGTGGAGGAAGAAAGAGATCTAGGAGTAATATTATACAGTCTGACATGAAGCTTTTTGAATAAGTGCAGACAGGCTGCTAGGACAGCCCATGGGGTTCTGTCAGTGATATACAGGAATTTGTTAGCAGGGACAAGGAGGTGATTATCCCATTGTATAAAGCAGTAGTTATGCTGCACTTTGAATGTGTGATATTGTTCAGATTTAATATTGTCTTGGTCAAACACTGATTTTAAAAGGCTGTTAGCCTTCCTTTCTAAGTAGATGGAACCTGCAGAAAATTCAGTGCAGAAAGAATGATCCAACATTACATCCTTCTACTCTTATCAGCAGGTAAAATTACTTGGTCCACATCTGTTTTGAATTTTGGCAAGGTGAGACAATCTAGTAAAGGAAGACAAGGTTGAACCCTCCTCCCCACAGGGTGGTTGTTAAACTTTTACAACTATTCTCAGTTTAATCCTATCCAATTAGCTGTAGTTAATGAACTGACCAGGTATGCTAGTTTATGTTGCATACAGTATGTGAAGTGCACAAAACAAAATGCTAGATATACTTGTAACATTAAATTGCATTTTCTCTGTCTGTGTATACAAAGCTCAATTTGATTTAATGATTTCTTTCAGTAATCACTAAAGAAATAGTTTAGTATTTTAACTGTAACTGGGCATGCTGATGAATTTCTTTTCCTCACATGCACACTTTCTTAACCCAGCAGTTTTGTAATCATGTTTTGTAACATCAGCTATATCATCTGGTGGGTGACCATTAATGGCTCTCAAAGAATTTTTCATTTGAAATCTATTGAAAAAAGGAAACCATACATCCACCTGAAATTCAAAGTTCATGAGACTTATGCCAGAACATGGGAACAACTGTTAGGCAAACTGCCATCAGAAGAACACTGCAAAGCTGATCGCAAGTCATGCATCCCAACTTTGCTCTCTCAACTGCATTTCAAGATCCACCTCTTCTGCTCTATGGTCATAATAGGCATTTACTAATACTCTGAGGATATTGCAATGGATAATGGGAGTGATGAAATAGTCTACATAGACCACACATAAGATTGATGCATTGGATGTGGCATATGTACAAGAAAGAGTTTCACATAGATTTGATTGTACTCACAGTCAAGTCCAGTTTTGACAATGTAATAGTCTAAGTCTTCTACATTGTTTGGTGGTTAACGTATATAGAACTATGAGGTGCCAATGCCAACTGTGAATAATTTTGAATATTTAAATAATTTTGAATAATTTTGCACTATCTGCATTTTGGGAATTGTGAGAAACACCTGTATTAGCATAACCTTGTTCAGCCCAGCATCCCAATCTTAAGCAAGCTGATTCTGAGTTACCTTAAAACAAGATGAAAGATGAACTGAGATGTCAGGTTCTATAAATGAGCATACATCTAGTGGTTAAGCTGTGGTTGTTAAAGCTAAACAATAAAATATCACATTAGTAGTAATTGAGTCATATACCTTGATAACCAGAATATAACGTAAAATGTACTTAACTTAATTATGAATTAAATTGCATGCACACACACACACACACACACACACACACACACACACACACACACACACACACACACACACACACACACACACACACACACACACACACACACACATTCTTGCTATAAGTAAAACATATTTTACACACCTTGACCACATTTCTTACAGTAAGTATAAGAAATCAAATTTAGATTTGAACCCAATTTTTATATTGCTATTTATATTTAATTCAGATACCCATATTTTGATATCTATGCCTGTTTTTGTTTCAGAAATATGGGATGTAGCATAGAAGGATTAACTTGGAATCTGAAATTTGCATTAAAATTTCTAGTATCAGATCAGTAAGTTTTTATTTCTAATATACAGATTTATTTTTATTTTTATTTTTTTGAATGTGTCTGCATAGAGGGTTTGGTAGATTTATTCATAATTTAATTCTTTTGAATGATTTATTGTGACTAGCAAATGCATTTCCAGTTTTACTTTTTGCAAAATTAGCCTGCTCACTTCAAAGCACTCTTAATATAAACTGTAATTAGCATATATTATAGTTTATATTAAGAGTTTGCCTTTTTTTTTACATTCATCCTTTTACTTCTTACATAATGATGTACCACTGTAAAATATATGCATTAAGAGCTACTGTTTACTTTTTAATTTAGTTATTTCTACTCTTTCTTTAGAACTATACAGCAAACTATAAAGAGAGTGGTAACATACTCCCTATTCCCTTGTGTATAAGGTCATGAAACCAAAACAACAGGCATAGGTGTCGATGTGACATTGCTTTTATTGATTTTATATGTGTACATGGGAAGCTCTGATTGTATTAGTGAGCTGTTCCTTTTGTCTGTTTAGTACTGTACTGAAAATCAGTTTCTCTGTAAAAAGTGTCTCAGTATGGAAGAATGTTTACTATAAGAAAAACCAGTGATCTTAAAAGTTCATTTTTCAAGTGAACTCTTGTAAATCTGAAAGTAAAAGATTCACTCAAAGTAAATCTGAAAACAACTCAATGAATTCTGTGAACTGTTTCCACCTTGTGAAGAAGATGAACAAATTCTTGGGTCTTAAAAGGTGCACAACAATGTATATTTGGTCAACTTGTACACAAGGTTGATGCTAGCATTTGTTGTGCCTGAGGCAAAACCGTATAACAGCGCCTAATTCATATTGTATCTTAACATGCATATATATTCAGTAGCGCATCTAGCATTTCGGTTTGTGCGGTTAACCTGGATAAAATTACTGATGACTTAAAAAAGCCCTTGCAAATTTACTTGCATCTGCACTCTGCAGACCCATTAAAAGAAAGCACTTCACAAAATAGTTTATTAATAATTCCTCAACAATTCCACATTCCACATCATTAAGGGATTATGGGTTGCTATACCTATCACTGTGGTATATTTGTATAATTGTAGATAGTGAAAACCTAACAGTACAATAAATAAGTAAAGATATTTTGTATTTGGGGTAAAGAGAAAGTAAAAATTTGATATTGAATGTTAAATGTAAAACATATTTTATTAACGCCGTGGTGCCTATTTTTTAGGCAGCACCTGTGGCAAGTGCCTCACTTGCACATTCTTAGTTGCCGGGCCTGCTTGTACATTGGTATAAGTTGACCTTAAAATTTTCCATGATTTTTTAGCGCTTCAAAGGTTGACTCAGGAATATATGGTAACTTTGCTAATTTGAGTATATATAATGATTATATTTTATTATAAATATCTGTATTAATGACCTAATATTGTTTTGTCATTGGAAGTGTATTTTAAGATAGAATTTGTACAATTTCACTGATTCCACTTTGTAACTGTTCCTGGCCAAAATTATTATTTTGGTCAGAGATAGTTATATAGTTATATATAAGGCCTCCATAGCCGAGTGGTCAGGAGCAGGAGTGCAGTAGCACACGCTCCTTGAGTAGACTGGGATCCAAGCCCCTGACTACTAAATATGGTCAGTCTGCCAACCTGCACTGGACCAGTGTGGCAGATTATGGTCCATTTTCCCTCAACATGAAATGTTGAGGATGCTTTCATCCTGCAGTGGGTTGATAATGGCTGCAGTTTACCCTTTTTTTTTTTTAGTTATATATCCACTGCATACAAACAAAAACATAAAAAGTAATGCTTTAGTGATCAGTTTTTTCAATGTTTTGATGATATCCACATGTTCACACCCATTTTAAACAACTAGTTAAGAAAGTGCTGTTTGTTTTATCAGCAAAATATTACCTGTCTGTTTGAACTATTTGTACCATTTCATTATTGACTCTTTTTATTTTAATTTTTGACTAATTTTCATTGATGAACGGTTCTTTTTGCTCATGCGAAAGGTTGTTGACTATTAGCAGATTGGATTTTTAAGCCAGAAAATAAATTGCACTGTTATTTTCTATAGGAAAATGTGAGGCTTGGCGCGTTTGAACACAGCATCTATTTCAGTTATTTTTAGCCCATTGTCAGTGATCTTTGCATAATTGTAGGGTTTTGTTTTTTGTTTTCTTACATCTTTGTTCTAAGTATTGTAGATGTGGCACTGGCCGTATACCACAGTTCTCTCTTGAGATGACATGCACGGTTCATTTGTATGAAGGAATGTCTCTGCTCTGGTAGAATGTTTGTTTGTTATTTGGTTTTTAGGAGCATTAGCAACTAAGGCCATATTGCTCTGGGAATATGCGGTGGTCATTCCCTGACCTTTCTGCATCCTCTGTATTTGGTGGTGATGGGCTCGAACCCCGGTCTAATCAAGAAGCGTGTGCTACGCACTGCTGCTCCTTCCCACCTGGCTATGGAGGCGCGCCTCTTTTAGAATCTGGCAGTTACAGTTGTGTACGCAAACCTAGGTTTCATACCATGAGATATGAGTGGCTGCACCACATAATGTTATATGGAATGTATACTATGACAGAAGTTAATTTTTTTGCTACTTTATGAATATATCTGGTAGATTTTAGTAGCAAACAACCTAGTGATTCCTAGATTAGGTTTATGACACGTTCGCAAATGATTTTTTTTGTTAATATTGGTGATGGTTTCTTTTTGTCTAATATAGTAGTCTTCCTTATGGCACCACCACCACCACCCATTGAGAGGCAGTTTAAAAATATTGGTATTAATGGCCCCAGGCATGCAAGCATAACCATAAATGTGTTATGTCTGTAGAAGTGCATTTTGACAAGCCAGTTTGAATGTTGTGCATGCTGAAAAAACCATAATAATGAACAAGAGAAATTCTCCACCTGAGATCAGCTAACTACAGCCTTGAATGAAGAGAACTTTAGAAATTCCTCCAGATGTTGATGGGAATCAAACCCAGACCTCTCCAAATGAGTAGCAGGCAGCAATGCATCATGCTAAGTGGGCTGCCACATTGACCTGTCGCTGAATACAAAGAAATGTCTAGAGGGCATCTAGTATCTTTCTTCAGTGGAAGTGTGCTTGTAGTATAAGGATTATTATTATTTTTTTATATTTTATGCATTGCTTTATTTTCATCTATGTTTTAATTGATGAACAGTAAGCGGAGGTCACAGAATGGTTTGGATTAATGAATAAATTTCCTGCTCTTATTTATGGAAAGAAGAAATGCTGTTGATCATGTGATTGCCAACATTATAATTGTATTAGCTGGGACACTTCAAGGCTCTCCAAATTAAAAAAAAAACAAAACAAACCAGAATAGGAGCAACAAGAAGCAGCGTTATAAGTCATCATTGAGGGATTAGTGTACTTATTAGCTTGCAACCCCCCCCCACTGTCTTTACATCCGCCACTCAAAAAAAAAGAAAGAAAAGAAAAGACCAAATATTTAGTTTGTTTTAGTGTGTCGTGTCGATTGTTGTGTTCCATAGCACCACAAAATGACAATTGGTTTCATTATTTATGTCAGGGATGTCGAAATTTTTTTTTTATAGTAACTATTTTTTTTTTTTTTTGTTTAGAAATCGCGAAAATGATGGGCAAATGCAAGGGTTGTGCTTTCAATTACAATGTAAACAAAAACTTGAAATTATTCAAAAGTTTGAAAATGGTGCATCCGTTAAATCTCTAATGAACCATTATAATGTTGGTGACTAAACCATACGCGACCTTGTAAAAAATAAAGGAAGCTATTAGATTTAACATGGACATCGTAAAAAATAAAGGGAAGCATCGTATTGGACACTCGAGTAGTGCTTGGTAAGTTTTTTAACTATCACCATACTTTTTACGTAGGTTGCTGAACATTTTTCGATACAGTAAGTCCCTGACTTATGTAGCTTCAGACTTACATTACGTTATTTATATATTTTTTATATGACTGAAGATTTCAGTGAAGGGGACACACATTTCACCATAATAAAGTAAAAAACCACAGAATTCCAGTTATCGGTACTATCGGTATAAATGGGTAGTAAACTTGATCTTATTGCAAATGCAATAAGATCAAGTTTACTACCCATTTATAATGAATTGCACTAACAGAAAAGGCCAGTAACCTAGAAGGTGCAAATTGAGAGGAAAGTGGAGGAGAAATTGTTGAAGATAAACATAAAAAAGGCACCCGGGGTGGACGGGATCTATCCAGTTATATTAAAGGATGCAGCAAAGGAAGTATGCAAACCCTTAGCCATAATTATGAGAGCTTCTTTGGACTCGGAGAGGTACCCATGGACTGGAGATGTGCAAATGTGACCCCAATTCATAAAGGAGGATCAAAGGGCAACACAAGTAATTATAGACCTGTTAGTTTAACTACCATTCCAGGAAAATTAATGGAGGCACTGGTTAAAGAAGCATTGCAGGATCATCTAGACAAGACTTCAGTTATAGCTCAGACACAGCATGGGCTTGTTAAGTGGAAGTCTTGTCTGACTAATTTGATTGGATACTACGATGTAGTCACAAAGTAACTGGATGCAAAGAAAAATTTTGATATCATATATTTGGATCTTAGGAAGGCTTTTGATACTGGTGTAGTGGCATTAGAGGCAAATGGCTGCTATGGATATAGAGATGGTTGAGTGGGAGAAGACAGAGAGTGGTAAACAATGGACACCGCTCTTTGTGGACTAATGTTATTAGTGGAGTCCACCAGGGTTCAGTGTTGAGTCCATTGTTGTTTTCTGTATTCATCAATGATATCAATGATGGTATATTAAGTTTAATGTTCAAGTTTGCAGAAGATACGAAGGTTGGCAGGGTTGTTAAGGACACTAATGACAGTATGCTGCTGCAACAGGATCTAGAAAAGTTGAGCAGATGGGCTGAGAGGTGGCAAATGAAGTTTAACATTGACAAATGTAAAGTACTACATATGGGAAGCAGAAACCCCAGACAGTGATAGAGAACGAAACTGTACACAGTACCACTGTACACAGACAGTGGTAGAGAACGAAAAGGACCTGGAGGTAATTGTGCAGGCAGATATGAAAGTTTCTGAGCAGTGCAGATGGTCTGCAAGAGTAGCTTGTAGTGTCTTGTCAATGATATACAGGAATTTTTCTAGCAGCGATAAGAAGGTGATTATCCCCTTATATAAGGCAATGGTCAGGCCACACTTTGACTACTGTATACAGGTCTGGAGGCCTCATTTTAAGAAGGATGTAAAGCTGTTGGAACGAGTACAGAGAAGGGCATCAAGATTAGTCAATGGAACAAAGGGTTGCTCTTACGAAGAAAGGCTTAAATTTTGCAAATTACAGTGTCTGGGGACTAGGCACCTGTGAGGTGATCTGATTGAGGTGTATAAAGCCTTGAATGGTTTGAGCATGCTCAATGCTGATAGAATTCTTCCTCTTGCTCAGAATAATCATTTGAGAGAGCATAAATTCAAATTGAGGAAAGACAGATGTAGGATAGATGTGCTGAAGTTTGCCTTTAGCCAGCTGGTGGTTGGTTGGTGGAACAGATTTCCATCCTTTGTTGTGTAAGTTGATAGCCTAAATAAATTTAAGGCTGAGCTGGACAGGTACTTGGAACGAACGGAGGAAGGGGAATGCCAGAGGTGTATTCAACTCTGGCAGTATGCTAAATAATCTTGTAATAACTAAGAGTAAAGTGGAGAAGAAATTGAAGATAAACATAAGAAAGGCACCTGGGGTGGATGGAATTTATCCAGTTATATTAAAGGAGGCGGCAAAGGAAATAAGCAAACTCTTAGCCATAATTATGAGAGCTTCCCTGGACTCAGGGGAGGTACCCGTGGACTGCAGATGTGCAAATGTGACCCCCAATCCACAAAGAAGGATCAAAGGGAGACAGGTAATTACAGACCTGTTAGTTTAACTTCTGTTCCAGGGAAATTAATGGAGGCACTGGTTAAAGAAGCATTGCAGGATCATCTAGACAAGACTTCAGTTATAGCTCAGACACAGCATGGGCTTGTTAAGGAGAAGGCTTGTCTGACTGATTTGATTGGATACTATGATGTAGTCATAAAGGAACTGGATGGAAAGAATAACTCTGATATCATATATTTGGATCTTAGAAAGGCCTTTGATACTGTTGCACATGGAAGACTGTTGCACAAATTGGAGCAGTGGGGCACTGGAGGCAAATTGCTGCTATGGATAAAGGGATGGTTGAGTGGGAGAAGACAGAGAGTAGTAATCAAAGGACACTGCTCTTTGTGGACTAATGTTATTAGTGGAGTCCCTCAGGATTCAGCGTTGGGTTCATTATTGTTTTCTGTATTTATAAATGATATTGATGATGGTATATCAGGCTTAATGTCCATATTTGCAGATGAGATGAAGGTTGGCAGGGTTGTTAATGACACTAATGACAGTACACTGCTGTAACAGGATCTAGGAAAGTTGAGCAGATGGGCTGAGAGGTGGCAAATGAAGTTTAACATTGACAAATGTAAACTATTACATATGGGAAGCAGTAATCCCAGAGTAATGTATCAACTCTGTGGTACCACACTGACAGTAGTAGAGAATGAAAAGGACCTGGGGGGTAATTGTGCAGGCAGATATGAAGTTTTCTGAGCAGTGCAGACGGTCTGCAAGAGTAGCTCGCGGTGTCTTGTCAATGATATACAGGAATTTTTCTGGCTGAGATAAGAAGGTAATTATCCGCTTGTATAAGGCAATGGTCAGACCACATCTTGAGTACTCTATACAGGTCTGGAAGCCTCATTTTAAGAAGGATGTAGAGCTGTTGGAACGAGTACAGAGAAGGGCAACAAGATTAGTGAATGGAACAAAGGGTTGCTCTTACGAAGAAAGGCTTAAGTTTTGCAAATTACTGTGTCTGGAGACTAGGCACCTGCGAGGTGATCTGATTGTGGTGTATAAAGCCTTGAATGGTTTGAGCATGCTCAATGTTGATGGGATTCTTCCTCCTGCTCAGAATAATCACCTGAGAGGGCATAAATTCAATTTGAGGAAAGACGGTTGTAGGATAGATGTGCGAAAGTTTGCCTTTAGCCAGCAGGTGGTTGATTGCTGGAACAAATTTCCATCTGTCGTTGTAGAAGTTGATAGCTTAAATAGATTCAAGGCAGAACTTGATAAACATTTGGAGCGATTGGATTTGTGAAATAAAGGTTTTTTTTTTTTTTTTTTTTTTTTGGCTGATGCTATATAAGCTTTCTTTCTTGCATCATGTGCCTTTGCTAATGCTAATTGTTTTTATTGTTTTATGGCAGTGACCTCCAGAAATGTGCTTTAGTAAAACGTGAGCTCATGTTGGGTGATAATGTTGAGTTTTCACCTAACCCCTGTGAAGTTCTTTACAGAAAATTTCATTTTGACCGTTATCCTGGTGCCGACTAAGAGAATAAGTGACAGCAGTATTAGTAAATCTATCAAGAAAAGGAAAGCGATCGAGTTGGATCAGAATATTGAAATAATAAGGATGTATGAAAATGGTCGAACATTAACAAGTATTGTACGGAATTCAGATTTATTAATGGTATCGGTGAACACAATAAAGGAGAAAAACAGAATACAAGAAGCGTTGAAGGGATCGGCACCAATGAAATCAACTATAATAACCAAGGCTATGAAATACATACCAGTTTTTACAGTACAATAACATGCATTTTTTCTTCCTTTTAAATTTTCTTTTCTTATGTGCCACTCCGGCTACTTCACTGCTGTCCCCAGATAAAGTTTTTAATTGAACTAATTAAAAATATAACTATTTTTCTTCGTTCTTCTGAGGATATTACATGGTTTTTATAATTTTGGCATATCAGGGATATAGTAGCAATATTTTATTAGTCAATCCCGAGTTACATAAAACTCGACTTACATAAGAAGTCCTGGAACATATCTCTTACGTATGTCGGGGACTTAACGTATTTTTGTTTAACCGGGAAATCGATTATCCGGGAATTTTTTTTACACCATCTATCCCAGAAAATCGAGAGTTTACTGTACTTGGTGTAGTTATGCAGTGCTGATGGCCATGCTGCCAAGTGAATAAATAAGCTAAATATGTGCATTAGGAATATGTGAATTTTTTAATTTTACATTAGGTAAAATTTATGAAGTACAGAGCCTGTTCATTAAAATGATCCGGTTATTTTGAGGGATCCATTGAAACACCAAAGTTCTAAATAAAACATTTTCATAATAAATTACTGCCTAAAGCTCTCAATTTATATACCTACCGACAATGTTTGAGAAGAACACTGTGTTAATATCATTAAATTATCTTTAAAGAAAATATGAATTACCCTTTTCCACATGATAAGTTTTAAATTAGATTTATTGAAAGTAGAGATAAAATTTTTTACAATCTTTTTCCCAGTCAATCTCAGTATATAAATTAAAATGGTAAAATTTCTGCTTGCAGCAATTTTACATTGGAAACTATAGAATGAACATAAAATTAGGATGCATTCCAGTTTTAAGTTTATTATGTTCAGTTTCCTAAATGAATAGGTTCCATACAGATGTATACAAATATCTATATACTATGTATAGATACTGTGTGGAAGAGGATTTCAATTAAAAGGCACTTTTGGTTTAGTCTAAAAACATCATCACTGCAACTTTTAAGATGAACTTAAACTGATTTTGTTTCAATTTTAAAAAATAAACAGTGGTTGTAGCATGAGGGAGCACATGACACAAACTGCCCTCATTCTTCTCAGCTAAATGCGCATACTGAAGAGCAAACATCATTTACAACTATTGTGTGTTTTGGTTTTTTAACTTTTTTCAAAATAAAATAAATAAAACGTATTTCTTTTTATTTTCCATTAAGAAAAACACAGCTGATTAGGCAAAATTTTAATTTAGAAATCGTAAAGTCTAAGTGGTAATACTTAATAAAATTTTAATGTCAGATTTAAAAATTTCAGCCCAAATATAAAAAAAAAAAAAAAAAAGTCTATCCAGGAAAATAGTCAAATAAAAAGGTATACTGCAGCCATTATCAACCCACTGCAGGATGGAAGCCTCCTCAACAATTCATGCTGAAGAAAATGGACCATAATCTGCCATGCTGGTCCACTGCGGATTGGCAGATCGACCATATTTAGCACTCGGGCTTGAACCACAGTCTACTCATGTTTTTTTTAAAAATGATAAATGGAAGAGATTAATATTTCAAATTTTTGGCAGAGTTAATAATTTTTTAAAATAAATGACGTAAAAAAACAGCAATTTTTAAATAATTTTTATTAAAAACTAAAAATTGCATATACTAAGTTTTGCAGTCCATTAAGAAAAAAAGGAAATATGGCATACTCCATATAGAATTCAAAAACCCATGAAACTTTTGCCAGAAATTAAACAGGTTTTCACCTGTCTAGTATCACCGGCATTTTTACAACTGGGGACTGCAGTATTAAATGTAAATTTTTGCTTCTGCTACTGCTGTGCATGGCTGTTTACTTAGACAAAATACAAAATAAATCCTGACCACTCGGCTACGGAGTTTTTTCTTAGTATTCATTTTAAATCAAAGGGTATTAAATTAATGTATAAGTACTGTCTGGTTATTAATATTAAGTAAGCTAAATAAGAATTCAACACATAAACTATGCTCTCCACAAAGTAACTGTGTGATTTTGCACTAGACAAGCCTAGCGGCTGCGTGTTGACAAGAGTAGTCATGTAGTTCAACGGATTTGTAAAAGTGTATGCAGTTAGAGCACATAATAGTAATAACATTTAGCTTTTGACTAATTATTTTTTATATATATTTAAAATTCGTCGTGATCAACCGAAATTAAAGCCACAATCGACTGGTAGATCGCGATTGACTTGTTGGCCACCCCTGGCATAGTGTATGGTTTTCACTTGATTAGAAATAGATATTTCAAATCTTTTTCCCTGGTCATTTTCAATGTTAATTTTAATTGTATTGCATATTTCAAATAAAATAGTTTTTATTATACAAGACCTTGTAAATTGAAAGCCATATGACAAAAAATTAATTATTT
The DNA here is from genome assembly GCF_048544385.1 of Mastigoproctus giganteus. Lineage (NCBI taxonomy): Eukaryota > Metazoa > Arthropoda > Arachnida > Uropygi > Thelyphonidae > Mastigoproctus > Mastigoproctus giganteus. The sequence goes on along the minus strand of NC_143582.1, from coordinate 49,294,400 downwards.
AATATTAATAGTAGTAGTAATGGCAAATGATGCAAGAAAGCATCATTTGCCGTTACTACTACTACTATTAATTTGTCTCCAAGAGTTTTCCCTCCAAGAATTTGTTTAGTTTCCCCTCGAATTTATTCAACCCATCCACTTCCACAACAGATGGAAACCTGTTCCAACAATCAACCATCCACTGGCTGAAGGCAAAGTTCTGCGCATCTGTCCTGCAACCATCCTTCCCTATTAACTTGAATTTATGCCCCTCATGGGTGTACTCTCAACAAGTAGAAGAATACTATTAACATTAAGCTTACTCAATCCATTCAAGACTTTAAATACCTCAGTATTTAAAGCTGCAATTTGCAGAACTGAAGCCTTTCTAGGTAAGAGCACCCTTTTGTTCCCTTCAAAAATCTGGTTGCCTTTCTCTGCACCCATTCCAGCAGATCTACAGCCTTCCTAAAGTGAGGCCTCCAGACCTGTATACAGTACTCAAGATGTGGCCTAACCATGGCCTTATACAAAAGGATAATCACCTCCTTATCCCTACTAGAACAGTTTCTGTATATCATTGACAAAACCCCATGAGTTGTCCTGGCCGCATGTCTGCACTGCTCAGATAATTTTATGTCTGACTGCACAATTATCCCCAGGTCTTTTTCATTCTCCAATATTCTGAGTGTAGTACCACACAGTTGATAAGTTACTCTTATCAACTGTGTGGTAACTGTCTGGAGTTATTGCTACTCCTGTGCAGTACCTTGATTTAATGTTTTAATTTCTCCATTTAAAGTTAAAAGAATATTATTATATGGTTGTTTAGTAATGCATAAATATAAAAAAATAACCAAAACATCTTTATAATTTTAAATGTTAGTTTGTTATTTATTGTTATGCATATTTCTTTCAGAAAACATTTTGACAATACCTTTGAAGAACTACTTACACCTAAAGAAGAGACCCTTTATAAAATTTTGATTAGAGGTATTCTTGAAAGAAAGTTACAAGAATATTTAAAGCTTCATGCAGAACTAGACCTAATAAATACACTTGATGAAAAAATTAAATTATTAATAAATCATTTCTATTCTGTACAACAGAAAATACTTATAAATACTCTCTCACTTTATAGTTAACATCTCCATTTGCTGTTCATTAAATTTTATTTTTTGAAAAGAAATTTTAAACTTTGCATTCAAATGCTAAGGCTTAAAAAAAGTGAATGAGGCTACTGTATGTGTAACTATTAATGCTTTGTTTAACAATAAAATTGCCTTAATAGTACTTAACAATGCCTACTGTAAAAGTAGTTTGCACATCCTCAAAAAATTTATATGTAAAGGGCAATTGCATCAGATTATGGTATGCATATCTGCCAACTTTTATGGTTTTACTATAAAATTTATGGAAAATGTCTGTTTTTATAATTTTTCTGAAGGCTTACAGATTTTGGTGTGTGTGTGTGTATGTGTGTGTTTTCAAATACAGGCCTACCAAAGTTATGAGTGATATTTTATAAATATGGTCTTCAAAACCAGTGTTAAATGGCTCTCTTCAACTTTTTTGTAGATTATATATCTTAGATAGCACATCAGGTTGATGTTTTTGTGATTGTGAATAATGAGGTTGCTGTTATTGCATTATTTGCTTCAAATACAAATAACTAAGATAGTAAATGTACAGTGTGCTAAGATAGCAGAAAGCAAGAAACATTATTTTCAGGAATTTAAAGACACATGCTTTTGTTTTCCTATTTTAAAGTTAGAAAGGGAAGTAGATTTATAGTTAGTACCAGTGTCTCCCCCACACACGTGCACTTGATAATAGAGATGCCAATTGGGATCACTCAAACTTTTACAGTAACATTCATAGGCGCCTCCGTAGCCAGGTGGGAAGGAGCAGCAGTGCGTAGCACACGCTTCTTGATTAGACCGGGGTTCGAGCCTGTCACCACCAAATACGGAGGATGCGGAAAGGTCATTCAGGGAATGACCACCGCATATCCCGGAGCAATATGGCCTTAGTTGCTAATGCTCTTAAAAACCAAATAACAAACAAACAGTAACATTCATAAGTTTCCTGTTTATTTCATGCACCCATCACATAAGTAGTTATTATTAATAATGGAAGAAAGAATGATGAATTATCAGAGAAAAAGATTTGTATTAAAAATTTTTTTTTTACAGATCCCAGTCTCTCAAAGTTGACAGGTATAGAAATGAATAGTTTAATATTGCCCTGGAAAAGTATCACCAGTCTGTAGTAATTTAACTTAAACATTATTACTTATTTTTTGCAATTTTATCCTTGTTAATGAAAGATGAAGTGGCTTATATATAATGATTGATTATGCTAGATTTAGTCAATTTTAAACACTAGGGGAAAAAAAATCATTAAAAGCAGTTGTACAAAAAACTTTGATTGAAGTTGTTAAAAAAAGTACATGTTTCAAAGGATGAAGTTAAGTAAATTAATTATTACAGCTTAATGAATTGAGAATGAGTGGTAGTACTCTCACTGAAAAAAAATGTATGTGGGAACCATTAAGTTGAATGACCTATGTATAGAATCGGTTACTTAGTTTTTAGGAAATTAGCAGCTAGTATAAAATAAAATAAGGTTCTCTGATGAGTTATTACATGAAGAGTAACGTCATAGTGAAACACTGTACAGCATGAAAAGGAAAAATGGATCTACATAAAAAAAGAAAATGTTGTGTGCTACTTGTCAATTTTTTTCAATTAGAATAAGTATGTTTGAAGGACCACTGCTTACATTTATAGATTACTTTTTGGGAATTAATGGAGGTAGGGGATGAAGTTTCCTGCTTAATTATAATCCTGTAAGTGTAATCTTGATAGTCTAATTTGAAATAAAGAAAGAAGACAGCAGTGAGAAAGGTTGAATCTGCAATTTTCAAGTACTTGGAAATTACACCAAAGAATGTATGGTGAACCAGTAGGATTTCAGAAGTTAATTTTGTATGTAACTGCTCGAAAGTTTAAAAAGAATGTAGCAAATATTAATTGCGACAGTATAAGAAACTGTTTTTGAAAATGTTTAGGATATTTTGATCCATCAAAAAATTTGGATATTCTATGACTTTTCAGGTATTTCATTAATTTAAATTGTGAAATTGTTTGAATACAGAAATGAGAGTACATCATTGGTTATAAGGGTTGTGGGTGATCTCTTCAGAAAAACTGGACAACTCTCAGTTTCATATCTGCAGCTTTTGGTTTCACACACTGGCATCACTACCTCAAAGTAGGTAGGTTCAAAATAAAAATATCAGATGCACATGTGGAAAGTTTCGCACAAAAAAAAAAAAAAAACTCATCATTTTGCAGATTATAGTAAGAAATACTACTCTAAAATATATTGGAACTAAACTGAAACTATATTCAAAATAAAAATAATCTACAACTTTGTAATTTAAATTTAATTGCACACAGTGTTTATCAATTTTTTTATTCAGTGAGTTTTAATGCAATTGTTTTAATGCAATCTTTTGCATTAAAACAATTGAGAGGTATATTAAAAAAAAAAAGTTACTTCATATAGATTCATTGTATAAACTGTTATGTTCATCTGTCCGTAGAAATTGAAAAACCTGTATTATTCTGGCTATGTGAGAATAATAAAGAATACAGTTTTACATTAACAACAACAGCAGTAACAAAATTTATTAAAACATGAGGGGGAAAAAACTGTAATGTAAACTGAACGTAACTAAAATAAAACTAACAAATATATGTAATGATAATAAAACTTTACTAATTTGAAAATAGCTGACATTGACATGTCTGATATTTGCTTAGTTTGTTTAAACATTTAGCTCAAACACTGAACTGTCTGGGTCAAAACCGGATACCTGGCAATCTTATCAGTTATCTGGAATAGTGAATGTCAGACTTTTTCTGGATAACACCATCAACAAATTTTCACTTCTTTTCCTCATGATAAAATGTTATCCATATGTCTTTTTAGTGAATATGAATTTAAAATTTTATTATGACATTTGGTTTTTTAAAAAAATTTGTATATTTGTTTTAATAGTTTATGAACAGATCATTTAACAAGCTTTAACAAAAATGAACTTTTATCAGCTTATAAGATTTGAGCCCCGATTTCTGCTTGTTACTCCCCACCAACTTCCCACATCTAGTAATAATTGAAAAGCATGTTTGGACTTCACTTATCTTTATACTGTTTTACTATGAAAGACATGTTCTAATGAAAGTTTTCTCCATATCTATTGCTGACATCGCTCAAGTTTTTTTTTTGGGGGGGGGTTAGGAATCAAGATGCAAATGTAGTAATGAATTTTTAAGCTCATATTACAGCTCTTTATACACCTGGACCAGCACTTTTATGAGGTTTTTAATTAAGCTAACTTGATATTAAGAGGGAACAATAAAATCTTTTCTCTATAAACTAGTTGTGGGTGGTGAATATCCGATCCAGAAGATTCTCCACTGTTAGAGATTATTAATTTGCACAGTAAAATGGGAACTCCTTGTTGTCCCATTCATACAAAAAACAGCAAAATTTTGTGAAACCAAGTTGCAACAACTTTCATATTATAACAAATCTTCCAGTTATATCTTTGCATTTTTGAGTAGAAATTCCATTATGTAACAGGTATTTCTTTATCCAATAGTACAACCTTAAACTACGTTCTGAGGCATCAGTAAAAAGCCTTTGATCTTCAGGGTTATTCAAGAGTATCTGTTAAGCCATCCGCATCACTTCAGAAAGCGAAATCACTTATCATTGAAAAAAATTGTATTAAATCCAAAAATAACTGTAATATTCAAATATGGTTGTGTGTTGTGCAAGCACATTACATCCCTGTAACCTGGAACCAAGAGTTCATCTTGACTATTAGAAAAATTTAATCTCCAATCAGATCATTTAATTACATTTGGATAATAAATAAGGTTGACTCTCTTGGGTTAGTATATACTCTTTGTCCTTGTCAGACCCTTCCATTTGTTCTTCATCTTCACATGATAACATATTTGTCTAAAGTTCATTTTTAGGAGGCCTAGGAATTGACATTGCATCAGAATGAGTATAGGCCACAATGCAAAAGGCTGATGTGGTGTTGAATCTTCTTTTTACTTTTAGATGAAACAGTCTTGGTTAAACAAAAGTACGAGGGTCAGTCAATAAGTATTTATCTCACCTAGAAATATATATATAAAACACACACACACACACACACACACACACACACACACACACTACTAAGCCTGATATGGATATTTATTTGTTATTCTAGACCCATCAGTTACTGAACTGGAGCCATGAATACAGCAAGAGATGAGGTGGTATGCTGGAGAATGTTTAGGTCTGATCTGTTATAAAATTTCTTCCTTTGCAAGACGAAGCAAAACAAATTCATGATGAGTTTAAAGCTATATATGGGGAGAACTGCCCATATGAGATTTTGAAAAATTGGAAAGGACAGTTCGGGTAAGGGGGAAGCAAAACAGATTCATGATGTTTTGCTTCCCCCTTGACCCAAGAGAAAGAAGACCTATCTAAGCCAAAAACCCTTCCATTGTGACTAAAGTCTAACAGCTAGTCCTTGAAGACAGACGTGTGAATACATTTTATAGAAAATGAGGTGAACATTAGCCATGTCTGTTTGCACCATGATGCATGAGTTCCTGCACAATGGCTAAGGTGGAAGCCTGATAGGTTCTGAAATTGTTGACACCTCCTCAAAAACTCCACAAGAAAGACTATTCCACACAATTGTTGGAGCTTTGTAGAGAGAATGTTAATTATTATTATTATTTTTTTTTTTGACTGAATTGTTGTTTTGGATGAATGCTGAACAAATTACTATAACACAGAAACAAAGCAAATGAGCAAACAGTAGAAACATTCTTCTTCAATAGCCCCCAACAAAAGCCAAGGTTTAATGGTCTTCCAAAGAGGTGTCGTCAGTATTCTGGTATTCTAAAGGTAATAGCATCATTACAGATTACCTTCCAAGAGGTAATAGCATCACTGGGGTGTACAACAGAAACCCCCTGGGAAAGTTAAGGGAGGCTATCAAATTAAAAAGAGATAGAGGAAGCTGTCCAAAGGTGTCTGCCTTCTAGCTGGCAATGCTCCTGCTCATGAGGCTACTACCATGGTGGACCTTGCTATCAGGTGTGACTTGGAAAATCTGCAGCACTGACCTTATTTTCCCAACCTTTCACCTTCAGACTGATGAGGTAATTAATAAAGAGGAATCCTGATTTTTTGCACAACTGAGGTGTTATTTCAAGAAGTCTGGACGTGTTTATCCAGTGATGGAAAAATATGTAGCTCTAGTACCTCTTGACCACCCCTCACAGTAGTTATCAAATTGAACAACAGATTATGAGGTGCAATGTTTATCATTTATTTTGCAATCAAAACAAGATAAGAGTTATTTTTATTTTTTATGAACCAAAATCACAAAAGGAATTACAAGTTATAGTACTTAGTACCATGCGTGGGAAGGTTCAGAAGATGAGAGAAGATACTTGTTAGCATTAGACTTGAATTTCTATAGATTGTAATTTTCAATAAATACATATGAAGGGAGGTTGTTCCAGAAAACGGAAGTCGAAGGAATAAATGAGGAAGAAGAAGAAGAAGAGTTGGTTTTTTGAGTTTTAAATTGAACAGTAAAGTGATTCTGACTTGTAGCAGTCCCTGTTTGGAAGAGAGAATGGGAATTATAGAAGCCAGTTCAGAAGAATTGGCTTCTATGGAATTGGCCCATGGAAGTATCTATAGAAAAGGCATGTAGCAGAAATAGAACATCTATGAGAAAGAGAGTGGAGAGACTTTGTTAGAGATGGGATATTAATTAAACTAAGTGGCTTCTTTTGAATAGAGTAGAAGACTGAGAAAGATTTTGGGGGAACTGCCCCAGATGTGGGAAAAATATTCCAGAGTAGGATGGATTGGAAAATTATACAGATTAGAAGTCAGGGTAATCCCTAACAGAGATGTGATCTTGTCTAGAATTTGAGTGTCATCGAAGATAAGCATAGGAGCAGAAAAATCCTTTTTTTCAAAATGCGAGACCGGATTGAGTTTTAGAAGGAATGAAATCAGCTACTTTATCTTTGACCCACTGGAGAATTACCTGGAAATTAGTATTTAAGGAATTCATAGTGGATATTCGAGAAGTTGAAGCTGTTTGCACAGGGCAAGGTTTCTCAAACTAAGGTCGAATGCAATGTGCTATCACTAGCAAAACTATGGATAGGATTTTCTGTCAGTGGAAGAGGGTCATTAATATACAAGAGGAAAAGACTGGGGAAAAGAACTGAACCTTGAGTAAACACCAGCATTAGCGGAGAAGTTAGAAGACAGAGAGCCATCTACCTTCCAGACATGAGCAGTCAGAGAGAAAACTGGATGACCAGTTACAAAAAACAGTTGCAGACAACAAGATGGAAGCTTATTTAGAAGACCTTCATGCCAAACACAATCAAAATCCTCTGAAATGTCAACTGCTTTAGTTTCGTCAAACTTTTTCATTGAAATTGTCCATAGATGGATAACATAAGCCAGTATATCACCAGTTGATCGACACTGATGGATTCCAGAATCCATACTGCCAATCATTGATCAGATGGAAGGTTTCTAGATAGTTTAGGAGTTGGCAGTTGATGGATTTCTCTATTAATTTAAAAAGAGTAGATGTAAGTGCAATGGGATGATAATTGGATGGGAGGGATTTTTCATCCTGTTTAAGAACTAGCTGGATATGAGCAAATTTCCAATCCAAAGGGAAAACACCAGTGGAATAAGAAAGTGTAAAAAAGGCCACACAGAATAGGAGTGTGTGAAAAGTGGAAAAATACCATCAGGACTTGGCATTTTCTTGGCATCAAGACTGTTCAAAATTCTTCTGACATTCTTTTGATGGAAGATCACAGAAGGCATTGAATGGAGTGTACTGGCAATTGTAGGAGGTGTTTTGCCATGTTCAGCAAGACTAAAAGAGTTGGACAAAAAGTAGGATGCTAGCAGATCAGCTTTATCTTTAGGTTTATTTATGGAACCATCTGGTGTTGTCAGTGTTGGGAGTAGTCATGAATTAGAGGAAAAGTAGGATGCCAGCAGATCAGCTTTGTCAGAAGATCAGATCTGGTTTGGTCAGTATTGGGAGTAGAGAAGCTATTGGCTGCAAAAGGCACAGCCAATAGCCTTGCAAGTGACTAGAATGTTCAGGTAACATTTGGACAAGAAGCAAGTTTTCTACTCTTAGCCTGTTCAAAATATAGTTTTCACTAATTAATTTACAATTGTTGCATGCTTTTGTGTAGGCATAAAATGAACCTGGAGATTTGGATTCAAGCCAGTTCTAATATGCATCATTCTTATCTTGAACAGCCTTAGCACATTTATTGAAAAACCAAGGTTTAGATAAAGGACAAGATTTTAAGGTGGAATGTGGAACAAGGTATTTCATTTCTACAAAGATAATTTTAGTCACATGATTTGAGCAAACATTGATATCAGAAGATTTAAAACAGTAATCCAACCAAGGAAAAGAAAAATAGAAATCTCACAAGTCAACCCATTTTCCATTCTTGTAATGCCAAATAACAAGAGGCCAAGAATGACAGTGAGAGAAAGGCTCCATTAGGGAAGAGACCATCACTAAATTGTGATCTGAGGTGTCCAGAGGACCACTCACTTCGGCATGTAATTGGAGGTGTTGTTTTTGAGAAAAAGATCAAGAGTTGCTGTGTGATTAGGATTGTCTGGTATTCTTGTAGGTAAATGAACAATCTGTGCAAGGTCTTTAATAACTGCAAATGCTCAACATCTCTACCAGCTAGTTCTTTGTGACTAGAAAACAAGCCAGCTGGAGTTGTGAACATTTAAATCACATGAAAATTGCCTAACTGTTAGGAAAGTTGGAATGGAGAAAGTCAAGTTGCAAAGAGAGGAAGTGGAATTGGGAGAACAATAGAGGAAACAGATGAATTTGACAGAATGAGGGTAGAGAGATTTTAAACCAGAGATGTTTTTAAACATACAATTCCAAATTACTAAGTCTCTGACAGGGAATATCAGAGTGGATACATGGAAAAATACCACCTTTGAATCAATAGGAATAGTACTGCAAATAATTAGAACAAGTGAGATGATCAGTGGTTGAATCAATTGATAATACAGAGTACAGAGTATTTTTGGGTCTAACGGCACCACAGATTTAAACCATCTCCGCGTATGTTCTTTGTATCGAGGACAGTACGCTGTCAAGGCCAGAGGTTTAAAAGTGTGTGGGTCATGTGTTGTGCTCCTTGTTCCTCTGGCTTGTTAGCCGCCAGGCCCCAGATGGGACCTGTCGTTTATGTACTCCGCCACGTGGAGGCCAGCCAGGTGTTCCCTTCAATTGATAATACAATACTTTTTCTGATAATCAACTGATTATCAGAAAAAGTATAGCAAACTGTAAGTGGAAATGGGCATCATTGAGATTGGAACTGAGGTCATGTATATTTGTGAAATGAATGAGGAAGTGTTTGCGGGGTTTACTTTTTTCCCAGATAAGACTGTTCTATTAGTTTCACTATTCGTGATAGTGATATATTCAGAAATATGTTCAGTAGTAAGAAAAGGTAGGCAGGTCATATTGTATGAAGTGATGAAATTTTTATTATGGCATACACATGGCAAGAATATTAGCATTAGCATTAGTAGAGGCATTTGATGCAAGAAAGCAAGCTTATGCAGCATCAGCCAAAAAAAAAATAAATAAAAATAAAATAAATAAATAAAAAATAACCACTTCCACTTCACCCCTCTGTTCGTTCGAAATACCTGTCCAGCTGAGCCTTAAACTTATTTAGGCTATCAACTTCCACAACAAGGGGTGGAAGTCTGTTCCACCAACCAATCACCCGCTGGCTAAAGGCAAATTTCCGCATGTCTATCCTACATCTGCCTTTCCTCGATTTGAATTTATGCCCTCTCAGGTGATCATTCTGAGCAAGAAGAAGAATCCCATCAGCATTGAGCATGCTCAAACCATTCAAGGCTTTATACACCTCTATCAGATCACCTCGCTGGTGCCTAGTCTCCAGACACTGTAATTTACAAAACTTAAGCCTTTCTTCGTAAGAGCAACCCTTTGTTCCATTCACTAATCTTGTTGCCCTTCTCTGTACTCGTTCCAGTAGCTCTACATCCTTCTTGAAATGAGGCCTCCAGACCTGTATACAGTAGTCAAAGTGTGGCCTGACCATTGCCTTATATAAGGGGATAATCATCTCCTTATCCCTGCTAGAAAAATTCCTGTATATCATTGACAAGACACTACAAGCTACTCTTGCAGCCCATCTGCACTGCTCAGAGAACTTCATATCTGCCTGCACAACCACCCCCAGGTCCCTTTCATTCTCTACCACTGTCGGTGTACCACAGAGTTGATACATTGCTCTGGGGTTGCTGTTTCCCATATGTAGTACTTTACATTTGTCAATATTAAACTTCATTTGCCACCTCTCAGCCCATCTACTCAACCTTTCCAGATCCTGTTGCAGTTAGCATAGTGTCAGTAGTGTCCTTGACAACCCTGCCAACCTTCGTATCGTCTGCAAACTTGGACATTAAGCTTGATATACTCAGCTCCTTGACATAACTTAGCCTCGACAATGCTCCCCACATCTACACTACTCAGACTCCCTCCAATCACTATCTGGCAGAGTAGAGGCAGCGAGATTATACAGATTAGCCAATCCTGGAAGCTCCTGGTGAGTTATAAATGAGTTCGGTCTGGTGGACTATTTAGTGACTGGCCTGGAAACACCGTTTTAGAGCTGTATTCTTGAATTGTAAGCAAGCAAGATTTGATCTTCCCATGATGTCCATTATGACCTCAAAAGATGTCAATCATATTGCATGATGGAAGAGATGGGATGGGGGGAGGGTTTGTCCATATTTTGCTCTGGAGACTAAACATGGGTTCCACCACTTCATGCCTCCAATGAGCAAAGTGGTGGTTGCACCAATTGATGAGAGTCATCTACCACCTGGTTTCACAATTATGTGAAAAAATGTTCTCTTGTGTTGTTCAGTTATGTATACACCACAAATATAACAGAAATTGTTGGGGTTATTAACACAACAGTGATGCAAAATTTCAGGTTCTCTCACAATAAATATTTCTGTTTACACATAATGTGTTGAAGAAACAAAAAATTGACTTTAGACATATTAAATTCAAATTAATTTCTCATGTATATATTAATGTAGTACTATCCCACTTCACAGTTTTGCACCATTTATATCATAATGTAACCCAAAAGATGAGAATATGTCATTGTATAATGTGGCCCACAACCTGCCACGTAATAACATGAATCACCCAGAGGTATTAATTAATGATTAGATGACTTATGGCCAACAGGGATTATCGTTCTTGAGGAAAATAAAATTTATTTCCTACTGTTGTATAAAAACAGCTTTTTAATATAAAATAATGACATTTTTTTAGAAATATGATTGATAGGAATATTTTGGAGTCATTTTTAGATTCAAAGAGAAGTCTATTAAAGAAAAGGTGTGACTATTAGGAAAAAAATTTTTAAAAGATACAAGGGGTGATCATTTAAGATTTTATGTTTACCTCACAAACTTTCCATAACTGCTAGTACGGGCACACTCCATGATTGCTGCTGAGCAGATTCTGTGTGCACATGCCAGTACTTGTCGAGCTAGTGTTGTACGAAGAGAGTTTTTTAGCCACATGACACTGATGATCATTTTGAAGCAAGTATCATGTCGGACATACAGATTGAACAGCAACATGTGATTAGTTACTGTGTCAGATGGGGCTTAAATACATCGGAAACAGTTAGAGATGAATGAAGCATATGGTAATGAGTGTCTTGGTAGGACGGCCATAATCTGGTGTAAAGTGGTTTCTCCATCAAGACAATGCCAGGTCCCATACAGCTAATATTGTGCAGGCAGTGATCACTGCCATAGGTGCTGAGGTTCTGCAACATCCCCCTTATTGCTGGTGTATGTTTATGGGTGGTGAGTTTCTCCAATAAGCAGACATGCCTATAGGAGAAATTCATAGCAATAGCAAAGAAGTATAGATAAGAGGGGGATTAGAGCAGAATTTGAAAGGTTATGTAGTATATTGTAAAGGTTATTTTGATGTTTTTTTTTCTTGTAATAGTTTGACTTTTTTAATATAATTTTTTGAAAGTTTATTTTATTAATAATTAGTAAATTTTACAATGGTTATTACAAGATCCACCTTGAACACTTCGTCAGACAGTACCATGACTCATACGGAAGTAGCCGATGGTGATTTCCGGGTTAGTCATGATTTTATCCTTCACAGAACTACTTGTGACATGTAATCCAAGGTTGACCTAGTGGATAATCCTAGCTGACTTGGAGATTTTTTTCTTTGTCACCATTGTAAGGAGTGCACTGATCTTAAGTTAAAAGAACAATTTGATTGACTGAAAAAATGGGTGCCTGCCCTCAAGAATAATGTAACTGGGAGCTCGTCAAGGACAAGATTCTAGTAACCTATGAAGTGTTGTACTCCCAATTCAGGCTTCAGAACAGAATAACCAAGTGCAAACTATTCTGGTTCAAATGAACGTAATTTTATTAGGAGATTCCATTGTCAGAGAAACAGGAAATATTTTTTATAATAAGGATAGGTGGACAAGGATCAGGGTATGTCTGCCAGGAGCAACTATTAATGATGTCGCCAACAGACTCAGATTTTAAGGGGGGGGTGGGGGTGGAGAATATTTTATTATTCATGTGGGAACTAATGACATTAAGCATACACAATCTGACGATTTGTTAGACAAATATAGGACCATGCGGAAGAAATGCTGCGAGTTAGGTCACAATGTATATGTATCTGCAATTCTGCCCAGGCACAATAGGAGGGATTATTATTATTAATAGCCATATAGTACAAGGAAGCCTGAGGCTTATGCTGCACCAGCCAAGAAAAAAAAAAAAAAAAATTCTGAGTTACTCTGAGAGAGAGAGAAGTAGAAGGGAATCACCAAGAAAGAGAAGAATGATGATATCCAGCTCAGGACCCTGGGTGTGCCAAGCCCATACTCACTAGATGTGAGCCCCTGGGGATATGTTGAAAACCTTGTGGATTAACTCAAGACTTGAAGAACTCTGCAAAGTTTTTGGGTGGAAATTTCTATCAGCCTGGCCCGCATTTGTAGGTAGAAGGAATCTGTTTTGTAGAGACGGGATACATTTAAACAAAAGTGGTGCAAGAGTTTTTGCTAGTATTGAGGATACCATAAAGTTTCAGGGAAACTGATAGTTTGGGAGGGACAAGGGTAATATAGATATGCGTTTATCTGATAATACTGGTCAAAGTAATGTTTGCACATACCTCAAGAGTTATGGCAGCTGAAGTGGAAAGAGACAAGGTCATGATTTCCAGAATGGAAGACGAGTGGAAGAAGGCCCTAACAGAATTCGAAGGAATATACCCCACAAAAACCCATGTGATATTTCCAAATCAGAGACCCATTAGAATCCTGTGGAGAGTCACAAACTAACTCAATCAGCAAATAATACCACATTCCCCCGAAAACAATGGTAAAACACCAGAGGCCATGTGCACAACTGTATACTGTGCTGCCATAGCAGGCACTAGGATTAATGGAAGAGAAACGAGACACCAGCAGCAGAAGAACTGAAAAAAGAAGGAACCGCCAGCATGGAAAAGAAGACTTCAGCGAGGATAGAAGAATTAAGTGTCAAGATAGGCAAATTGAACCAGTACCAATGAGATAATAGAAGTAAGAAATTGATTGGAAGAGTATCCTGAAGGGAGACGAAGTCCACTAAGCACAAGCCCTCAAGAGAGACAGTGTCCACAGCAAACACGAGCCCAAAAATCAGAGAATAGGAGAATACACTGAAAGGACAGAATTCATAGGATACCTAGTTCCTGGGCAATGCAATGCTGTCGCCCCTCTTGCTAGTCGACGAACCCACCATTTGGCAGGTATATCACAGATGCATTCATGTAGACTAATTCGATGTAAGTAAGGATAAACGTGAGTTAACAGACTTTGAAAGAGGGATCATAATGGGTGCCCGACAATGGGTTATTCTACCGTGAAGGTGATAGAGAAATTACACTATTCTTGTTTGACAGTATCAAGAGTGGAGAGTGTTTAGTATCAAACGGCACGAGGGGTTTACCCCCATCTCTGTGTTGTATACTCTGGGCATTACAGTACTCTGTGGAGGCCAGAGATTTAAAAGTGTGTGGGGAGTGGATTGTCGAGTAGTGCTATGTTCTGTTGTTCTTCTGACCATTTAGCCATTGGGCCCCTAGTGGGACCCACATTTTGCCACGTGGAGGCAGGTCAGGCACCCAGTAGAGTTTTAAGTACTCTGTCAGGCCCTGCCACCTAGTTTCCCAAGATTTCAACGGCAAAGACCTCAAAAAAAGGAGTATTGCAGTGAATTTACTGTTGAATTGGGTATAGGTTTAGTTAATTATAGGTTTAAGTGAGAGGGGATAAATTTTGCACTATAAATCACTTTATGGGCATACTCGGTAAGTTAAGTTTGAGTAGGGGGAGAGACTGAAGGCTGGGGGGGTAGAAATATAAGGGGACAATAGGGAAGGCATTCCAGTGAAGATCAGGACAGGCCCCCACCAGGAGGAGATGGGAACCCCTCTACTCCCTCCCAGCCAGAGGATGGGGATTTAAAGGAACCAGGTCGGGCACCCGGTTTAGATCGCCAAATGGCAGAAGGTCAGATTCAGGATGTTCCTAACACCCCGACTGTGGGACTCGACGGCCATTCCGTTAGTTGGTATTTCATCCTTCAGTTGTATTTCCAATTCTTCCATTTTCTAATTTCGGTTTTGGTGGGAATCCTGTATTTTTTTTTTTTATGTTCTTGAGTCAGGGTGGCACCTAGAGAAATCCAATCAAAGCCCATCTCCACCTTCAACACTTGCAACAGCACAAAACTTCTGTGAAACGGCCTGAAAAAAGTGTCAGGCCTCTGAACTACCGAGCAGCCAACACCCGGACAGCCGCCGCCCAATTCCCATTCCAAGCTCGAGGAGCCAGGTCCGGGTCCATTATTCACTGTCAGTGCTCAGCGCACTAAAATCCTGCACTCGCTGGATGTAGTGATTGCACTACAACCCGGCGGGTGCTAGCAATTCCGCTCCCAGGTTGCCCATACCTGGAAGCCAGCAAAAAAAAAAAAAAAAAATTTATATATATATAAATTAAAAAAAATAAAAATAATTTAAAAAAAAATAATAGCAAAATAAAATAATCATAAAAAAATAATAAATATAAAATAATGATAAAAAAATAAAAAACTAACTAGTCGCAAAAGCTCATTACTTCTGAGAAAACAGTATAGTTAAAAACCAAAACATTCTCAGCATATTTGAGACAAAAAAAAAATTACTAAGTGCTGTACGTTAGAACAAAACATAACAAAAGGTGCTTTTGTACTAAACTCATCTTCACAGTTTGTCGTTTTAACTGTTGACAATTTGTCTTGCCCTTCGAACTGAACCTGTAGCTGCGAGCAGCAGCCACAATGAGACCACTTCCCTTTGCAGCCTAAATAGTCCGACAGTCATTTTCTGGAAGTCTTCATGAACGTCAAATGATTGTTCACTCAAGCTATACTCGTTCTGTCAGATCGCTGGTTTCTTCCAGTGTTAACCACTGGAACTTGACCATGGAAGTTTTCCAGTAGTCAATGTCACACTTTGTATAGAACACACTTAAGATCCAATTTGTCATGTACCAACCACATTTTTCAAAGTCCAAAGATCCTCTGGAGCACAAAATGCCATATAAAATTGAAGATCGAAATTTTCAACCTTAGTGGCAGCTAAATGTTATATCCATTTTCCTGATCCATGATACTCCAGAGCACACTTGCCATGCAAGGCTTTGAAATTGAACTTGAAATATTCATCAACAATAGAAAGAGGAACTGTATTGTACATATTTTATTAAAATTTTCTGCCTGATTACAATCACAACTTGGTCAAGTTATTCTAGGAAAAACAAATTTTCCCAAGACAATTGCTCTCAAAAATGTTAATATTTGAAAATCCATAACTCTGGAACTAATTACCAGAGGGAGGCAGAAAAAGCCAGAAAATTAAATGTTTCCCTTATATACAGCCAGTCAAAAGATTGAGATCACAGAAGCTGCGGAAGTGGAGTTACTGACTGTTAGCTGCAGACCAAAAGTGGCCCAATTCTAAAAATTTCATACTAATTACATAAACATGTATGTATATTTTATATCATGAAAAACTATAAGAGGTATGATTTCCACTGCACTCGCTGTAGAAATGAGGTACCTATCAGATTCACTTCAACAGTCCAGACAAACAAGTAAACTACTTCTGAAAAAAGTTAATTTTTAAATTTCCAGGTCCTCAGAATCAACCAGCCAGAGACTAGATGATTCAGAAAATGAACATTTATTCATATATATATAAATTCATCCACGAGCCGAAGACTACAGATCCAAAGGTAAAGGAAAAACAATTACCAAATTCACGTCCTAAATTGATCCAATTACAAATTTCTTCTATCTATACTGACTTGTGCTGAGAATATGATTAAGGCAGCAATAACCACCATTTTGCTACCACCACTGAGGTAAATAAATGTGAATACTGTATATCAATTTTTTAACATATCAAATAAATTATATACATAAAACTTATTCGTTTCTTAACAAAGCTGCTCTAAGTTCCCTCCTTCTGGTAAACGCCAAGAAGGAGAAGTTCTGGAGAACCCCAAAGCTTTCGGGATCATCAACCAAAAGGTATGCTGTTTAGCAAGGTAGCTGTAATATTGTCGTATTGTGTGCAGTGTAACAGCACATGCAACCATGTTTCGTCCTGTACGCAAGCGCACAAAGAATATGGTTCCAGCCCTCTTTGATATAACTTGGATCTAAGAGAACCATGCCCTGATAACAAGAATGAAATAAACATTGTAGGGCAAAACCAATGAAATACTGTTCCTTTAGCTACAATTCAACCTGCGGAATGAATTTTTTGGTAACTTCCCCAAATACATTTGCATCTCATCTTTTTGCTATTCCTCCATAAATAAATTCCAAATCCTGGTTTTTTCCTGTTCGATATTGTATATAGAGGTCCAGAGGTATAATTCCTGCCAACACTTGCAGGGCATTATTTGAAATTATTCTGGGGGAATTTATGATGGTCAATAACATAGATCTCTGTAGTGTTATAAATCTTGATTTGATCTTAACTTTAGACACAGCCTGAAACCACACTTCACATGCATAAGCAATAATGGGAAGGAAAATTGTCTTGTAATATAAATATAACACTTTTTTACCTAAGCCTCACTCTTTACGGGAAAGCTGAATAATTTCCCCAGTAAATTTCTTAATTTTTTCCTTAAATTTATTTACGTGGACCGGAAGCCCAGCCTATCATCGAGAACGATACCCAAATACTTAGTGTTGGAAACATAGGTTACTTATGTGCCTTCCAATAATACTTTAGGCGATCTGTCATAATCAAAATGTGATTTAAAAACCATAAAGTTGGTTATTTATTTATAGATATTTTCTACTTATTTAGTTTTGCCCAGTTTTGTAAGTTATCCAACACTGGTTGAATTTTTTCCTCAAGGACCCTTCTGGACCGACCTGATACTCTGACCACCAGGTCATCGGCATAAGCCACTTTCATGTAACTTTCATTTTCCTTCTGCAGCCACTGGTCCAGAACCCCGTTCCAGAAGAGCCTCAGAACAGAACCCTGAGGGCATCCTCTGGACAGGGAAGTTCTGTATGAAAGATGTTTGGCTTGAACCTTTATTGCCCTGTCCATGAAATATGATTGCAGTACTTTATAAATGTAGTTATTACGGTGGGTCATCCTGAGGGACATGAGGGCACTCTCCCACCAAAGAGAGTCGAAAGCGCCCTCAAAAATTATCAATGCGTACTTACATGGTGAGTCAGAAATATAATTTGATACTGTGATAATTGCATCTTCTGTCGAATGCCCCTTCTTAAAGTCATGCTGGAAATTCGAGGGGAATCTTGTACTACTACTCAGCGCGTTGTGGGTAGTCAGTTCTGGTCCATCAGACATGAGACTGATTTGAGATATATCGATCATCAGTGTCGGGTCGCCATAGACATCCTCCTCTATGTTCATTGCCTTCTCTATTTATTAGCGTCAAGTTTAGGTGTCATTTCTGGGTGTTCAGTCAATAACGATTTGTTATTAGGGGCACCATTCCCTTACTTAAGTTTCTTGCTGCTCTTTTCTTGCTCGGTTGTTGCAAGTCTACGGTCTGCTTTGTTAATCTCGGCGTTGTTGTGCAGTGCAATCATTGCCCTCCTCCTTGCAAAAAGATCCTGCGCGAACTTACTGAACGCTTTATATTCTTCTTCCATAGTGCAATCAATGCCCTTCTCCTTGCAAAAACATCCTACGCGAACTTACTGAACGCTTTATATTATTCTTCCATAGTGCAATCAATGTCCTCCTCCTTGCAAAAAGATCCTGCGCAAACTTACTGAATGCTTTATATTCTTCTTCCATATCCAGTAAAGGGTGTTCCTGGTTACGGGGAAGGTATGAAGTCTTGGGTATCAGGATGATTCGGAGATCCTCATAGTATTCACATTCATATGTTATGTTGCCAAGTGTCTAACTCTCCGCATCCACAATTTGGGTTAAATCAACGGGAAGCATGTACGTCAGGGTCTGTAGGGCATGGATGCTCACCGTACAGCAGGCACGAGTTATAGTTAGTAGAATATTTCTCAGGTTGGTGTCAAGAATTCTTTTGTTAACGACTCTAACTGCCTTGGGAAACCATACTGGCGAGCCATAGGTTACTGCCGGGATAAAAATCGCTTTGTAGTAGAGTGCCAGAGTTCTTCATTTCAGTCCCCAGTCTTTCCTAGTGATTCTTTCCATCAAGGCCCAATAGTTATCGGGAATACTCCATTTCCAGAATAACATCTCATCGTGGACAGCGCTGTGCAGCCAATCGGAGAGCGACAGTAACACAAATCCCAGTCGATTTAAACCTGGAAAGTTCCCGAAACGTCTCCACCAAGAAAATAAGGCGATCATTACACGTAAAAGGTTTTGGAAGCCGTCGAACCACCAGAGTCCCATTGCTAACACCATGACACAGGACTCTATACCTCAACTGGGGGAAAGAACATTGGCACTGCACCTTGGATGATTGGAGATGGTCTCTTGGGCCGATAATTCCCGTTTCCAGTTATTGCGACCGGACGGGAAGGTACGTATCTGGCGGAAACCGCACGAAGCTATGCACCCATCATGTCAACAAGGAACTGTTCAGGCAGGTGGACGATCGGGAACGGTCTTGGGGGGGGGAGTATTCAACTGGCACATCTTGGGTCTCTAGTATGTCTAGACGCATCTCTGAATGGTCCAGGTTATCTGTCCATCCTTGCAGACCATCTGAATCCCTTCATGGTCATCGTGCACCAACAGGGCAATGAACTCTTCCAACAGGATAATGCGCATCCCCACAGAGTCGTGGTGACCAGAACATAGATCAAAGGGCATTCAGCAGATTTTATCACCATGGAATCGCCTGCCCATTCGCCGTACATGAACCCTGTGGAGAGTCTTTGGGATGTTGTGGAACAGTCTGTTCGAGCTTTGGATCCTCCACTCAGGAATCCGACGGAATCATTGATAGCGGTACAGCAAGCATTCGTGATCTAGTGGACTCAATTCCTCGTCGTGTGACTGCCCTTATCAGGGCAAAATGTAGGCCTACCCGTTACTAGGTAGGTATCCCGTGATTTCTGTCCACTCGGTATACCTGGATACACTAAAGCAAAACCTTCTCGCACTGAGCTAGAGCCTACGGCGATATAAAGAGTATTCCCAGAGGCTAAATAACCGAATATTCGATGAGAACCAAAGAGCCTTCCAAAGGAATCTCGGAATCTCGTACCACACAAGCGGAAGAAGATCGAGGAGTTCTGGAGAATCATGTGGAGCAGTGAAGTTAGACATAACAGCCGAGCTCCCTGGATGGAACTAGAGCGGAAGGAAATTAGGGATGTACAAGCGATGAGAGAGTGAAAGATTCGAGAGAAAGAAGCAAAATAATCGATCAGGAATTCCCGCAACCGGTGAACCCTAGGAATAGATAACGTCCACAAGTACTGGTACAAGAAGCCTCACTTGCACGCACAATTACGTAGCAGAATAGTTCACCCGATTGATAACGCCCATTATCAGCGGGATTAGCACAGTGGTATCATCACAGTCCTCTCCATACTGGGTGGTAAAATCCCCGGTTCGAGTCCCGCCGATGACGCGAGGAACTTTAATGAGCTTTATTTTTTTACTCAGGCGTAGATAGCAAGGTTTTCTCCCCAGAAACTGGGGTTTTTTTCGTCAGAAAAAACTGACAAATCGACCATAGAACACATGCAATTAATAGACATAAGACGCACAGCATGGCATAAGAATTTAAATATTCGGATGGCCTAATCTGATAATTTGATAAAGCATCTAGAGACAATCCCGAAGTTTCTCATTCAGAGAATCACATATCTGAAGTCTAGAGACCAAGATACAAGAAACCCGGCGAAATACAGGCCAATCACTTGTCTCCCAACGATGTACAAGATGCTGACTAGCTGCATAACCAAGAAGATGTCGGACCACTTTCAGAACAAGAACATAATTGCTGAACAGCAGAAAGGAGCAATTAACTATTGATGACAAAATTGTAGAGCAAGCCTACAAGAGACCTACATATACCCGGGGATGATGCAGGCTCAGCAGTTACAGCACAAGGAAATCAAGGCTTTCCTGACCGAAAAATATCATCAGAGCTGCTGAAAACAAAGCTGACCGGAGGGAAAACAGTTAAAGTCATAAATGCAGTCCCAATGCTAACATAGCCATGTGCGTATAATGTTTAATCGTTAGCTATTGCAATATCATGAACGCCACGTATCAATAGCACCAATTTAAAATTTAGAATGTATTTCGTTATAGCAGAAAAAAATATAAATAAAGAATGGGAGAAGAGTAACAAATATTATACAGTAGCAAACTAAATCGAACGCTAAGTTTAGAGGGCGTCAACCTATAGTTTTATCGTCTTTTATAAAGTTATAATCTTATAATTAATTGATAAGAAGATAATTTTATGTACTTTTCATTTATGCCATTTACAGAAAAATAATTTAATTATTTAAAAAAAAAAAGAAAAAAAAAGTGATATGGTTGAAATGTACCATGCTGTGTATATTAATGTTTGGTAATCCTTTACTTTAGCATTGCTCCATCACAGCGGGAGAGTATGTGAAATGTTTCATCCAACTTGTTGTTCTGCCCTGTGTTACCCTTTTTGCCCCCCCCCCCCCAACCCGATTCGTGTGAAAATTGCTATATTTTCAGTAAAAAAAAAAAAAAGAATTAAAATGTTTTCAATTTCTGATTTTTTTTCATTTTAATTTTTAATTTTTTTTTTTACATTGAAGTTGACGTTAATGTTCTCGCCACTTAGCACCGATATTTTCGCTACTGCCCTAAATCAATAAATATATATATTTATGTACTTTATTTATTATTTTTTTCTTTAAAATAATTGTTGTTGTTGATTTCTACCCTACTGAAGAGAGGAGCGGAAACAAATTCAACTCTGATTGCAATTTTCAGAAAATTCCAAATCTAGGGTGTGTAAAGGATAAGTTAGCAAAGCATTAAAGACGACACAAAATTTACATAAATAACAAATTTTTAATGAGTCTTATAAAAACAAAATTTATATATATACATACAAATTCCAAATTTAAATTTGCACATATAGGATCTATGGCCCAAGAAAGTTCATCATCTCACACACACATCAACTATTCTCAAATATTGCTCATATACTGTATAAACATAATTTACCTTAGTTAACACAAACCTTTTTTTTCTTTTTGCTTATTGGTAATCTCTCGGCCAGAATTAATAAATTCGAACTATTGTTTAGGAAAAGGTTCCTTCGCAGGTTTAATACATATCACTTTACATCAGTTGTCTCTTACTTACTTCAGTAATGTCTATCAAATCAATTTCTGTTTTCATCAGCTTACATCAGTAGTACTTATTACAAATCACTTATTTCTATCAAATTACTTACTATCAACAACTACTAATTCAGTTACTATTTCCTCCTCACGTCAATAGACGTACTACAATCATCTTTGTTTCTTCCCTGATATAAAGAATACAGAACTGGATTTTGGGGAGTACAATGTGTTCAGAAAGGACAGACAGGATAGGAAGGGAGGAGGTGTCATGCTGTTAATTAAGAAAAACATAAAATCAGAAGAAGTACATCCAGTTGATATAGATGAACAGTGCACTGTTGAGTCAGTTTGGTGTGACATAAGCACTGGGAAAGCAAAAATAAGAGTAGGAGTGTGTTATAGGCCTAAAGACTCGAATGAGTGCAATGAACAATTGTACAGAGAAATAGAGTGGGCTAGTAAATCAGAATGTCTTATAATGGGGGATTTTAACTTCCCAGATATTGACTGGAACTTGTGGGTTGGGCACTCACATACTAGTAAGACTTTTGTGGATTTATTGGATGATTGTTTTCTGCAGCAGCATGTTCGAGAGGCAACCAGAGAGAGAATTACTCTTGATCTGGTTATCAGCAGTGTCATTCGAGTATTAAGAATTTGCAGATAAAGGAACCACTAGGTGGCAGTGATCACAGTGTACTGGCATGGAATTTACTTAAAGATTTAATTACCATCAGGGGTAAAGGAAACGGTTTTTGCTTCCATAAAGGTGAGTACAGTGGTATCAACTGACGATGTTACCAAAAGTAAATTCTAAGTATGAAGCATTCAAGGAATTAATCGTGGATGCTACTAAAAGTTTAAAACCTATTAAGAAATATTCTTCATGGTTTAGGCCTAAATGGTTATCAAATGAACTAATGAGACTGATGACAGAGAAGAAAAATGCATGGGCTGCATATAAATTATCAAGCGACTCAGAAGCCTATGGCAGATATAAGCTAGTCTGTAATCGGGTCACAAAGGAGGTTAGGCATGCGAAGGTAGATTACGAGAAATCTTTGGCCAAGATGCTAAGAAAAACACAAAGGATTTCTTTACTTATATAAACTCTAAAAGGAAGGGGCTGAATATCATTGGTACATTGGATATCGATGGTTCGGCTGTTGATGATCCTGCTCAGATAGCAAACAAACTGAATCAGTATTTTTCATTTACATTCACACATGAGGAGTTATTAAGGTTTGGAAATGGCAGAAAATTCCAAATCTAAAAGTTATTAAGGTGATCAAATTGTAGCAGGGTGCTTAATGACATCGTAATAACCGAGAGCAAAGTGGAGGAGAAATTGTTGAAGTTAAATATAAGAAAGGCACCTAGGGTGGATGGGATCTGTCGAGTTATATTAAAGGAGGCGGCAAAGCAACTAAGCCAACCCTTAGCCATAATTATGAGAGCATCCTTGGACTCGGGGGAGGTCCCCACGGGCAGGAGATGTGCAAATGTTTCTCCAATTCACAAAAGGGGATCGAAGTGCGACACGGGTGATTGCAGACCAGTTGGTTTAACTTCTCTTCTGGGTAAAATAATGGAGTCACTGGTTAAAGATGCATTGCAGGATCATCTAGACAAGACTGCAGCAATAATTCAGACACAGCATGGATTTGTTAAGGGAAAGTCTTGTCTGACAAATTTGATAGGATATTATGAGGTGGTTACAAAGGAACTGGATGCAAAAAATTAATTTTGATATCATATATTTGGATTTCAGGAAAGCTTTTGACACTGTTGCGCATGGAAGACTATTGTACAAATTGGAGCAGAATGGTATTAAGGGTAAGTTGCTACAATGGATAAAACGATGGTTGAATGGGAGAAGACAGAGGGTGGTAATTAATAGGTGCTGCTCTTCAGGGACTAATGTTATTAATGGAGTCCCAAAGGGTTCGGTGTTGGGTCCACTGTTCTTTTGTATATTTATCAATGATATTGATGAAGGTATATCAGGCTTAGTTTCGAAGTTTGCAGATGATACAAAGGTTGGCAGGGTTGTTAATGACAGTAACGACAGTGTTCTACTGCCACAGGATCTAGATAATTTGGGCAGATGGGCTAAGAAGTGGCAACTGAAGTTTAACCTTGACAAATGCAAAGTACTGCATATGGGTAGAAGTAACCCCAGAGAGAAATGAACCAACTGTGTGGTACTACACTTAAGGTGGTAGAAAATCAAAACGACCTGGAAGTAATTGTGCAGTCAGATATAAAGTTTTCTGAGCAATGCAGACAGGCTGCCAGGGCAGCTCATGGGGTTTTGTTAATGATATATAGGAATTTTGCTAGCAGGGAAAAGGAGGTGATTGTCCCTCTGTATAAGGCAATGGTCAGGCCGCGCCTTGAGTACTGCGTAGAGGTCTGGAGGCCTCTTTTTAGGAAGGATGTAGATTTTCTTGAACGTGTACAGAGAAGGGCAACAAGATTGGTGAAGGGAATGTAGGTACCTTACCAAGAGAGGCTGAAGTTCTGCAAATTGCACTGGTTGAAGACTAGGCACCTGCGCGGTGATCTGATTGAGGTGTATTAAGGCCTTGAATGGGTTCAGCACGCTGAATTCTTGTGGGATCTTTCAACTTGTTCAGATTACGAACCTAAGGGGGCATAAATTCAAATTAAGAAAAGACAGATGTAGAATAGATGTGTGGAAATTTGCCTTTAGTCACGGGTGGTTAATTGCTGTAACAAACTTCCATCTGTCGTTGTGGAAGTTGACAGGTTAAAGAAATATAAGGAGGAACTGGACAGGCATTTGGAGGGAATGGTGTGATTTTTTTTTCTTTTGGCTGATGCTGCATAAGCTCATACACTTGCTTTCTTGTATCATATGTCACTACTGCTACTACAATTACTACATAGGAATCTATAGATGTGTCTAGATTCTGTCCCGTCGACCATAAGCCAGGTACACAGACATATTACTATTATTACTATATTAGGGTTACCAGTAAATGATTAATAACCCGTATTCGTGTCTGTAAATTGCGTGTGTTCTCTGGTCGATTTTCCTGTTTTGCTG
This sequence comes from Mastigoproctus giganteus, assembly GCF_048544385.1. NCBI lineage: Eukaryota > Metazoa > Arthropoda > Arachnida > Uropygi > Thelyphonidae > Mastigoproctus > Mastigoproctus giganteus. Next base: position 49,269,220 of record NC_143582.1, on the reverse strand, counting down.
GACGAAAAAACCCCAGTTTCTGAAGGAAAAAACCTTGCTATCTACGCCTGAGACCAACTAACTCAACCACGGAGTGAAAAAAGGCCACTAAAGTTCCTCGCGTCATCGACGGGATTCGAACCAGGGCCTTTTCCACCCGGTGTGGGGAGGACGGTGACGATACCACTGTGCTACCCACGCAGACCGGTACACAGACATGTGAGTCCAGAAATCTATGCTGAAGGAGTATCAGTCCAAGAGCCCTGAAGAAGGAGTATCTAGTCCTAGAGCCCTGATAGACTGCCAGAAAGATTTGAAACGAATGAAAGGAACCTGTCTGCCACGAAGGAAAACTAGATTGCAAAAGTATGCAAAGGAGCCGCCTATTTCGGAACGTGTGTTCCAGTTTTATTGAACCCTAAACTCATAGATTTATAAGCTAAACTCTGAGAAATTGTTTGATAATTTCTTTCAAAGAAAATCGTTTTTGAAATGTACAATTAAGTTATTAAGTTGTGTTAGATTATAGATAAAGTTAATTACAATGAAACGGTGTAAGGATACCAAATGGGTAAAAAAAAAAATATATATATATACAATATGAGGGAATTAATAATAGAATAAATCATAGGCGTAGTATGATGAGAATGTGGTAACCTACGGTATATTATTATTCTAGACAATGTGTAAACAGATGAAAATATAACAGACAGATAATATAAGAGATAAGGTTCTAGGTGAAGTGTTAATGTGAAAGTAAAGAAATCCTTGCTGTTTTTCCTAGCATCCTTTCCCAAAGATTTCTCGCAATCTGCCTTCGTTCGCCTAACCTCCTCAGTGACCTGATTACAGACCAGCTTATATCTGCCATAGGCTTCTGAGTCGTTTGATAATTTATATGCATCCCATGCGCCTTTCTTCTCTGTCACGAATCTCACCAGTTCATTTGACAACCTGACGTAGCCCAGTGGTCAGGAGCGACAGTGCATAGCACGCGTTCCTTGAGTGGACCGGGGTTCAAGCCCGTAACTACTAAATACGATAAATATTTGTATTGACGATTTATTGTAAACTCTACTGACTTGGTTGTCGTGCCGGAGTATAAACAGAAAATTTATTTAACCATGCAGGCTCAAACCTTTCACAACACTTCCCAGTAGGTATGAAACTTTTAGTAGCATCCACGATTAATTCCTTGAATGCTTCCCATTTAGAATTTACTTTTGGTAATATCGTCAGTTGATCCCACTACACAGAATTTAAAAACTATCTGACACCACTTTATTTTCACATTGTTGTTGATGTTAATGCTCATTTCTCGCCAATGGTGTTTTCCTTCTGCTTGGAAATTTGCTCGTATCCAGCCAGTACCTAAAAAAGGTGACAAATTCCTCCCAGCCAATTGTCGTCCCATTGCAATTACTTCTACTCTTTCTAAAGTAATGGAGAAATCAACTAGCCACCAACTCTTAAACTACGTAGAAACCGTCCGTCTGATCAAAGATCGCCAGTATAGATTCCATCAGTATCGATCCACTGGTGATAATCTGGCTTATAAATAAATAAATAAATTTTCTGTTTATACTCCGGGACAACCAAACGGTCAGAGCAGTTTACAAGATACATAGAATACAAGAAACAGCACCGTATTCAGCAGTCACGGGGTTCAAGCCCGAGACTGCTGAACGTTACCATTTATGGAAAAATTAAATTAGTAAATTAATAAGAGGAGTTTACCTCAATATAGTACGTGGAACACTTCCGTATGATACCCTCCAGAAATTAAAACGGAAAAAACGAAAAAATCGACAACTTACCGGTACATTAAAGTAAAATATAGATAATTAAAGTAAATTATAAATAATTAAATAATCAATTTAACACAATTCAAAATCAATTCAAAACAATTAAAATTCAAATTAACGCAATTAAAAGAAGCTAACGAAAATATTCAAAACGATTTTAATTGGAAAAATTAAATGGAAAAGTTTGGTGAAACACAAGCAGTTGCTCTTGACCTCGCAAAGGCTTTCGATTGTGTTTGGCTTAAAGGTCTTCTAAACAAGCTTCCATCTTATGGTTTGCCAAACGTTTTTTGTAATTGGTTATCTAGTTCTCTCTCTCTGATCGCTCATAGTAGTAGTAGAAGTGGCATGTGATGCAAGAAAGCAAATGTATGAGCTTATGCAGCATCAGCCAAAAACAAACAAAAAATCACACCATTCCCTCCAAATGCCTGTCCAGTTCCTCCTTAAATTTATTCAACCTATCAACTTCCACAACGACAGATGGAAGTTTGTTCCAGCAATTAACCACCCGCTGGCTAAAGGCAAATTTCCGCACATCTATTCTACATCTGTCTTTTCTTAATTTGAATTTATGCCCCCTTAGGTTCGTAATCTGAACAAGTGGAAGGATCCCATCAGAATTCAGCGTGCTGAACCCATTCAAGGCCTTATACACCTCAATCAGATCACCGCACAGGTGCCTAGTCTCCAGCCACTGCAATTTGCAGTACTTAAGCCTCTCTTTGTAAGAGGGTCCCTTCATTCCCCTCACTAATCTTGTTGCCCTTCTCTGTACACGCTCAAGTAAATCTACATCCTTCCTAAAATGAGGCCTCCAGACCTGTACGCAGTACTCAAGGCGTGGCCTGACCATTGCCTTATACAGAGGGATAATCATCTCCTTTTCCCTGCTAGCAAAATTCCTATATATCATTGACAAAACCCCATGAGCTGCCCTGGCAGCCTGTCTGCATTGCTCAGAAAACTTCATATCTGACTGCACAATTACTCCCAGGTCTTTTTCATTTCCTACCACCTTAAGTGTAGTATCACACAGTTGGTACGTTTCTCTGGGGTTAATTCTACCCATGTGCAGTACTTTGCATTTGTCAAGGTTAAACTTTAGTTGCCACTTCTTAACCCATCTGCCCAAATTATCTAGATCCTGTTGCAGTAGCACGCTGCTATTACTGTCATTAACAATCCTTCCAACCTTTGTATCATCTGCAAACTACGACACTAAGCCTGATATACCTTCATCAATATCATTGATAAATATACAAAACAACAGTGGACAAAACACCGAACCCTGTGGGACTCCACTAATAACATTAGTTCAAGAAGAGCAGCACACATTGATTACTACCCTCTGTCTTCTCCCACTTAACCATCCTTTTATCCATTGTAGCAACTTACCCTTAATACCATTCTGCTCCAATTTGTATAATAGTCTTCCATGCGCAACAGTGTCAAAAGCTTTCCTGAAATCCAAATATATGATATCAAAATTATTTTTTGCATCCAGTTCCTTTGTAACCACATCATAATATCCTAACAAATTTGTCAGACAAGACTTTCCCTTAACAAACCCATGCTGTGTCTGAATTATTGCTGCAGTCTTGTCTAGATGATCCTGCAATGCATATTTAACCAGCGACTTCATTATTTTACCCGGAACAGAAGTTAAACTAACTGGTCTGTAATTACCCGTGTCACCCTTCGATCCCCCTTTGTGAATTGGGGGATACATTTGCACATCTGCAGTCCGTGGGAACTTCCCCTGAGTCCAAGGATGCTCTCATAATTATGGCTAACGGTTTGCTTAGTTGCTTTGCCGCCTCCTTTAATATAACTGGATAGTTCCCATGCACCCCAGTTGCTTTTCTTACGTTTAACTTCAACAATTTCTCTTCCACTTTGCGCTCAGTTATTACAAAATCATTAAGTATCCTGCTACAATTTGATAACCTTCTGCCATTTTCAAACCTTAATAATTCCTCACGTGTGAATGTAGATGCAAAATACTCATTTAGTTTGTTTGCTAACTGAGCAGGATCATTAACAGTCGAACCATCGATGTCAAGTGGACCAATCAGATTCATCTCCCTCCTTTTAGAGTTTATATAAGTAAAGCAATCCTTCCTGTTTTTCTTAGCATCTTTTGCCAAGGATTTCTCGTAATCTGCCTTCGCCTGCCTAACCTCCTTTGTAACTTGGTTACAGATCAACTTGTAGCTATCATAGGCTTCTGTGTCACGTGTTAATTTGTATGCATCCCATGCATTTTTCTTCTCTGTTACGAGTCTCATTAGTTCATTTGACAACCATTTAGGCCTAAACCTTGAACAATATTTCTTAAAAGGTATGAAACTTTTAGTAGCATCCACGATTAATTCCTTGAATGCTTCCCACTTAGAATTTACTGTTGGTAACATCATCAGTTGATTCCACTGTACAGAAGTTAAAATCTGTCGAAGACCACTGACTCGCCTTTACGGAAGCAAAAACCCTTTCCTTTATCCCTGATGGTAATTAAATCTTTAAGTAAATCTCACGTCAGTACACTGTGATCACTGCCACCTAGTGCTTCTTTTATCTGCAAATTATTAATACACAAATGATCACTGCTGATAACCAGATCAAGAGTATTACTCTCTCTGGTTGCCTCTCGAACATGCTGCTGCAGAAAACAATCATCCAATAAATCTACAAATGTCTGACTTGTGTGTGAGTGACCAACCCACAAGTTCCAGTCTATATCTGGGAAGTTAAAATCTCCCATTATATGACATTCCGATTTACTAGCCCACTCTATTTCTCTGTTCATTGTACTCATTCGAGTCATTAGGCCTATAACACACTCCTACTCTTATTTTTGCTTTCGCAGTGTTTATGTCACACCAAACTGACTCAACAGTGCACTGTTCATCTATATCAACTGGATGCACTTCTTTTGATTTTATGTTTTTCTTAATTAACAGCATAACACCTCCTCCCTTCCTATCCTGTCTGTCCTTTCTGAACACATTGTATTCCACAAATTCCAGTTCGGCATTCCTTATATCTGTGTGACACCACGTCTCTGCTATCCCAACAATATCCGCCTTTGATGTCTTGACCAACACTTCAAATTCATCAAATTTATTTACTATACTTCTAGCATTGGTATACATGCAAGTATACATTCTCCTACTCCTATTCTTTGTTACCCTAACACATCCCATATACCCACCCGTTCCACGATGACCGCCCCCCTTCCCTGAAACCCCCAACACCCCACGTTCCAGGTCGCTACTTATTCTAATAGAACTTGTGCAAGAATCACCTTCACGTCTGCCTACGGCTACTGTTAAACTATTAGTCCTTGTATCCTCCCAAGCTATCAGTTTTCCGACCCACCTAACACTGCCTCGCTAGCATCAGCAAATATTCTTGCACCCTTTCTATTTAAGTGTATCCCATCCCTGTAGAAGCAGTCTCTCCTGTTAACAAGTACAGTCCAGGCTGAAAAAAATTCTATCCCTTGAGCCTTGCACAATCTTTCCAGGACCGAATTGATCGACAAGGCTCTCATCATATACTCCCTCCTATCGTGTCTGGGCAGAATTGCAGACACTTTCAAATTCAACCCTAACTCACGGCTTTTTTTCATCAGTGACCTGTACTTGTTAAGTAATTCTGCCGATCTCCTACTCTTGATATCATTAATGCCAACGTGTACATCTATATCACCTTTTGTGTCCTTAAAAGATGATATCTGCTCTACAACGTCATCAGCCTTTACCCCTGGCAGGCATACCCTGGTCCTGTTCCACCTATCCTTTTTACTAAGCATGTTCCCCGTTTCACTGACAATAGAGTCACCAACAACTACTAGTTCCTGAGGGACCAGCGCATTCTGCCTTTGGGGTTGCCGCTGTGTTGCATGATGACCAAGTGCAGGCTCTGGCGTTGATGTGGGCAGCTGAGAGCCCGATGGGCCCTCAATTTAGATCTTTCGAGGGCATCCACCCTGTCCTTCAAACTCTCATATAGGCCCATAACAACGCTGAGTTGTCGCCTGATTTCCTTACACTCCTTACATCGCGCGCACACACAAAGACATCCCCCATGGCAATATCTTTTTCCGTTCCAGATAGTTCAGCCAACAGTTCACATGTTGCACATTTTTTTAGGATGTGATGCGTTGGAGAATTGCCCCCGTTAGTTCTCCCCCGAGTCACAGCACTCCTGCCACTTTGTGCCCGTTGCTTTGCTGCTCTAGTTTGGGGCATGATACTTTAAATTAATAAAATCAATGAATTAAATTAATTAAATGTCAATACTACGCTATCTAATAGAAACAGAGAAGCATATTACTGTTTCTATAATTTTACGTTAGATCTACCTAACGTAATATCATAGAGGGTAATGGTAGATGGCTCTCTGTCTTCTAACTTCTCCACTAATGCTGGTGTCCCCCAAGGTTCAGTTCTTTCCCCCACTCTTTTCCTATAATATATTAATGACCTTCTTCCACTGACTGGAAATCCTATCCATAGTTTTGCCGATGGTAGAACATTGCTTTCCACTACCCATTTTGAGAAATCTTGCCCTGATCAATCAGCTTCAACTTCTCAAATATCCACTACCAATTCCTTTAATTGCCGATCTCCAGATAATTCTCCAGTGGGGCAAAGACAACTTAATTGATTTCAATCCTTCTAAAACTCAGTCTTGTCTTATATCTCGCAAAAAGGATTCTTCTGCTTCTATACTTATCTTTGGTGACACTTCGATTTATAGGCAAAATGATATATCTCCTTTGTGGATTACCCTCACTTCTAATCTCTCTTGGCACAAACACATTACAAATATTGCTTCCTCTGTATCTAAAAAAAACTTATTTTTCTCTTTCGCTCTCAGCATTACTTTTCTTCCAAATAGCTATTCACTCTGTACAAATTGCAAATCTGCCCTACCATGGAATATTGTTCCCACAACTGGGGCGGTGCCCCCAAAATCTCTCTCGGCTTCCAGATTCCATTCAGAAGAGGGCAGTTAGGTTAATTAATGACTCTTCTCTAACAGAGTCTCTCCACTCTCTGTCTCATACTCGTACTGTTTTTGCTGCATGCCTTTTCTACTGATACTTTCATGGGCACTGAAAATTTCATTGATTTCTATAATTCCCACTCTCTCTCTCTCTTTCAAAAAAGTCCAAACACGTGCCGCTACCAGCCTACATCCATTTGCTGTCCAACTTCAGTCTCTCAGGACCAACTTTTCTTCCTCCTCGTTTATTCATTCAACTGCCGTTATCTTTAATAACCTTCCTTCATACGTATTTCCTGAAAATTACAGACTACAGAAGTTCAGGTCTAATGTCAACAAATATCTTCTTTTATGTTCTCAACCTCCAACCCAAACATGGTACTAAGTACTATACCTTCTAATACCTTTCGTGTTTGGGATTTCATAACACACACACACACACACACACACACACACACACACACACACACACACACACACACACACACACACACACACACACACACACACACACACACACACACACACACACACACACACACACACACACACACACACACACACACACACACACACACACACACACACACACCTTTTTGAACTCTCTCCCGAACCGTTTTTCCTCAGAAGTTTGGAACGTCTCCCACAGGACTTTCAACCAGTCGAAATACTATGCTTAATTTTTGCCTCCTTCCTATTTGTTTCTAAATTTACCACAACTCTCTCTCTCTTTGTCTCGAACAAACAAACACCGCTTTTGTAATTTCGTTGTTTACTTCGTTTATTTCGCAGATAGCATTACAACCCTTTTATGTATGCCGATCCCCTCCAAAAATACCTATTTTCCTGTTTTCACATTACCGACAATTTCACTCCTTACCTAAATCGCCACCTCTGGCTCTGATTTTTTGAGGCAAAGCCAGACTGTCCAGTCAGCACTTCCGGTGCGTCTTACATCAAACGTTTCTTGAGAACTCGTTCCCATTGTTTACGCTCTCATTAACCCTTCCTCGTTCGTTCGCAAATGACCACTCCTTCCCTAGTACAGGGAAGGAGTGGTCATAAACAAAAACAGTGGTACAGACCACTGTTTTTGTTTACTCTCAGCTAACCCTCTTTGTACTACAGTATTGCTTACTTCTTGTTTCGTTTCCATTTAACTGCTATTTCAATTCACACGTCTACAACCTCTCTACTTCTAAGTCCAGTTTTTTCCAACCTTAATATTTACCCTATTCGAACTTAATAATTGAAAGCTGTCAGGTCTTTTAGCATTGAAAAGATATTTTATAATGAATGGGGAGCTAGCCCATTGCATCAACCCCCACTTGGAGGACCAGGGTATCTTCTTTTGTCTGGTCTCTAGCTACAAATCTTTCTGGCTTGGGAGGCCCTACCGGTAGCAAGCTACCACCAGCATAGCTCTGTAGATCATTGAGACATGCAATCAAGCCCCACCACCAAGACATGGTAAGGAATGGATGCCATGGAGAAGAAAAAAGAGAGAGGAAAATCAAGAAGGACGTGGACAGAAGGTGTGAAGCAGCTATGAATAGAAGAGGACTGTTGGACGGATTGGAAAGATAGAAGAAAATGAAAAAAAAAAAAAAAAAAAAATAAATAAAGGAAGGACTTTTCGATGTTAGGTTTAGGAGAACTGTAATAAATCCTAAGAAGAAGAAGAAGAGGAATATCCAAAGCTCAATATTTACCATATTAAAACTTAATACTCAAACCTTAATATTTACCCTATTTAAACTCAATAATCAAACCTCAATAATACAGTAATTCTCACTTTTCTCTGCCCTTCATTAATTTAATTTAAATAAATAATATTTTCATTATATTTGTAAGAGTGTACTTAAATACAGGGTCCAGTCACTTTCTTCTGATCACCTACCTAGTATCTAGAATATGCACCTTTCGCAGCATGCACCGCAGCCAGCCGCCGTGGAACTGAATATAACCGCGGAAGGTTGCTACGGGTATCTGTGACCATGCAGACTGCAGTGCACCCTGGAGTTCCTGTAGGTTCCTTGGCCGAGGATCCATCTGTCTGATGTGGCGATCGATGTGGTTCCATAGATTTTAATTTGGGTTAAGATTCGTGGAATTGGTTGGCCAAGGGAGTAGCTTGAATTCTTCCTCGTGCTCCCCAAAACACTCACGGACAATTCGGGCGACATGGCATGGCTCATTGTCTTGCTGATAGATACCATCGCTACCGGGGAACACGGTCAACATGTACGGGTTTACCTGATCGGCGACGATCGATAGGTAACCATTTGTGTTCAGGGTGCCCTTCAGAGGTATCAGTGGACCTATGCCATGCCATGGAAACCATCCCCAGACCATAATGCTGCCCCCACCAGTCTGCCAACAATCGTGTCCGGATGTCTGTTCTCGGAATCCTGTCGATGACGTGAGGAACTTTAATGGGCTCTTTTCACTCCGTGGCTGAGTTAGTCGGTGTCAGGCGTAAATAGCAAGGTTACCCCCGGAAACTGGGGTTTTTCGTCCAGCAAAACCTGCAGATCGACAAGAGAACACACGCAATTTACAGACACAAAACACATGGGTAGATGTAATCAATTACGGATGATTTTTTTTGTCTGTTCTCGGAGTCTGCGAGGTAGCACAGTGGCATCGCCTCCGTTCATGAGGTTTACATAACAGTACACGCGAAGCGTGCACGGACTGTCAAAGATTAACAATACTTTATTTTTTTTATTTATTTTTTTTTTATTATGAAAAACCCCAAACACGAAAGGCATCAAAACCTATAGTACTTAGTACCGTGCATGGGTTGAAGGAGAAGTATGGGAGCAGGGGAATGCCGGAAACTTTGCTCTAGAGACTAAACATGGGTTTCACCACTTCAAGCCTCTACTGCACTAAAACTAAATTTAATCTAAGAATTTCTTTTTATCCTCGCCTTTTCCTGTTATTATATGGGGTCAGCGTTTTTTTTATTTTTTGGCATGCAATTTTTACGGCCGGATGCCCTTCCTGAAGCTAACCCTCACCCTTTATCCAGGCTGGGAATATGCGGTGGTCATTCAGTGACCTGCCGCATCCTCCGTATTTGGTGGGTACGGGCTCGAACCCCGGTATAATCAAGGGGCGTTTGCTGTGCATTACTGCTCCTGCCCACCTGGCTACGGAGGCGCGAATCTAAGAATTTCTTTGTTTCGTACAAATTGAATAAAAAAAATATATAATTGCACGATTTCTATTTGTCCTACTTTAACGAAAGTTGGGATGACTCGATAAATCTATATGAACCAAATATAAAAATTCATGAAAATCTGTTCCTTAGGATTCCCAGTTACATACGGACGGCAATAAATAATCACGCTGATAATAAACAATAGGCGCTAATAAATCTCTTACCCGCGCACACCCGGGAAAGAAGAATCCAACACGCAAGCTCCGAATAGCAAGTTTAAATTTCGTGCCTAGAGACGGACAAATAGAAAGAAACTAAGAATAAAAATGTTAAAAGTATTAAAAAAAAAAAAGGACTATTTTTTTTTTTTTTACTTTTTTCTGAATTATTGAAATTACATCGTAAAGCATACAGACTGGCAGATAGAGTGAGCGACACGCATGCTCCGGTTGAATAACAGGTTGGAATCACTGGTTCAGTCACAGGTTTGAATAGAAGTGTTACAACACTCATGCTGTGACGCTAAAGTACGGATTACCGTTCCTTTGAATACTTTTAACCTGAAACGTTATCCCTATAATGCCTTACTTAGAAAACAGCGTTAAGAGATTATAACTGTTTTAGTCCCAACAGCATCAACGATTATTTCCTGTTGCAGTCAACGTGAACAATATCTAATAAAATCAGAAAAAAAAAAAAAAGAAAAAAAGATCATTCACGTAATGCGTGTGTACCATAAAGTTTTAAAGTAACTTCTAAATAAAACAGCATTGTTAAAAAAAAAAAAAAATAGATTATTTAAAGTCCCGTTTCATCTTTGTTGGATGAAACCTCACTTAAAAACGGACGTCCGTTCATCTGAACTAAGTAATATAGATGCTAATATTTTGTATGTGGTCGCCATTGAAAAAAAAAAAAAAATCTTTTGATCTTAGAAAACTGTGTATGATATTCATGATAAAATTTAAGGTTTGGAACTCTTAAATTTTAGCATGCATAAAAATCATACGTAATTTTTCAAGAATTTGCCATACCTTTCGTGTTCAAAGCGGTAATATCTTTGTTTACATAGGAGTGTTAAAGGTTTGTTAGACAAACGTTGTTACGTCTTTTGCTGTGGCCTCAGTCTTGTTGGTAAAACGCTGCCAGGTGATGGATGGGAAGCGAGAGGTTGTGTTGGAGTATTATACTTAGTTTTTTTTTTTTTTTTAATTGATATATATTTATATACATAAATTAGAACTGAACCGTATGTCCTGTAGTCTGTTTTTCTCATAATTATGAGGAAAAGAGAGGTACTGTTTAAAAGACTCTGGAATACGCCATATGGATTTACGACTCCGTTTAATTTGTTTGATGCTGCCAAAAGTAAGTCTAAGTCTGATAATGATATATAGAAAATATATTTCATGATAATAAAATGTATAAAATAATATCCCCAACTTCAGTTTAAAGTGTAATGGCACCTCACTGTTTATACAACGCAACTTATGGCGATTAAATTAAAAAAAAAAAAATTTATAGAAATAAATGAATGAATGAGATCGATGCACAAGTAGCAAAACTAGTTTACTAGTTTGTACATATCTATATACAGAAAGAGGGTATGCCCGTATTTTAAATGAATTTTAATGTATTTTAAATGAATAATAAAAAAAATTATAGAGTTATAGCGCTGGCGCTTAAAATATTAGTAGGGTCGAAGTGCTTACTTTTTAATTTATTTTATTTATTTACTTTTTTTTTTATTTAACTGTGTCCCTTTTTTGTGGAGAAAAGGAGTTTTAATTTTTTTTAAATTTTAACAGCGCCCTATTCAGCGATGTATTAATGGTTGAAGGTCCCTTTTTCAGTTTTCACCGATGAACCCCCTCCACATGAATATAAATTTAGACTTGGGACCTAAGGGTCCTGAGATATTTTAATTTGGCCACCCTGTTGTTACTTTGCTATGGTTGGTTTATTAAGATAAGCAGTCAGAATAGTTGTAGTAGTATACCATTTTAATTATTCCATTTAATATTTTTATATGAAATTCATGCATTCAGAGCTTGTAGTAATATAACCTTAAATATTTAAGGTTATATTACTTCAAGGTTTGTGTATTGCACAGTTGGGGTAGGAGGAAAATGAGGACCATTTATGGATAGGCCTGCCTTATTATCTGGCTTTAGTATTGCTATCAGGAAGGTAGAGGCAGCCAGTAGACCAATGCAAACCAGCAGACAGTATATATATATATATATATATATATATATATATATATATATATATATATATATAGTGTGAGTCAAAATTATGTATACACACTTTAACAATCCATAATTTATGAATCTGATAATAAATTTAAATTGTTGAATTACTTGTTTGGCTTCTATTTAAAAGAAAAACTCGTACAATGTTCAAAACGCTCTCCTTTGATATGCATTTTTTGCAAAAATTACATCTTTTTTGAACACTTATATGTAGAACGGATTACAAGTCATTTGAAATTCTGTGTGTTTCCTGCTCATGTTTCCTGCTCAATTCTGTGTGTTTTCAGTGTATTACCCTCCTCTAGCATTTTTGAGCATTCACCTTATCTTTCAGGTCTCTCCATGCAAAAAAAAGCTAAGGGACTGAAGTCCGAGACTGAAGGTATTCAAAACAACTCTCTCAATGACCTACCCATTTTTCATGAAATTCTTGTTTATACTCCAACACGACCACTAGGTCAGTAGAGTTTACAATAAACCATCAATACGAACTTTAATCATATTTAGGAGTCACTGTTAACTCCGATCCACTCAAAGAGTGCATGCTACTGCAGTTGTGCTCCTGACTACTCGGTTATGGCATTCCTTGTTCAGATAGTCATGGACAGCAGTTTGAAAATGTTGAGATGTGCCTTCCTGTTAAAAAAAAACAAAAAAACCACTATTGTATCTGATAATGGGTGCTACATAATTCTTAACATTTCAAGATAATTCGCCCCAGTAACAATGCCATTGAATCTGTTAGAATCCCATCAGAATTCACCGTGCTCAATCCATTCAAGTCCTTGTACACCTCAGTCAGATCATGTTGCAGGTGCCTAGTCTCCACCGCTGCAATTTGCAGAACTTAAGCCTCTCTTTGTAAGAGGATCCCTTCATTCCCCTCACCAATCTTGTTGCCCTTCTCTGTACGAGCTCAAGCAAATCTACATCCTTCCTAAAATGAGGCCTCCAGATCTGTATGCAGTACTCAAGGCGTGGCCTGACCATTGCCTTATACAAAGGAATAATCACCTTCCTTTCCCTGCTAGCACAATTCCTGTATATCATTGACAAAACCCCATGACCTGCTCTTGCAGCCTGTCTGCATTGCTCAGAAAACTTCATATCTGACTGCACAATTACTCCCAGGTCTTTTTTCATTTTCTACCACCCTAAGTGTAGTACCACACAGTTGGTACGTTCCTCTGGGGTTACTTCTACCCATATGCAGTACTTTGCATTTGTCAATGTTAAACTTGTTGCCACTTCTTAGCCCATCTGCCCAAATTTTCTAGATAATGTTGCAGTAGCACACTGCTGTTACTGTCATTAACAACCCTGCCAACCTTTATATCATCTGAAAACTTTGACACTAAGCCTGATATACCTTCATCACGATCATTGATAAATATAAAAAACAACAGTGTACCCAAAACCAAACCTGTGGAACTCCACTAATAACATTAGTCTACGAATAGCAGCATCCATTGATTACCACCCTTCTATCTTCTCCCACTCAACCACCCTTTTATTCATTGTAGCAACTTACCCTTAATACCATTCTGCTCCAATTTGTACAGTAGTCTTCCATGTGCAACTGTCAAAAGCTTTCCTGAAATCAAAGTATATGATATCAAAATTAGTTTTTGCATCCAGTTCCTTTGTAACCACATCATAGTATCCAATCAAATTTGTCAGATAAGACTTTCCCTTAACAAACCTATGCTGTGTCTGAATTATTGCTGCAGTCTTGTCTAGATGATCCTGCAATGCATATTTAACCAGTGACTCCATTATTTTACCCAAAACAGAAGTTAAAATAACTGGTTTGTAATTACTTGTCACCCTTTGATGCCCCTTTGTGAATTGGGGATACAGTGCCACATCTCCAGCACGTGGGGACCTCCCCTGGGCCCAAGGATGTTCTCATAATTATGGCTAAGGGTTTGCTTAGTTCCTCTACTGTCTTCTTTAATATAACTGGATAGGTCCCATCCACCCAAGGTGCTTTTCTTATGTTTAACTTCAACAATTTCTCCTCCACTTTGCTCTCAGTTAGGTTTATCTGAGGGAATAAACTCATCTACCCACTTGTATAATACCTGTAAATTCATGTGTTCTCTGGTTGGTTTTCCTGGATGGAAAAAAAAAAAAAAAACTTTGCTCTCCTTTTCTGAGACCAGCTAATTCAAGCACAGTGTGAAAAAGGCCCATAAAAGTTCCGTCCATCATTGATGGGTTTCAAATCGGATGTCAGTGATATACAAGAATTTTTATAGCAGAGATAACAGATGATTATCTGTCCTAGGAAAATTCTCATTTGACCTTTTCTGGGGGAATGGCTGCAGAGAAGGGCAACGAGATTGGTGGGGGAATAAAAGGGTGCTTGCGGGCCCCTCCGTAGCCAGGTGGGCAGAAGCAGCAGTGTGTAGCACATGCTTCTTGAATAGACTGGGGTTCGAGCCCGTGACCACCAAATACGGAGGATGCAGAAAGGTCAGGGAATGACCACTGCATATCCCCAGAGCAATATGGCTTTAGTTGCTAATGCTCCTAAAAACCAAATAAAAAACACAAATCTTACCTGGGAAAGCCTTCAGTTCTGCAAATTGCAGTTTCTGGAGCCATAGACACCAGTGAGGTGATTTAATTGTGGTGTTTAAGGCTTTGAATGTATTGAGCAAGCTCAATGCTGATGGCATTCTTCATCTTGATCAGACTATACACATAAGGGGATGTAAATCAAATTGAGGAAAGATGGTTGCAGGATAAATGTGTGGAATTTTAACTTCATCTGGTGGGTAGTGACTGTTAGAACAAACCTCCGTCTGTTTTTGTGGAAGTGGGTAATTTGAATAAATTTAAGGAAGAACTAAACTAGTGGATGGACAGGTGATGTGGGATTTTTTTGTTTTTTTTGCTGGGGATGTTATTACAGCGAGTATAATAATCAACTGCCAGAGTGGTTTTTGTCAGATTATGATTTAAAATCATGGTCCAACAAATGAGTGTGATAGCAGCAGTGTGGGATAGGAGACCTTGAAGCTGCAAATGAGTTTTGTTGGAGAATTTGAGGAGTTTGTTAAAGTGGATGATGATGCACTAGAGCAATGTTAATAGCAGAAGTGCTGTTGACTTCTGAGCTAAAATAATGATGTTTTTAATATCAGCGAAGAAAGCACATTCACTGCTTTGTGAAAACAAGATTCCCAAAATCCATTGAATGTATTACAGCACTATTTCTCAACATTTTTTCAGATATGGACTACTTTTTTTATTTGAGATGGAAACTATGGACCACTTTTGTGTATTCAATATACAGATCACGGACCACAAAAATATTAAACTGTATATACAGTTATATTAACTCTGTTTTAAATATAGTGATATTATTATTAGTAGTAGTAGCCATATGGTGCAAGGAAGCCTGAGGCTTATGCTGCACCAGCCAAAAAAATTCCTGATTTACCCTGAGAGAGAGAGAGAGAGAGAGAGAGAGAGAGAGAGAGAGAGAGAGAGAGAGAAAGAAAGAAAGAAAGAAAATCAGAAGTAAAAAAGAATCACCAAGAAAGAGAAGGATGATATATCCAGCTCAGGACCATGGGTGTGCCAAGATGTGAGCCTCTGTAGTTATACTTAACTTATGCAGCATGCATTAGGTTGTTATAGGCATTCCCATATCTCTTGGCACTGATAATGTTAATAAGACTGTTGCTTAGTGCCAAAAACTTTGTTGTTGTTGTTCTGAAGACCACTTTTGTAGGTTACATGTACCTGGACCTCAGGTTGAGAAACACTGTATTAGAGAACATTTGTTTGCTATAATATTGATAATGAAACAACTGTTGCATTTGACAAAATTTGTGCTGTAGTTAAGAATGCAAACCATGCAAATGAAACTGCATTTTTTCCTTAAATTAGATTAATTGGTTATACTCCAGATTATGAGTACACATCCAGAGGAAGTGACTTCTTTTTATTATTATTATTAGCTATATGGTGCAAGGAAGCCTGAGGCTTATGCTGCACCAGCCAAAAAAAAAAAAATTTCCCAAGTTACCTTGAGGGAGAAGAGAGAGAGACAGTGGTAGAAAGGATTCACCAAGAAAGAGAAGAATGATGATATCCAGCTCAGGACCCTGGGTGTGCCAAGCCCATAATCACCAGATGTGAGCCCCCGGGGTTACTCCATCCCGAATTACTGGCGTAAACTAACCTAAGCTTATCTCACTAGCCAAAATTGAAAGGCTATTAAAAAACCCACACTTCTTTTGCTTGAATCCATCCCAAATTTGGCCATGCCCACAACGCAGTGACAAGGTGTACTCGTAATCTGGAGTTCAGCCAATTAATTTATTAAAAAGGTAATTAGCTGTCATGTTTCCTTCAGTATTAACACTGATTCTGCTTTGTCTTAGTTATGCAATACTAATTTTATATTTTCATTTCAGTTGTTATCTTTACTAATGGTTTCTCTTATAAATAAAAGAAATCTAAGGAAAACATTATTGATATTCTTATTATTGTTAGAAACAAAGCTTACATTAGTGTTTAAAGGATGCATATAAAAAAATCTTATGACATTTTTTTTTCTTCTTTTGAGTGCTTCTGTGGGTGCAAAATAATGTATTGTTTTATAAATTTTATGTAATACATATATTGCTATAGTAACTAGGAATATTGTAGTGTTATTAGTATTGAAACAGCATATGACATAGTATTACTGTTTGCAGTTAGCTTAAATTAGTGTTAAAAATAAGTAAAAAAGAATTTAATATACACTGGTGTTCAAAGAAAGTGCATCACCTAGGAATTTCACATTTCTAACCCTTTTTTATGATGGTATGTTACATTAATGACTAGCATCACAAATAGAAATATAAGCCAAAGATATTTATTAATAGTTAAGGCAAAGCTAAGTAATGTTTGACAGGTGCTCTCAAAATATTCCAAAATGAGCATTTGCAACCTTTATACAACAGTTTTGGTAAACACAACAATTATGGCTGAAATGTTATCAGAATCCCTCAATTTGCTTCAGATTATCATTTTAAATGGAAAACAAAATGAAAAGTTCACCAGGTGCAAACTAATATTTAGTTGAACCACTGCTGTCCCTGATGACAGCAGCACACCGTTGAGGTATTGACAAGATCAATTTCTGAAGGTAATCAACTGATAGTTCATGGTTCCAAACACGAATTATGACTTCCTGCAGTTCACGAAGGGTCGTTGGTTTCTTTCTGGCAACTGCAGATTCCACATGATGGCAACAATTCTCTATAAGATTCAGGTCTGGGCTGTTTCCTGGCTAGCTAAGAGTTATAATGGACCATTCTTCTAACCATTTTTTTCACCTGTAACAAATGTAAACACATTACTGTTGAACCTCTAATGCAGAAATGAAGCTAAAGTAACTACAGAAGTATGGCAGCAGTTTGCCTTCCAATATAGCCAGGTATCCATTGGCATTTACGAAACCTTTTATAAACTGCAGGTGACCTATTTCGCGTTATGAAATGCACCCCCATATCATTTGGCTGGTAAGGAATTTCACTGTAGACATACAGTCTGGATGTTATTCTTCACCATGTTTACGGCGAATCGTCTGTCTTCCATCAGAGTCATGCAGGTTGAATTTCTTCTCATTCTAGAAAATAACTGACTTCCACTGCTCAGGGATCCATTTGACATGCTCCTTACACCAAATTAATTGGGCCTTTTTCATTTTTTGTGTGAGTAGGGGCTTCTTCTTAGGATGACAGACTACAAGTCCATTTTTGAAGAGGTGTCTTCTGACTGTTACTGCACGTGCTACTACCTATATGTTCTTCCCATTTTCTTTTCAGCTCAGATGAAGAAGCTTTACGGTTTTCAAGGCATAAGCGCTTCAAAACGCGGTCCTGTTGTTTTGGCATAGAGACTCATTTGCGTCCAGTTCCTTTTTTTCCTATCAGCAGAATTTCTTTCAAAACTTGAGTTTGGAAAGAAATCTACTCACTGTCGACTGATTACAAGACACTCTCTAAGCAATATGATGGGAAGAACATTCTTCCTCACTTAAAGCAACAATAGCACTCTTTCTTCATGGCGTCAACTGCATGTAATTCGCCATACTGAAACAAGCAAGAAATGACTGCAACTCTTGCAGAGTGTGCTTATATTGCTGAAAGTAACAGCTGATGCAATCTGTAAGAAATATTGCCGTATACTTACATTTTCGGACAACAATTACAATTTTAAGGGATGATGCACTTTCTTTAAACGCCAGTGTATATATTTTTTTCATTTTAATTTCTGTAAACAGATGGAAACAACAGTTTCTATATTGAATCTATACAAGTAACTTCATATGTTTTTTTAAGATATGAAAAATGGTTTCTTAAAAAAAAAAAAAGGTAAAAGCAAGAAAAGTGCAATGAAATTTAAATTATAAGTTGTAGATTATTATTTTGAATAAAGTTTCAGTTTAGCTCCATTATATTTAATTTATTTCTTACTATAATCTACATCCCTTCCAATAGAAACTTTTTTTTTTTTAACCACACTGTCCTTTGTGTGTTTGTCCAGAGTTTTTATGGAACCATCCAGCAAGCCTGTCTATTTTGTGATATTTCATACAAATCTGTGGAAACCATTATGCCTAGTAGCAGTTAGTAACTACTAATGATTCAAATGATTTTATTATTAGTAGTGGCAAATGATGCAAGGAAGGAAGCTTATACATTATCAACAAAAAAAAACAAAAAGAAGAAAAGAAGATACCTACATCATTTGTCCATCCCCTCTAATAATTTGTCTAATTCTTCCTTAAATTTATTTAAACTACCAACATCCACAACAACAGATGGAAGTTTGTTCCCAAAGGCAGTTACTGTCTGGTTGAAAGAAAATTTTTGTGTGCCTATCCTACAACCATTCTTTTTCAATTTAAATTTATGTACTTTTTATGTGAGTTTTCCGAGTAAGCATTAGAATGCTATCAGCATTTAATTATTCAATCCATTTAACGTCTTAAAATCTTCAATCAAATCTCCTTGCAAGTTACCTTATTTTCAGATGTTGCAGTTTGCAGAACTGAAGTCTTTTTTTACTTTCTTGGTAAGAGTAGCATTTTGTGTGTCTGCCTAATTTTGTTGCTCTTCTCCGCACCCATGCCAACAGATGTACATCCTCCATAAAATGAGGCTTCCAAACATGTATGAAATATTTAAGGTGCTGTCTAACCATTGCCTTTTAAAACATGATACAGAACTCAATGAGCTGCCCTAGCAGCCTGTCTGCACTGCTTAGAGAACTTCATGCCAGATTATATATCCCTCCACATCTTTTCTTGTCTCTTTTCCCTTGAATGTGGTACCACCCAATAGGTACTGCTTCTGATATGCAGTGCCTTGTGTTTTTCAATGTTAAGCCTTAGTTGTCACTTTTGAGCCAATTTGTCTAGGTCTTATTAAAGTCATACTTCGATTTCTGTCATTAACTGCACTGTTGACCTTCATATCATCTTCAAACTTAGATATTAAGCTTGACATGCTTTTCTCAGTATCATTAATAATTATTAAGAACAATAAAGGGGCTTCACTGATAGTTCAGTAACCATTTCCTGGCTTCTGCCACTCAACCATACCTTTATCCTTATCAGGTTTTTTTTTTTTTTTTGACGTGAATATGTCTTTAAATTCGGTCCGGTACACTAGCGACCAAAAAAATGGCAAGATTTGTCGCTCTTATATCTCGTAAACTATAAATGATAATCTAATGATTTAAATTTTGTTGGATAGAGGGTTTATGTCCGTATCTAAAATGGTGGTTAGTGGGGATGTGCAGTGGTGGGGGGGGTAGCACTTGCATGTGAACACTGAAAATGGCGACGCCGTGTGGCGTTTGGGCAGTTTAACTTTGGATTGCGAAGAGATAGGATGTTGAAATTGGTGTCAATTTGTAGAGAATAACAGGATCTACAATATTATTTAGCAATAATAACTGATAAAATAAAATTTGTAAAGTTATAAGCCTATAAGTGTGCTGAGTCGAAGAAAATTTTCATAATGTTGAAAAAATTGCAAAGGAAATATGAACAGAAATGTAAAAAACGTATATCATTGGAAAGAAAAATTCAAAAGTTCAACGTGAGTTCAACTTGAAGTACATTTCTACATCGCCCACTATTCTGGGCAACACTTGTATAGCTTTAACCTTTGTAAGAAACATCGATGTACATACTATGCTATATGTAACTTACTTCTCTTATCATCGGCCTTTGATAAATAAAATTATACTTCACTTATAACCACCAAGACTTTATTCATTTACATCTTACCCTTCCTCTAATAACACAGACAGATTCACACCTTGAGCGATTGTGGTTGTGTTCCAGTACACAACCCACCCCAATTTTTTTTTTTTATGAAGAGGAAAAAGTTGTTTCTATGAGTTTGAGGGTGGACAGGGAAAAGATGCCATTTGTTTGTGGCAAGTATTTGGACTAGTTTGGAAGATGGTCAGGGTGTTACAGATGTCATTTCAGAAGAATAGTGCCTATGGAAATTGCAGAAGAAACAGATTGTCTGTAAGGTAGTGGAGGGACTTGGTATGTGATGGGTCATTGATTTATCTGACCATTCTCTTTTGAATGGAGTCAAGAAGGTTGAGAGAGAGGTTTTGGGGGCACTACTACAGATGTGGGAAACAAATTCCATGGTAGGATGGATTTGAGATTTGTACAGAATGAGTAGTTGTTTAGAAAAAAATGTAATGCTGAGACAAAAAAAAAAAAGAAAATTTTGGATGTAAAGAAAGCAGTATTTTTGGTGTGCTTGTACCAAGAGAGATTAGAAGTCAGGATAAAAATTAATAGAGATATGTGATCTGTGTAGAAATCAGTGTCATCAAAGATATCCATAGGAACAGCAGCTCTTTTTTTTTTTTTTTTTTTTTCAAGAAATAAGACAGGATTGAGTTTTAAAAAGGATTGAAGTTAATTTTGAGTTTTCTTCACCCTATTAAAGAATTATCTGGAGATCAGCATTTAAGGAATTGGTTGTTTATATTCAAGAAGTGTGGACTGTGCCGGACAAGGTTTCTCAAACTGGAAGGTGGCATGTACTGTGCTCTCCATGCTTGTTCCCTTCAGGATCTGGAACTTGAACTCTTCCAAATCCAGTGAAGTCTCATTTGTAATGATTAATCTCAAGTTTTCTTATAGAAAATAATCAGGAAAGAAAACAAACAAAAAAACTTCCCTCACCCTACCTAAACCCAACCAGGATTTCAATGCTCTATAATACTGTGCTAATACTAACTCTCTCCATATACTAATTAACTAATACTAATTCCCTCCATGTTATCCAGGATGGGAAGATAAATTCAAAAATAGCTAACAAAAATTTAAAAGTATAATATCAGGACAATAAAACATTTGAACAGATCCTTAGCTTTTAGTTCCCTCTCCATTAGAAACTAGAGATAAGATATACCAAATGAAATTCAGGAGTAGAAAACCTTACATTGGTTAATCATACTTCTGTTAAAATTGCATTTAAAAGAATGTACTAGCAGTACCTAACATGTCAGCAACCCAGCAAATGATAGTGTCTCATTCCACATTTGAAAAACACACATTTAATATGAAACAACATAAAATTGTATCTGTAGACTATAATTATAGGAGAGAGTTTAAAGAAGTTAGTAATATCTAAATTCGAGTAAAGTAAACAAATGGAGAATGTGACTATTTCTCTTCACATCCTAAGATGATGATGCTGCATCATAAAACCAATAAATCAAACCAAGCATAACAGCAATTTCACCCCCCTCAATTCAGAGAAAGAACATCATTTCAGTAGACCAGTTATCTCCCGGGCAGTACAAAGAAAGAATATCATGGCAGCAGACCAGTTATCCCCACACCTGCACATCAAGAACCAAAGCTCCAGTAGAAAAATGTTACTACATTAAGACAATCCTGCCACTTAGCATCAGAAAAGAAAAGCCAGTAGATAACTGACTCTCTCAGCTACCCCACAAAGACAGTTGAAGAAACTGCCCTTCTGTCTTATATTGTTCCTGGTTATGTTTATGAGCAGTGCACACAGGTTGCTAAGGCGGTTCATAGGATTTTGCCAATGATATACAGGAATTTTGTGAGTAGCGACAAGGAAGTGATTATCCCATTACATTGAACAACAAATTTTGGGTCCTATCTTGTTACAGGCGTAGAAGTAAGTTTACTTTATAGATTTTGGGGCTCTAAACATGGAAATAGTGCTTAAAATGGCAAATTGTATTTATTACAATTGTACAATTGTAAATACAAATACAATTGTATTTCTGTATTTATAAATGATATTGATGATGGTATATCAAGCTTAATGTCCAAGTTTGCAGATGATACAAAGGTTGGCAGGGTTGTCAAGGACACTACTGACACTATGCTGCTGCAACAGGATCTGGAAAGGTCGAGAAGATGGGCTGAGAGGTGGCAAATGAAGTTTAACATTGACAAATGTAAAGTACTACACATGGGAAATAGTGCTTAAAATGGCAAACAAAAGCCGAGAATTAGGGTTGAATTTGAAAGTGTCTGCAATTCTGCCCAGACACAATAGGAGGGAGTATATGATGAGAGCCTTGTCGATCAATTCGGCCCTGGAAAGATTGTGCAAGGCTCAAGGGGTAGAATTTTTTTCAGCCTGGACTGTACTTGTTAACAGGAGAGATTGCTTCTACAGGGATGGGATACACTTAAATAGAAAGGGTGCAAGAATATTTGCTGATGCTATCGAGGCAGTGTTAGGTGGGTCGGAAAACTGCTAGCTTGGGGGGAGACAAAGACCAATAGATTGACAGTAGCCACTGGCAGAGGTGAAAGAGATTCTTGCACTGCTTCTATTAGAATGAGCAGAAGCCTGAAAAACAAGATGCATGGTATTTCAGAGACTGCTGGGAGCCATTGCGGTACAAGTAAACACATGGGTTGTGTTAGGGTAGCTAAGAATAGAAACAGGTGCAGGTATACTTGCGTGTACACCAATGCTAGGAGTTTAGTAAATAAATTTGATGAATTTGAGGTATTGCTCAAAACATCAAAGGCAGATATTGTTGAGATATCAGAGACGTGGTGTCACACAGATATAAGGGATGCAGAACTGCAATTTGGGGAGTACAACGTCTACAGAAAGGATAGACAGGATAGGAAGGGGGGAGGGGTTATGCTATTAGTTAAGAAACACATAAAAACCAAGGAAGTGAAGCCAGTCGACATCGCTGGACAGTGCAGTGTTGAGTCAGTTTGGTGTGACATAAGCATTGGGAGATCAAAATTGAGAGTAGGAGTGTGCTATAGGCCTAATGACTCTGATGAGTATAATAAGGAACTGTACAGGGAAATAGAGTGGGCCAGTAAATCAGAGAGTCTTATAATGGGAGATTTTAATTTCCCAGATATTGACTGGAATTTGGGGGCTGGTTACTCACACACTAGCAGGTCTTTTGTGGATTTATTGGAT
Source organism: Mastigoproctus giganteus (assembly GCF_048544385.1). Taxonomy (NCBI): domain Eukaryota; kingdom Metazoa; phylum Arthropoda; class Arachnida; order Uropygi; family Thelyphonidae; genus Mastigoproctus; species Mastigoproctus giganteus. The sequence continues at coordinate 49,245,504 of NC_143582.1, read as the reverse complement.
GATTGTTTTCTACATCAGCATGTTCGGGAGGCAACTAGAGGGAGTAATACTCTTGATTTGATTATCAGTAGTGATTCTTCATGCATTAAGAATCTGCAGGTAAATGAACCACTAGGTGGCAGTGATCACAGTGTGCTGAAGTGGGATTTACTCAAAGAGGTAACTACCATTAGGGGTAAAGGGAAGGGTTATTGCTACCTTAAAGGCGACTACAATGGACTGAGACAGTATTTAAATTCTATACAGTGGGACCAACTGATGATGTTACCAACAGCAAATTCAAAATGGGAAGCATTCAAAGAACTTATCTTGGAAGCTACTAGGCTTTACATACCAACTAAGAAATATTGTTCAAGGTTTAGGCCAAAATGGATGTCAGATGAATTAATGAGGCATATGGCAGAGAAGAAAAATGCATGGGATACTTACAAATTAACACATGACAAAGAAGCCTATGATAGATACAAGTTGATATGCAACCAAGTTACAAAGGAGGTTAGGCAGGCGAAGGCAGATTACAAGAAATACTTGCCAAGGGATGCAAAGAAAAACAGCAGAGTTCTTTACTTATGTAAACTCTAGAAGGAAGGGGATGAATCAGATTGGTCCACTTGATATTGATGGGTCAACTGTTGATGATCCTGCTCAGGTAGCTAACAAACTAAATGAATATTTTGCATCGACATTCACACATGAGGAGTTATTCAGCAAGGGGAATGCCAGAGGTGTATTCAACTCTACCAGTAAGCTACAGAATCTTGAAATAACTGGGAGTAAAGTGGAGGAGAAACTGTTGAAGATAAACACAAGAAAGGCACCTGGGGTGGATGGGATCTATCCAGTTATATTAAAGGAGGCAGCAAAGGAAGTAAGCAAACCCTTAGCCATAATTATGAGAGCTTCCTTGGAATCAGGGGAGGTACCCATAGACTGGAAATGTGCAAATGTGACCCCAATTCACAAAGGAGGATCAAAGGCTGACACAAGTAATTATAGACCTGTGAGCTTAACTTCTGTTCCAGGAAAATTAATGGAGGCACTGGTTAAAGAAGCACTGCAGGATCATTTAGACAAGACTTCAGTTATAGCTCAGACACAGCATGGTTTTGTTAAGGGGAAGTCTTGCCTGACCAACTTGATTGGATACTATGATGCAGTCACAAAAGAACTGGATGCAGGGAATAACTTTGATATTATATACTTGGATCTTAGAAAGGCTTTTGATACTGTTGCACATGGAAGACTGCTACACAAATTGGAGAAGTGTGACATTGGAGGCAAATTGCTGCTATGGATAAAGGGGTGGTTGAGGGGGAGAAGACAGAGAGTGGTAATCAATGGACGCTGCTCATCGTGGACTAATGTTATTAGTGGAGTCCCTCAGGGCTCAGTGTTGGGTCCATTATTGTTTTCTGTATTTATAAATGATATCGATGATGGTATATCAAGCTTAATGTCCAAGTTTGCAGATGATACAAAGGTTGGCATTGTTGTCAAGGACACTACTGACACTATGCTGCTGCAACAGGATCTGGAAAGGTTGAGCAGATGGGCTGAGAGGTGGCAAATGAGTTTAACATTGACAAATGTAAAGTACTACACATGGGAAACAGCAACCCCAGAGCAACGTATCAACTCTGTGGTACTACACTGACAGTGGTAGAGAATGAAAGGGACTTGGGGGTGGTTGTGCAGGCAGATATGAAGTTCTCTGAGCAGTGCAGATGGGCTGCAAGAGTAGCTCATGGAGTATTGTCAATGATATACAGGAATTTTTCCAGCAGGGATAAGGAGGTGATTATTCCATTGTATAAGGCAATGGTCAGGCCACACCTAGAGTACTGTATACAGGTCTGGAGGCCTCATTTCAAGAAGGATGTAGAGCTGCTGGAACGAGTACAGAGAAGGGCAACAAGATTAGTGAATGGAACAAAGGGGTGCTCTTACGAAGAAAGGCTTAAGTTTTGCAAATTACAGTGTCTGGAGACTAGGCACCAGCGAGGTGATCTGATAGAGGTGTATAAAGCCTTGAATGGTTTAAGCATGCTCAATGCTGATGGGATTCTTCCTCTAGCTCAGAAAAATCACCTGAGAGGACATAAATTCAAATTGAGGAAAGACAGATGTAGGATAGACGTGCGGAAATTTGCCTTTAGCCAGCGGGTGGTTGGTTGGTGGAACAGACTTCCATCCCTTGTGGTGGAGGTTGATAGCCTAAATAAGTTTAAGGCTCAGCTGGACAGGTATTTCGAACGAACAGAGGGGTGAAGTGGAAGTGGGTTTTTTTTTTTTTGGCTGATGCTGCATAAGCTTGCTTTCTTGCATCAAATGCCTCTACTAATGCTAATGCTAAATTGGCTCTTGTTTTCGAAAAAAGTAGTTTTTTATATTTATACAAGGTATTTTTTATTTATATGGCAGTGAGATGTATCTACGAACATACATGTATCAAACATAGGACCTGTTCGCCTTTTGCTTATATTTAGCTTTCGGAGCATTCCTTTTCACCATCCAACAATAATCGGCTAATGTGACGACACTCCATTTGTTTTTGTATCTTTGTTCTATCGCTGCGATGTCTTAATGAAAGTAGTAGTAGTGGCATGTGATGCAAGAAAGCAAGTGTATGAGCTTATGCAGCAACAGCCGGAAAAAAAAAAAAAAAAATCACACCATTCCCTCCAAATGCTTGTCCAGTGGCTCCCTAAATTTATTTAACCTATAAACTTCCACAACAACAGATGGAAGTTTGTTCCAGCAATTAACCACCCGCTGGCTAAAGGCAAATTTCCGCACATCTATTCTACATCTGTCCTTTCTTAATTTGAATTTATGCCCCCTTAGGTTCGTAATCTGAACAAGTGGAAGGATCCCATCAGAATTCAGCGTGCTCAACCCATTCAAGGCCTTATACACCTCAATCAGATCACCGCGCAGGTGCCTAGTCACCAAACCACTGCAATTTGCAGAAATTAAGCCTTTCTTGGTAAGAGGACCCCATCATTCCCCTTCACCAATCTTGTTGCCCTTCTCTGTACATGCTCAAGTAAATCTATATCCTTCCTAAATTGAGGCCTACAGACCTGTACGCAGTACTCAAGACGTGGCCTGACCATTGCCTTATACAGAGGGACAATCACCTCCTTCTCCCTGCTAGCAAAATTCCTGTATATCATTGACAAAACTCCATGACCTGCCCTGGCAGCCTGTCTGCATTGCTGAGAAAACTTCATATCCGACTGCACAATTACTCCCAGGTCTTTTTCATTTTCTACCACCTTAAGTGTAGTACCACACAGTTGGTACGTTTCTCTGGGGTTACTTCTACCTATATGCAGTACTTTGCATTTGTCAAGGTTAAACTTCAGTTGCCACATCTTAGCCCATCTGCCCAAATTATCTAGATCCTGTTGCAGTAGCGCACTGCCATTACTGTCATTAACAACCCTGCCAACCTTTGTATCATCTGCAAACTTCAACATTAGATCTGATATACCTTCATCAATATCATTGATAAATATACGAAACAACAGTGGATCCAACACCGAACCCTGTGGGACTCCACTAATAATATTAGTCTACGAATAGCAGCATCCATTGATTACCACCCTTCAATCTTCTCCCACTTAACCATCCTTTTATCCATTGTAGCAACTTACCCTTAATACCATTCTGCTCCAATTTGTACAATAGTCTTCCATGCGCAACAGTGTCAAAAGCTTTCTTGAAATCCAAATATATGATATCAAAATTATTTTTTGCATCCAGTTCCTTTGTAACCACATCATAATATCCTATCAAATTTGTCAGACAAGACTTTCCCTTAACAAACCCATGCTATGTCTGAATTATTGCTGCAGCCTTGTCTAGATGATCCTGCAATGCATCTTTAACCAGCGACTCCATTATTTTACCCGGAACAGAAATTAAACTAACTGGTCTGTAATTACTCGTGTCACCCTTCGATCCCCCTTTGTGAATTGGGGATACATTTGCACATCTCCAGTCTGTGGGAACCTCCCCTGAGTCCAATGATGCTCTCATAATTATGGCTAAGGGTTTGCTTAGTTGCTTTGCCATCTCCTTTAATATAACTGGATAGATCCTATCCACTCCAGGTTCTTTTCTTATGTTTAACTTCAACAATTTCTCCTCCACTGTGCTCTCAGTTATTACAAAATCATTAAGTACCCTGCTACAATTTGATAACCTTCTGCCATTTTCAAACCTTAATAATTCCTCATGTGTGAATGTAGATGCAAAATACTCATTCAGTTTGTTTGCTATCTGAGCAAGATCATCAACAGTCGACCCATCGATGTCAAGTGGACCAATCAGATTCATCCCCTTCCTTTTAGAGTTTATATAAGTAAAGAAATTCTTGCTGTTTTTCTTAGCATCTTTTGCCAAGGATTTCTCGTAATCTGCCTTCGCCTGCCTTACCTCTTTTGTGACCTGATTACAGACTAGCTTATATCTGCCATAGGCTTCTGAGTCGCTTGATAATTTATATGCATCCCCTGCATTTTTCTTCTCCGTTACGAGTCTCATTAGTTCATTAAATAACCATTTTGGCCTAAACCTTGAACAATATTTCTTAAATAGGTATGAAACTTTTAGTAGCTTCCATGATTAATTCCTTCAATGCTTCCCACTTAGAATTTACTGTTGGTAACATCGTCAGTTGATCCCACTGTACAGAATTTAAAAACTGTCGGAGACCACTGTACTCACCCTTACGGAAACAAAAACCCTTTCCTTTACCCCTGTTGGTAATTAAATCTTTAAGTAGATCCCGCATCAGTACACCGTGATCACTGCCACCTAGTGGTTCCTTTATCTGCAAATTCTTAATACACAAATGATCACTGCTGATAACCAGATCAAGAGTATTACTCTCTCTGGTTGCCTCTCGAACATGCTGCTGCAGAAAACAATCATCCAATAAATCCACAAAAGTCTGACTAGTGTGTGAGTGACCAACCCACAAGTTCCAGTCAATATCTGGGAAGTTAAAATCTCCCATTATATGACATTCCGATTTACTAGCCCACTCTATTTCTCTGTACAATTGTTCATTGTACTCATTCAAGACATTAGGCCTACAACACACTCCTACTCTTATTTTTGCTTTCGAGCACTTATGTCACACCAAACTGACTCAACAGTGCACTGTTCATCTATATCAACTGGATGCACTTCTTTTGATTTTATGTTTTTCTTAATTAACAGCATAACACCTCCTCCCTTTCTATCCTGTCTATTCTTTCTGTACACATTGTACTCCCCAAATTCCAGTTCAGCATTCCTTATATCTCTGTGACACCACGTCTCTGCTATCCTAACAATATCCGCCTTTGATGTCTTGACCAACACTTCAAATTCATCAAATTTATTTACTATACTTCTAGCATTTATTTACTATACTTCTATGCAAGCATACATGCTCCTATTCCTATTCCTAGTTACCCTAACACATTCCATATACCCACCTATTTCAGGAAGACTGCTATCCGTCCCTGAAACCCCCAACACCCCTTGCTCCAGGTCGCTACTTATTCTAATAGAAGTTGTGCAAGAATCACCTTCACCTCTGCCTACGGCTACTGTTAATCCTTGTTAATACTGTTAAACTGCTCACCATGTTCTTCGCTGACAGCACCACAGTTTGGCGGGAAGAAATCCAGGTGTCAGCACAAGAAATGCATCTTCAATGACATGTTGCACCACAGTTTTTTGTAAGAAGTAATGAGATCTTCCACAAGCTGCCTGTAGTTGCTGGCTTTTACATTTCCTAGAAAACTTCGAACTGTTTGGCTTAGAAAAGTTGCATTTGTCAACCAACGAAAACACTTGCCTTAATCTTCTCTGTACTAAGTCTTTGGAATTTCTCTTGCAATTACAGTAGAGTGTCGATAATTCAAGCTAATTATTACCTGGGTAGTTCGGACTTCTGATTTGTTCAGATTTTCAAAATTTTCAAAAATACTCTTCTGGAGTCTAAAAAAAAAAAAAAAAACTTTTAGTGAGTATAGAAATAGAAACACTAAGTTGTGCTTGCGTATTTTTATTCATAGGTAACAAAAAAAAAAAAAAAAAATGGAACTTTCAGCCACAATGATATATAGGTATAGATCTTTAACAAAAATAATTACTTATTCTTTTCTGCACCATTTTTGAACTTCGTTTCTTTGCTGCTAGATCTCTCACTGTTTTCAGCAAGCGTAGTTGAGTTGGACAGCATTCAGTTTGTTGATTGTTTGTTGATTCAGCATTCAGTTTGTTTGTCGATTTTCATGTATCATTTAATTTTGTAATTGGTAAGGTAATAAAAGTGTAAATTTGTGCTTTATATTTTTATAGCCTGTGGGTAATATTCCTCCAATTTTCGCTTATTAGAATTGCTGTTTAATAGCATCAAAATTGATTTTGCAAATGTGATCACAATAACTGGTGCTTACTGTAATTATTTTATGGTACTAGCATAAAAAAATAAATAAATGTTTGCTCGTTTGGATTATTGACGTTCAGATTTTCGACACTCTACTGTATGTGAATGTAGGACTGTTCACTTCCAAAGCCTTCACGAAACTTTTCATGAGTCCCAGTTTGATGGGGAGTGGTGGAATTAAAACTTTATTTAGATCTACCACAGGTTCAAATGCTATGTTCTTTATTGCAGGTGTTAATGATTTTCGTTGAGGCCAACTCCTCTTCTCGTAGTGAATATCCTTGGCACGACTGTCTCACTCGCAGATAAAGCAACGATACTTAGTGCAACCCTTTTGTAGTCCTAATAAAATGCTGATTACCTTTAAATCACCACATATCTGCCAGTGCACAGCTAAGAGGATGTTCTCCATGTTTGTGTATGTTTATTTTTTGTGGACGGCATATGCAAGAGGTGTCGAAGGCAACATATTTCCATTGTGTAATAAAACAGCCTTAAGGCTAACCTTAGAAGCGTCTATAAATAGTTGCTATTCTTCGGAACGTGCCTCATATTCATTGCTGTCATTAGACCACCAACATCCTTACAAACAGTGAGTTCACCTTTTGTTTGATAGAATTTATCATAGTCTTTATTTCGAGTACGAAACGTTGTCACTTTCACAGAATGATCTAGAAGATTCCACTGTTGTAGCCTTGAGGCTAAAAGCTCTGCCTTATTCTTTGGCACTTTGAGATCCCTGATGAAGTCATTAAGCTCTCTTTCTGTGATCTTATGGTTTAGAAGGATAAAGGTTTGGACAAAATGGTGGATCCCTTGACATTGACAGCTGCTGTACTTCGATGTGTATATCGAGTTGATGTTCACCAGTCTTCATCAGAGTGTACCGAAAAATGGTTGGGTGGTTCAGGAATAGGTAGTATTTCACCATGAGGCATGGGATGAATTGCAGATGGTATATTTGGGTACGTCACACAGTGATGTATCCAAATATACCAACCCATACCATCATTGTCATATCTTTTCTAATAGGAGGGACCATACAGAAGGAACAGTCTGTGATGTGATTTGTTGGCTTTCTTCATATCATGGGCATTGTGAAAGGCATAAAATGCCCTTTCAATTCACCCATGTGTTGAGTTTTGATGAACAGGTAGTGCAGCATATATGTGGAACCCAGTTCTTGCCCTGGTCTCCTAATTTACACCCAAAGTACAAGAAGTCTTACCCCAGAGGCTCACATCTGGTGAGTATGGGCTTGGCACACCCAGGGTCCTGAGCTGGATATCATTCTGATTTCTGACTCTCTCTCTCTCTGTAACTCAGAAATTTTTTTTTGGTTAGTGCAGCATAAGCGTCAGGCTTCCTTGCACTATATGGCTAATAATAATTTGACCTTTTTTATGGCTTGAGTTAAGGGATGCTTTCTTGAAGCTAATTTGACTTCTCCACATACGTAACAAGTCATCCAGATTATTCACACAAATATGTGGTACTGAAACTTCAGTGTTGTCATGTGTTTTCTGAGAGCTGTAGTTGATAATGTAGAGTAACTCGCTGATATGAGACTCCAACTGTAATTCGAAAACAAGAGCCAATTGACAAATTTTAATGTGATTGCCATGTTCAGTAGCATAAAATTAGTCAAGATTGGGTATTTTCGTTTTTGTAATATTTTACATGTTAACTAGTGTTATTTAAGACAGTGGTTAGGCTACAACTTGAGAATTAGTAGTAGAATATGGCCTAACCATCTTGAGTACTTCATAGAGGTCTGGCAGGATGATTTTAAGAAGGATGTGAATCTTTTGGAATGGGTGCAGATAATTGCAACGGGATTAGCCAACACAAAATGGTACTCTTACCACAAAAGGCCAGGCCTTCAGTTCTGCAAACTACAACACATGGAAACTAGGCATCTGTGAGCAAACCTGTTTGAAATGTTCAAGACTTTAAATGGATTGAGTAAACTAAATGCTAATGGTATCCTTACTCTTTCTTGGATGACACACGAGAGGACATAAACTTAAATCGAAAAAGGATGTCTGCAGGATAGATGTGGTAAAATGTGCTTTCAGCCAGAGAGTAATTTTTTGTTGGAACAAACAACTATCTGGTGCCATGGAAATGAGTAGTTTGAATAAATTTAAGGAAGAATTAGACAAATGACAAATTATTAGAAGGGATAGACAGGTGAGTTGTGAAGTGTTTTTTTTTTTTTTGCTGATGTATGAGCTTTGCTTCCTTACATCATTTGCCACTGCTAATATTAATACATCATTTCTTGAATTCTTAGAGCAGGGCTAGGAACATTTTTTTCATGATATGATTTATTTTAAAAATAAACAAGGTCTCAATATTGACCTAGTGAATTTTTTTACAAGTACCTTAAATAAAATATGCTGCATGTAGAATTATAATTAATGTAGTTGGTTGCATCAATAATAGTAATAATGATAATAATTAAACGTTATTTATTTCTTACTTATCTCATTGATTACTTTAATTATTATATTCCATAAAGTTTTAGAGCATTAAGCTTCAGACTATAAGAATCTGTATAACTGCTATAAATAGTGCTGAGCATAAAGCTATGTAAATTGATAGTTTGCACTATTTACAATGTAGCTTAATTATTAAAGAAATTAATGAGATTTCTGGCATTGAATTTAGCACTAGATATTTTACAGACAAAAAGTAGAAAAAATGAAACTTTTAATAATAAGATTTATAATAACACTACTTACTATTTTTAGAATGCAACAACTGGCAATGAAGAACTGCAATGCAATACTAATGGAAATGTGAGAATTCCTTGTTTCAACCAGTTTGGGAAATGTGCACTGTCAGCATCATTAACTGGTTCTCTAGCCAATCACAGCAACTTGTGTGTTATTCTCAGATTAAGGTATTGATAATAGTACTGTATATAACACCTACACCTGGAATTCATGTGTATATCACTCTTCACATGCATACTTGCATTATCCTAAAATACCATGACTCCTCAGTTGATTTTCATTGCAATTCAGATCATTGATCAGAGCTGTATATCAGTAGAGTGACTTCTTTCAGATCACACATGTCAAACTGGTGGGCTCAAGTGTTGTCTAATATAAATTCAAATAAATTTCATAAATTATACAAATCTTTATATTTATGTATTTTAATTCAAGGAGAAAAGTTTATTGTTGAAAATATTTAATGTCTGTTTTTTCAGTATTGAGATATTCACACCAGTGTTGCCTGTGAGCACTTCTGAGCCCCAATTTTGGTTTGTGGCAATCAGCTTTCAAAGAGTAACTGTCAGAATCAGCCCTAGGAAGTGCGGGGTACCTATTTAGGGTGATTTTGAGTGCTTCCTAATACAGGACATATTATTATTATTATTGAAAATATGTGTACAGTTTATCATATTTTTTCATACAGTGGGCATGACAAAGGACTATTTTGCAATAGATACTTACTGTTAAACACTTCTAGGTCTGTACCATTATGACTTGTTTTCTCTCACAGAGGTGTATTAATTTTATAACTGTAGAGTTTCTATTTATACTTAAAGCCTAATCTTTCTTGCTTTTATCTCAGTGAATTCCAAAGTCTACACCACATTCAATGGTACACATTAGAACAAGTAGAAGCATGTGGAACATAAAAGTATTTCACAAATTCAGTACTAAATAACAGTATATGAAAAAAAAAAAAAAACAGCATGGGGCCTGATTGGGTTCAGTTAGCTGAACCAGCCTAAGGCTGGACCTGGTAAATGCCATTTGTCTGAATGTAGATTTTTTTAATCTCATGAAATAGTTTTAAGAAGCTTGCATCTTTCCAACATGCCATGACACCTTAGTTGAGAATCATTGCAATAAATTAATAATAGAAACAGTACGGAATCCAGTATTTTATGTTTCTTAACTAACAGCATAATCCCTCCTCCCTTCCTGGCCTGTCTTTTCTTTCTGTACTTTCATTCCTTATTTCTGTTTGACACTATATCTCTGATATCTCACCAATATCTGCCTGTGATGTCTTGACCAGCACTTCAAATTCATCAAATTTATTTACTAATAGCATTGGTATACATGCACCTGTTCTTACTCTTAGTTATCCTAACACAGCCCATGTATTTTCTTGTTCCATGATGACAGTCCTTGAAATCCCCAGCACCCTGCTTTCCAGACTGCTGCTCAATCCAATAGAAGCAGTGCATGAATTGCATTCACCTCTGCCTGTGGTTATTGTTAACCTATTAGTCTGTATATCCCCTCCCCCCCACTCAAGCATGGCATTTCACTCATGATCATTTGCTCTAATGCCTTAACTATTCTTTGTCTTCTACCATTTTGTTTTTTAGCAATAATTAGTCTGACTTAGAAGGAAACATTTTTTTGGACTTCATTAAGCAGAATTAATAATATTTATGAAATTTGTATGTGAATTTGCAATTAATGGTCTGTTTAAATATCCTTATTTAAAATTTTTAATGCTTCAGTTTAACAAAACTGATTCACTGGATGATTTCAAATGGGCAGCCTTTTTATTTATATATACATATATAAAATAAACATATATATATATATATATATCTCCTGGTATTGTAGAACTGGATACTCTGAAAATTAAAATCTGACATTAGCTAAAAATAAATATTGATACATAATTAATATATTTATTGATTATCTATCAATATTTATTTTAGCTGACATTAGATTTTAATTTTATAATTTTCTAGCCCCTGGACTTATAAACAAAATTTTCCACCCTTATCTGATGTTTGCTATTGCTCCATGTATTAATTTAATCATTTTGCTCTACAGTTTCCTTCTCTCTAATTGGCTGTCCAGTTCAGCCTATAATTTTGCTTAATTCATTTTGTCATATAGGATATTCACATTCTTTCTCACACCTTCGACATCTCCAATTTCTGCTTTTCCTTCTCCTATTAGTTTTGGAGTTTTGTGTAATTTATGCATTCATCTTCACACTTTTCAACAGACTTATTAATTTTACCTCATATATATAAACTTTTGTATCCTTTGCTTCTGCTTTGCCCACTCAGATGCAAATGTAATATTATTTTTATTTATATTTTTCCATTACCCCCTAACTTTTCACCCCATTTTTATACTTATTACATATATATAGTATGTATAATAATGTGTATATATTGTATATATTTCAATTATTTAATCTGGAATATTATCTTAAAGCCTTTTTATTTAAAAGTAACATATTGTTACAGTTGCATTGTCATCTTTTCAGAACAAAAAATTAATATATTTAATTTAGTTTAATGGTGATAATATTTTTGCAAGTATTATTTCAAAATAGCTATATATGTATAATATGCAACCAAACTGGTTACTTCAGCTTGGAAACAATTTGGAAAATGTCCAAAGCTGAGTAATGTTTCTTTTTATAGAGAATGTGAGAACTAGATTAGCTTGCCAGTATTTAGTTAAATATATTTGTTCTAAAATTAAAGAAATTCTAATATTTTAATTGCACATTTTGGATACATATTATGTTAATATTTGACATTTTTTGTGATTTTTTTTTCGTGTACTTATAGGTAACAGGATTTTTGTACAAAAACTTAGACTTCAAATTAAGTTACCAGTTCATGATGGCTGTGTAAGTATTATTGTAATAAGCTTTGTGTTGAAATTTGGGAACATTTTGGCTGTGTGTGTAAATAAAATACAATTTTAAAATTTCATAATATTATGTTTTGTATTAACTGTCATGTATCAAATTAATTCGTATCCTTCTGTCTGAACAGGTAAATACTATATGCTGGAATGATAGTGGAGACTACATTCTCTCTGGATCTGATGATCAACATTTGTGTATAACCCATGGTTATAAACATACTGTATGTAATACTCTTTTTATATAATTTTTATATTCACTTTATGATAACCTTACAATGCATAAATGCTGATTATAATGTAATAACAGTGTTACACACCAAGAATATAACAGAAATAATTTCTTTTGTATGTCATTTTTTATACTTATTACAGCTTAATTATTTGTCTTTTATCAATTTTGACATAGAAAGGAACTGGATGCAAAAAGTTTAATTTTGACATCATATACTTAGATTTCAGTGAAGCTTTTCATGCCATTACAAATGAAAGACTGCTGTATAAATTCGAACAGTGTAGCATTAGGAGCAAGTTATGGCTGAGTCTAAAGCAATGGTTTAGTGTCAGGAGACAGAGAATAGTTATTAATGGCCACTACTCTTCATGATCTTATATTATTAGTGGACTCCATCATGGTTCATTGCTATTTTCATTTACTGCCACTTACTCTTTTCAATACTTATTAACAATATTTATGAAGCCATATCAAATTTAATGTCTGAGTTAGTATTAGTAGTGGTGAACAATTCAAGAAAGCAAGCTTATATGGCATCATTTAAAATTTATTTATTTTTAATATTTAATTAATATTTTATTTTTTTATTTTTAATTATTTTAATAAATATTTTTAATGTTATTAATATTTATATATTTTTTTAAAATGGAATTCTGTAATTAGGATAAGAAAGGGTAGAAATTAGGACATTGAAAAATTGGGTAAGAAATAAAAAATATAGTAATAAAATATTCTCATGAAACAGAAATTTATATTTACTTTTTAAATAGAATTAGTAGTGGCAAATGATGCAAAAAAAAAAAAAGAAGCATACTTATACAGCATCAGCTAAAAGGGAAAAAAAACTTCCCACATCACCTGTCCATCCCCTGCAATAGTTTGTCTATCTTCTCCTTGAATTTATTCCAGCTGCCTACTTCCACACCAACAGATAGCAGTTTGGTCCAATAGTCAGTTATGCACTGGCTAAAGGCAAACTTCTACACTTCTATCCTCAATTTCAATTTTATGTCACCCCGTATGTGTAGTATGACCAAGAGGAAGGATTCCATCAGCGCTGAGCTTACTCAGTCCATTCAAAGCCTTAAACACCTCAGTTGGATCTTGCAGGTGCCTAGCCTCCAGATGCAGTAGTTTACAGAACTGCAGCATCTGGAGACTAGGCAGCTTAGCATCTTCAGCACTTTATAAGTAAAAGCACCCTTTTCTACCTCTCACTAAACTTGTTGCTCTTTTCTGCATGCTTTCCAACAAAACCACATTCTTCCTAAAATGAAGTTTCCAGCCTTGTAAGTAGTATTCAAGATGCCTAATCATTGCCTTATACAATAGAATAATCACCTTCTTATCCCTGCTGGAAAAATTCCTATATATCATTGACAAACCTCCATGAACTGTCCCGAAAGTCTGACTCTACTGCTTAGAGAACTTCATATCTGACTGCATGCAAATTACTCTTTTTTTTTTTTTTTTTTTTCATTCTCCACTACTCTGAGTGTGGGACCACCCAGTTGATATTAACAATATAAAATGAGGCTACCAGATTGTGTGCACTATTCAAGATGCAGCTTAACCATTGCCTTATACAATGGAATAATCACTTCCTTGTCCCTGCTGCTAAAAATCATGTATACCATTGACAAACCACATGAGCTGTCCTAATAGCCTGCCTGCATGGTCAGAGAGCTTCACATTGGGCTGTACAATTACTAATACAGTCGATTCTGGTTATTTGGGACACGTCGGGACTAGTGCATTTTGGCCCGATTAAGCGGCTGCCCCAATTATCCGAAGTTTCACGTAAATAGTTAAAAATACAATGGATCTCTGCTTTACATTTGATTCACTGTAAAATCACGTTATGACGGACTCACCATAGTAAAGTACCATTCACTATACGATATGTAGTAAGCGCCATCATTGTGATCATGTTTGTAAATTGAATTTTAATTCTCTTAAACGGCGATTCTAATTAGCAAAAATAGGAGGAAATTTATCCACAGTCTATAAAAGTAAAGATATATTAAGCACAAATTTGCCTTTTATTATCTTACCAATTAAAAAATTAAATGATACGTGAAAATCGGAAGAATATATGTGATAATCGGAATAATTAATACGTACTGTAATATGTACATACTAACTAGTTGATATTTCTGTTCACTGACATTTGTGGAAGGGGGTTAAAATTTAAAACGGTAAAAAGATAAGCAATCAATAACAAAGAACACGGCACACACAAATTACAAGTAACATGATACGTGCAAGTGAGAATGGAGTAACGAGTTACGAAGCTTTAAAAATAGGAATGAAGAGAAGATTCTGAAAATTAATTTTTTTATATGATTGTAGATTCCATGGAAGTGTGAACACATTTCACCATAATAACCCACAGAATTCCAGCTGTCGTTTGTTTGTTTGTTATTTGGTTTTTAGGAGCATTAGCAACTAAGGCCATATTGCTCCGGGGATATGCAGTGGTCATTCCCTGACCTTTCCACATCCTCCGTATTTGGTGGACACAGGCTCAAACCCCGGTTTAATCAAGAAGCGTGTGCAGGAGCACTGCTGCTCCTGCCCACCCGGCTACGGAGGCGCCTCCAACTGTCGTATTATCACAAATTCAATAAGATCGACTTTACTATCCATGTGATAGATTGCACTAACAGAAAAGCCCAATAAACAGGTGACTGCTAATTGTTTTATGGTTGGGACCTCCAGAAATCTGACTGAACCACGTATACGGTCAGAGACAATCGTAGGGTAATCTCCAGTGCTGCGGTCTCCTGCCCCGATTAAACGGCATGTTGTCCCAATTAAGCAAAGTAAACCCTGGCTATTTTCTCGATTGGGTTCTGTTCTTTAAGATTTGCCCCAAATAAATAGCTGCCCCAATTAACCGGTGGCCCAAATAACCGGAATCCACTGTATATCTCTTTAGTTCCCCACCTTGAGTGGGTTACCAGCCAATTGGTATTATTCTAGGATTATTACTATCCAAATCCAGGGCCTTGCTTTTACCAATGTTAAATCTCAATTGCCACTTTTAGCCCATCTTCCTGATTTATGTAGTAGTATAACCTGATTCCTGTCATTAACTATTGATAACTTCTGTATCATCAGCAAACCCTTACCAAGAAAGATTTAAGTTCTATAAATTGCAGTGTCTGGAAACTGGACATCTGCAAGGGGACTTGATTGAAGTAATTAAGGCTTTAAATGGATTGAGTAAATTAAATGTTGTTGGCATCCTTACTCTTTCTTGAATGATATAGGGATCTGTCACACAAAGGGGTATAGATTTAAATTAAGGATAGTTGCAGTTTTTAGATATGTGAAAACTTACCTCCAACCAGAGAGTAATTGTTTCCTTCTGGTGTTGTGGAAGAGGATAGTTTGAATAAATTTAAGGAAGAATTAGACAAATTATTAGTGGTGATGGACAGATGATACGAATAGTTTCCCCCCCTTCCTCCTTGGGCACTGCTGATAGTAATTTATAATCTCTTCTCTTAATCTGAAAATAGCCAAAATAAATTGCTTGATGTTGTCTTCTCAGCTCACACAAATTTGCCACCATGATGGTATCTATGTATGTGTGTGCAAGTCTTAGATTATCTACAGTTTTTGCTCTGGGATGGTGTTTTTTGACACTGCTCAACAAAATTAACAGAACATGTAGAAAATGTGCAACTCGTGCAGCTTGCGATGAAGCGGGACAAAATTTGGTATGATGGGGTACCACAGAATAATAATGGAAGGAGGAGACAGCGAGAAACTATGGACAAGTATAAGGGATGTTTAAAAGGGTTGTATAAGAATTACTAAAAAGGTCACATTACACAAGTTGATACAAGATGCTTGAAAATATGGTCACGACGTCAGTACAATCAATGTATGATCTTCTCCGATGGCTAAATAGGCTTGACAGCAATGAACCACGCTTGATATGAGGGTGTCTATAAGATTCTATGACAACAAAACCCATTCTTCCACCAGTGCACACCTTATCACACCAAGTGATAAGGTGTGCATTGGTGGAAGACCTTATCACACCTAGGTCCTTGAGGTTGTTGTAGACATTCTCTCAGATATGCCAGACAAGCTGTACTTGCTACCTGGGAGTCTAAAACGCTGATGGAACTGATATTCAGGTGACACTCAAATCAAGTGGACCCAATTTTGGTGAAGTCCGGTTGGTCAGCGACAGCCAAATCCTCTGCTTGCACCTTCACGATGGTGGGACTGTTAGTAATCCTGGATATAACCCCCATGCATAAGCACACTGTAGGTGACCACCCAGGTGTGAAACAACGTAAGCAGGGGTCGAAGTGTCACGCCCACACCACACCACATGGAGAAATGCTGCCCCTTTGTGTTACCAGGCAATACTAGGTGGTAGATGTTCTCATCAACCAGTGCAATACCAACCACTTTGCTTATTGGAGACTTGAAGTGGTGGAACCCATGTTTTGTCTCCAGAGCCGAGTTCCAGTTAAACCTTCCCCATCTCTTCCATCATGCAGTATGACTGATGTCTTTTGAGGTTATGATGGACATCGTGGTGAGATCCAAACTTCTTTACAATTTGAGGGCACAGCTCTAAAACGGTGTTCGCATGCCACCCGCTAGTTAGTACACTGGACCGAATCTATTGGTAACTCTGTAGGAGGCTTCCGGATCAGCTAGTGTATAATCTTGCTACCTCTACTCTGCCAGATAGTGATTGGAGGGAGTCCGAGTAGTGTTTATGCAGGGGACATTGTCGAGGCCACGTTGTGTCAAGGATCTGGGTATATTCTTACCATACGCCATATCCAAAAATTTCATTACTTCATGCAGCATGTCCCTCCCACTTTTCTTACTATTGACTACGCCATGAATTGTCAAACTAATAGAATAAGCTTATCTGCGAAAAGATCTAAACCTCCCAAACACTTCCTAGTCCATTTCACAAATATATGTGGTCTCAGTTCTAATCTCGACGATATCGATTTCCACTTGCAGTCTGCCAAACCCCATGTACTTCATCTGATGGAATCTCAGTTATCGGTTGATTCAACCACTGCTCATCTCAGTTGCCCAAATTATTTGCTGTGCGATTCCTTTCGTTTCAAAGGTGGTACTTGTGCATATGTCCATTCCGATATTCCCTGTCAGAGACTTGCTAATTTGAAATCTCCTCTTTTCAACCTTCTCTGGCTTAAAAATCTCTCTACCTCATTCTGTCAAATTCATCTGCTGTCTCTACTGTTCTCCCAACTCCACTAATCACTTGAAGCTCTTTCACTTCCTCTCTTTGCAACTTGACTTTCTCCAGTCCAACTTTCTTAATAGTGAGGTAATTTTCCTTGGTGATTTTAATGTTCACAACTCCTGCTGGCTTCCATTCTCTAGTCACACAGACCCAGCTGGTCGAGATGCTGAGGCTTTTGCAATTACTAATGACCTCTCAAACAAATTGATCATTTACCTAACAGAATACCGGACAATCGTAACCATACAGCCAACACACTTGATCTTTTTCTCACAAGCAACCCTTCTAAGTACACAGTCGAAGTGAGTGATCCTTTAGGCAACTCAGATCACAACTTGGTGATTGTCTCTTCTCCAATGGAACCTTTATCTTATGGCTATTCCCAACCTCGTGTTGTTTGGCATTACAAGAATGCAAAATGGGACATCGGATTATTTTTTCAAAACTTCTGATGTCAACGTTTGCTCAGATCGTGTCAGTGAAATTATTCTTGTAAGAATGGAATTCTTTATTCCACACTCCACTTTAAAATCTCGTCCTTAATCTAATTTTTCCAATTAATCTGCAAAGGCTGTTCAAGAGAAGAACATTGCATATCGTAATTGGCTTGTTTCCAATTCTACATTTTCATTTTCTGCCTACACCAAAGCTCGCAACAATTGTAAAGCAGTTATTAATCAGAACAAACTACATTTTTGAACAGACTAAGAGTAGAAAACTTGCTTTTTGCCTGAATGGTAGTTGAGCATTCTGATCTCTTGCCAAAGCTATCGGCTGCAACTTTTGCCCATCTCTGCTCCCACCTCTGTCAAAACCAGATGGTTCTATTGTCACTTCAGCCAAAAATAAAGCTGACCTGTTAGCATCCCATTTTTCTTCCAACTCATGTATTAATGATCTTGGTAAAACACCTCCCACCATTTCCAAAATGCTCTATTCAATGCTTCCTGTGGTCTTCTGACAAAGGGATGTCAGAAAGATTTTGATGAATCTTGATGATAAGAAAGCTCCAGGTCTTGATGGTATTTCTCCACTTGTTCTCAAAACCTGTGCTCCTGAACTTACTCCTGTTCTTTGCCGCCTTTTTTCACTTTCTTATTCCAAAGGTGTTTTTCCTTCTACTTGGAAATTTGCTCATACCAGCCAGTTCCTAAAAAGGGTGACAAATACCTCTAATCCGATTATCGTCCCATTGCAATTACTTCTACTCTTTCTAAAGTAAGGGAGAAATCAGTTAACTGCCAACTCTTAAACTACCTAGAATCCTTCCATCTGATCAACCATCGCCAGTATGGATTCCATCAGTGTCGATCCACTGGTGATATTCTGGCTTATTTTACCTATTTATGGACAAATTTAATGGAAAAGTTTGGTGAAACACAAGCAGTTTCTGTTGATCTCAAAGGCTTTTGATAGTGTTTAGCATAAAGGTCTTCTAAACAAGCTTCCATCTTATGGTTTGTCAACTGTTTTTTGTAATTAATTATCCCGTTTTCTCTCTGACTGCTCACTGAGGGTGATGGTAGATGGCCTTCTGTCTTCTAACTTCTTCACTAATGCCGTGTCCCCCAAGGTTCAGTTCTTTCCACCC
The DNA here is from genome assembly GCF_048544385.1 of Mastigoproctus giganteus. Classification (NCBI taxonomy): domain Eukaryota; kingdom Metazoa; phylum Arthropoda; class Arachnida; order Uropygi; family Thelyphonidae; genus Mastigoproctus; species Mastigoproctus giganteus. Next base: position 49,226,316 of record NC_143582.1, on the reverse strand, counting down.
ACTCTTTTCCTCTTGTATATTAATGACCTTCCATTGACTGGAAATCCTATCCATAGTTTTGCCAATGATAGCTCATTGCAATCTACTACTCATTTTGAGAAATCTTGCCCTTCTCAATCAGCTTCAACTTCTCGAATATCCATACCAATTCCTTAAATGCCAATCTCTAGGTAATTCTCCATTGGGGAAAAGACAACATAGTTGATTTCAATCCTTCCAAAACTTTGTCCTGCCTTATATCTTGCAAAAAAGGATTCTTCAGCTCCTATGCTTATCTTTGGTGATACTCCGATTTCTAGGCAAAATGATATATATGTTTTGAGGATTATGCTGACTTCTAATCTCTCTTGGCACAAGCACATTACAAATATTGCTTCCTCTGCATCTAAAAAAACTTGGTTTTCTCTTTTGATCTCAGCATTACTTTTCTTCTAAACAGCTATTCACTCTGTACAAATTGCAAATCTGCCCTACCATGGAATATTGTTCCCACATCTGGGGCGGTGCCCTCAAAACCTCTCTCAGACTTCTAGATTCCATTTAGAAGAGGGCAGTTAGGTTACTTAATGACTCATCTCTCCACTCGCTGTTTCATAGATGTACTGTTTCTGCTGCATGCCTTTCTACAGATACTTCCATGGGCACTGTTCTTCGGAATTGGCTTCTTATAATTCCCACTCTCTCTTTCAAAACAGTCCGAACATGTGCCGTCACCATCCAGCATCCATTTATTGTCCATCTTCAAACTCACAGAACCAACTTTTCATCTTCCCCTTTTATTCATTCAACTACCGTTTTCTGGAACAACCTTCCATCATACGTATTTCCTGAAAATTACAGTCTACAAAAGTTCAAGTCTAATATCAACAGATATCTTCTTTTATCTTCTCAACCCCCAACCCATGCACGGTACCAAGTGTTACCAAGTGTTATAGGTTCTAATACCTCTCATTATTGGGGTTTTCATAAAAAAAAGAAAAAAAAAAAAAAAGTGGTCTCAGTGTGCATTGTTCCACACATATTTCATCAGATTTAAGTCTGGTGATTGTGCAGGCCATGGCAGTTGTTTGATATCTTCAACTTCAAGATATTCCTCTACCATTTGAGCTCTGTGCAGTGGTGTTGTCATGCATGAAAAGAAAATCTAGGCCAACTGCACCCCTAAAAAGTCGCAAATAGCATTAAATTTAAAAAAAAATTTTTTTTATTTTATTTGGTAGTTGTTGATGCATAGGCTTCTGTGGCCATATTGCACCTCCCAAGGTTTTTCCATTTTCTACTTTGATCCAAGCCCGAGGCGGGATTCGAACCCGCGACCTTTGGGTTGCCAGGCAGGCAGGCACTTTACCCACCCGGCTAGCCCGGTCGGCATAGCATCCAAGGATCTGTTCTTGGTACCTCTGCACAGTTACGGCACCCCTAACAAAAACATGAAGGGGGGGTGCAGCTGTTGATCATTATTCCACCCCCACAAGAACACTGCCTCCACCGTAAGTGTCCCTTTCTCTGATGTTGTCCAAAAGAAATAACATCTAGAATCTGTTTGTAGGCTAAAACGGGACTCATCAGAGAATAGAACTGAATCCCATTTGTTAGGGCTCCAAGTCACATGTTCATGGCACCAGTTTTGATGAGCTCTGCAGTCGTTTGGGGTAATGGGATACAAACCATTGGCTTCCTTGTGTAGAGTCCACTTGAATTGAGCCTTCTTAACACAGTCCAGTTGCAAATGTTTTCACCTGTGGTCACAGCAACCTCAAGACAGTTGATGACAGGACATCGTAGGGTTCTATCTTGTTGTTAGAACCAGATAGTGGTCTTTTCTGGTTGACATAGCCCTTGGCCATCTCCCTTCTTGTAATGGTTCCTGTCTTCTGAAACAGTTTTCATAGTCCCAAGATGACACTGCATGGCACATTAAGCCAACATGCCACCTCCACCTGAGACTGCCTAGATTCAAGTCGTCCAGTGGCCTGCCATCTTAAAGAATCATCTAAACGATAATGACTTGCCATCCTGAGTACTGGATATGTGGCTATCCCACTGAACAACACAAAAAACAGGAATGAAGTGATGTGGTTGCAACCTGTGTTTTTATTGGCATGAAACACCGATCAACACAAAAAATGTTATGAAAACAAAAATACCCAATCTTGACTAATTTCTTGCTGCTGAACACAAAAATCATATTAAAATTTCTCAATTAGCTCATGTTTTGATTTACAATTTCTTGTATTAGCGAGTTACTGGACATCATCAACTATGACTCTCAGCAAAATGCATGGTAACACCGCAGCAATAGTACCACCATGCTCTTATCACGTGGTTGGCAACTGTCGCCTGCTCTGCATCATGTGATAAGTTGTTGCCTCAAATGCGTCTTCAACTCTTGCAATAATCCTCGAATATGGCTAGTTACTGGGTGATTTGTTCTCAGTTAACAGTTGCTCTCTGTGAGATTCCTACTTTTTGCACAGTATTTGTGTCCTGTAAGATTAATATGCCCCATAATTGTGTGAATAGTCTGGATGACTTCTGTTACATATGTGGAGAAGTCATGTTAGCTTCAAGAAAGCGTCCCTTAACTCGAGCCATAAAAAAGGCCTATTATTTGTGCTTTGGGTGTAATGTAGAGGACAAGGACTGGGTTCCGCACATATGCTGCACTACCTGTTCATCAAAACTCAACACATGGGTGAATCAAAAGGGATGTTTTATGCCTTTCGCAGTGCCCATGATATGGGGGAGCCAACAAATCATGTCACAGACTGTATGGTGCCTCCTATTAGAAAAGGGATGACGATGATGGTATATCTGGGTATGTCACACAGTGATGTACTCAAATATACCATCTGCAATTTGTCCCATGCCTCACGGTGAAATACTACCTATTCCTGAATCTTTTTTTCTGTAAACTCTGATGAACACACTGATGAACATCAACTTGATAGATATACACAAAGAAGTACAGCAGCTGTCTACGTTGAGAGATCCACCATTTTGTCCAAACCTTTTTCCTTCTGAACCACATAAGATCACAGAAAGTGAGATTAATGACCTCATTAGGGATCTCGAACTGCCAAAGAATAGGGCAGAGCTTTTGGCCTCAAGGCTACAACAGTGGAATCTTCTAGATCGTTCTGTGAAAATGAAAACATTTCATACTCCAAATAAAGACTGATAAATTCTATCAAACAGAAGGTGAAATCACTGTTTGTAACAATGTTGATGGTCTAATTGCAGCAATGAACATGAGGCATGTTCCTGAAGAATGCCAACTTTTATAGATATTTTTAAGTTAACCTTAAGGCTATGTTATTACACAATGGAAACATGCTGCCTTCAGTAACTCTTGCATATGCTGTTCACAAAAAAGAAACATACACAAACATGGAGAACATCATCTTAGGTGGCAGATATGTGGTGATTTAAAAGTAATTGCCATTTCAATAGGACTACAGAAAGGTTACACTAAGTATTGTTGCTAAGGTAATTATCCCATTGTATATGGCAGCAGTTAAGTTGCATCTTGAGTTCTGCATATGGGTCTGAAAGCTTCATTTTAGGAAGGATAGTTCTGCAAGGTATGGGTGCAGAGAAGAGGAAAAAGTTAGTTAGAGATTCTCTTACCAAGAAAGACTAGTTTTGCAAATTGCATCGCCTAGAAATGAGGCAGCTAAGTTAGTTAGAGATTCTCTTACCTAAAAAGACTAGTTTTGCAAATTGCATTGTCTGGAAACGAGGCAGCTGCAAGGAGGCCCGATTAAAATGTTTAAGCTTTAAATGGATTGAGTAAACTAAGTGCTGATGGTTTCCTTATTTCTTTCTTGGTACACATAAGGGGACATATTTTTAAATTGAAAAATGATGGTTGCAGAATAGATGTGTGAAAATTTGCTTTCAGTTAGAGAGTGATTGTTGGAACAAACTTCCATTTGGTGCTGTGTGAATGGGTAGTTTGAATAAATTTAAAGAAGGATTAGACAAATTGTTGGATGTGATGTTTAGATATGGTGGGTATATATATATATTTTTTTATTATTATTTTTTTTTCTTGATGATTCTGTGTATACTTATTTCCTTGTATCATTTTGCTGCTGCTAATATTATATGAAAAAAAAAAAAAAATAAAATAAATAATAAATATATGAACACCAGCAGTTCAGTGGGAAAGGGATTGGATGATGATGTTCTAAAAAGGGTGAAATGGGAAGTGCTTTTTTTGAGTTGAAGCCATATGAGGTTGCTTTCGTGTATCATATACCACTGTTAATGCTAATTTTGAGTTGCATATTTAGATGTTTTGGATTCATTGATTGTAGGAGTTGATCTAAATATGCATTTTGTTTATTATGTTTTCTGATTTATTCTAAAGAGAGCAGTGATATAGCATATTTTTTATGTTTAGTTGGTTTTTGTAACTCTTAATGTGTAGGGGATCCACTAATATTTGGGCAGGATAACAGTTGGTGATTGAAACACAACCTCTTTTCAGAGTTTGTAGGTGCTGTTGTCCCTTATAATGCTTGTGTGTATTTTGTTTCTTTTTGTTGTGTTATTTTAGTTGTGCTCATTCTTTGTGTGTGTGTGTGTGGGCATGTGTCTCTTTGGGTGAGGAGCTTTGTGTTCGCTCCTCTGAAGGTGAGTGCTGCTTTGGTCCTTTTATTTTCTAATTTATATCTTATTTTATTTATTATTATTTGCTTTATTTTGATATTTAGGGCAGTTAGGTTTACAGGAGCAGAATAGCACCTTGCCTTACCTATAATACAATTAACATGTTCTATGCTTCTTGAATGCAAATATGCAGGTTTCGATTTTAATCCACTTGGACGGGAAGCCACCCTACTTTTAGAACTTTTCCTTCCAGTTTGACAGAAGAAAAACTGGATATTTTTGTCAAGCAACCTTCATTAGGGGCTAATTTATTCAGTTATAGTGAGAAGAAAGCCAAAAAAATGTTTCTGCCCTTTCCAATCCAGATTGACTTAATCCCATGGTTTTCAATCTCTGGTCAAAACATGTGGTTGAAAAAGCTGGCAGCAAAAGTGTTTACAGCATTTATTAATTTGTTGTACTTATTTTTTGGTTCTGGTGGTTCCTAAGTTTAATTTAATAATGATACAATTGCATTTTCATTTCCCATAATAAACTTAAAATTTAAGCTGTTTTTCTTTTTTGCTTCTGTAGCATAGTTCTTAGTTAATTTCCTCACCACAGTCAAGCTTTGGCAATATTTGTACATTTCTCAGTAATTGACAATGAATTGTTTCCTTCGGTTTCATATTGTTACCCATAATGGTATCTGATGGTCTTTATTGACAAGTTTGTTGTAAAACAAGCACTAATGAACTAAAGCAGGGGTTCCCAACCTTTTTCAAGCATCGACCCCTTATAAGAAAAAAAAAATTTCCATCAACCCCTCTTTAAAACTTAATTATTACTATAACTCTAAAATGATATGTGTATACTATATAAACTGTTAAATTTAGATTTTGTTCAGATGGAAGGACAACCTATGTACGAGTAGAATTTTAAACTTTTTTTTTAGTCTTCAACACAAAAGTTTTGACTATTTTTAATGCCTAATCTTCAACGGAAACAAACAGGATTCTTAGAGTGGGCATTTCCCTCTATATAGCACCCAAAATACATATTGTTAAAAATTTCAAGATAATTATGATAACCGTTTGGATTTTTTAATTAGTGGTGTATTATATTAGCTCTAATAAAATTTTGTTCGACTGATTGAAATAAGTAAAATGTTCCAATAATTTATTGTACAAAATAATATTACATACAAGTATGAAGTCAGTAATAGTAAATAGGAAACGTAAAAAAAATATTTATGAACAATAGTACAAATAGTATATATAAGCAAAAGAAAATAATTTCATATTTATATTATTAATGAAATGGTTGGGCTTGATGTTTAGATATAATGTTTGAAATGTTTGGTTCAAAATTACTTAATATTGTTAGTAAATCTCCGCGTTCTGATATATTTAATCTACTTCTACTTTTTCTTAATAAATTATTCAGGTGGCTAAACCCTGCCTCCACTAAATAAGAACTCGGAAAGGCTAACAATAGGGGTTCAAATATATGTTTTAATCCTGGGCATTTTTGCTGTATATTTTTTGAATTCCAAAATTTTGCATATCCATTTGTTTTGAACAAAACTTTTAATTCGAGATCTTCTCTAATTTCAATTAATTCTTGTAAAGAAATATCTATTCTGGTTATGTCACATTCAAATGGCTCAACAGTCCACGATGGTACATCCAAGTTTTCGAGATCTTTAAAGTGAACATTCATATCTTTCTTCAATTTTTTCAAATAATTGGTATATAACAGTATATCATCAGCAGAAATTTTATCTTTTTTGAGAATAGACAGTTGTCTTAAATTTTCAAAATAATGAAAATCTGATTGGTTTAGTGTGGATAAAAAAAGATCAATTTTAGAAAGAAGCCCAAGAATAATTGTCTGCGCTTGAATAAGATTAATATCTTTTCCTTGTAACTTATTTTGGATATTGTTAAATTGGGAAAACATATCTGCTAAGTAAAATATATACCTTTTTAAATCTAATAATTGCATTCCCATAAGTTCATCAATTTGAAGGAGAAATTCTACAACTGTATCAAAAATTTCAACTAATCTCTGTTAAAAAATTGCCTTTGGACAGCCAGCGCACATCTGAGTGAAACAACAAATTATTATATATTTCGTCATTGCTATCACACAATTGTGCAAAAAGATGATAATTTAAAGATTTCGATTTTATAATATTTATAGTTTTTATGCACAAATCTAGAACATCATGAAGTTTGTCATTAATTTTTTTGCAACTAAATGTTGTCTGTGCAAAACACAATGCACTGTTCGAAAGTTCTGGACTTTTTTCTTCAGATGAGCTAGAAAAATCCTCTATATTTGCCAATTATTGCAGGTGCTCCATCATAAGCCACCACAATTACATTGGAAATAGGTATTTTATATTTGTCTAAAAATTTTTCAAAACAATCAAAAATAATTTCACCTGTCGTGTAAGTCTCTAATTGCTCAGCAGTAAGAAATTCTTCTGTTATTTCTTCTTTTCTTGGGCTATAATAGCGAACATAAATCATCAATATGCTTATTCTTCCAAAAGTTGCCTCGTGTAACTGAATGGCAAATTTATTTGTTTGTAGATCAAATAATAAAGACTTTTTAATATCCTCGGCCATTTCATCGATGCGACGTTGCACTGTGTTATTACTCAGCGGAATATTTTTTATTACTAGATCTGGGTCTATCTTCATTACAGTACTTATTACCTCTCTTACTGCAGGTAAAATTAATTTTTTGCCAACTGTATGAGGATATCCTCCTTTTGCAATTAAAAGTGATATGTTGTAAGATGCTTCCATTCCACCTTCAACATTTTTAGAAGTGGATGATTTAAAAATGACTTAGGTCCCATTTTTGAATGTAAAAGAAATATTTCTTTTAAATTTTAAAATACTCTAAATTATTTTCTTTTTTATTAGGATGCATTCTTTCAATGTGCTCTTTCATCTTTGATGGCTTCATAGCATCGTTAGTAAATGTTTTTTCACAGATGAGACATAGAGGCATTGTATCATTTCCTGGCGTAGAAATAAACCCTAAGCTTAAATATTCTTGGGAAAATATTGCCGACACTTTCTTTTTGGTACTGTCATATTTATTAAATTCCTTAAAATTAAATAAAAATAATCAAAAATAATGAAGCAATCACGTCTGACAAATAATAATTATATATATATATACTTACAACTATTTGCACAAATTAATATATTTTTATAAACTGCATCTACCATAAAATAAATATAAAACTAATGTAATTATATTACATATATATATATATTATTTTTTTCCCCCTCAGATGCTGCCATATCTTCTATTTATGGTATAATTTTTAAGTGGTTGTTAGTTATGCATATAATAGTTGCTGTACTATTAGCATATTTCATTTCATTGGCATTGCTATGATTGATAGAAGTTATAGATTTATTTATTTTTTTGTATTTATGAGAATGTTTATGGTATTAAGAAATATATAATCATGTTTATTATTAAATTTATTTCTCATTTAGATTCTTGCATCTGTTCAAACCGGTCACCGTGCTAATATCTTCAGTGCCAAATTTCTTCCAAATACAGGAGACACACAGGTAAGAATTAATTTTAAATACATTGCAACTTCAATACAATGTGGGAGTTGGAGGAACAACTTTTAACACCTGTGTTATAAGTGAAGCACACAATAGCCAAAAAGAAAATTTAGCCATTTTTTTTCACAAAATTTTTTACGTGAATATACAGTGACTAAAAATGACCTATTAAGCAAGCATTTGTATATAAGCAAATTTCATTTTCCTTTTTTTTCTTTTAGTTTTACTATTTTGCCATCAGTGAATGAAATAGGTTAAGCATTTTAAATGGCAAATGTACCGTTACTGTAGTTATTTTTTTAATAATGCTTTAATTAAAAAAATATTAACAGCAATCTTTCATATAATTAAAAAAAACACTTTAAAAATTGTCAGTTTCTTATAATGATCTCGCATTTCCAAATAAGACTTGTTTACAGGGAATATGATTTATAGTGTGGTGCATAAATAGGAAATAACAAGTAGTTCAACAACATAACCATAGGCTACATAGCCAAGTTATCATATTCAAGGGTATAAAAAATAAAGATTCTTTTTTTTTTTTTTTCTAACAGGTACCTCTTGAGTTACATAAGGTAGTCCTGGAAATCATTGCATAAGTCAAAATTATTATCTCAGAAATAAATTTCCATTGAGTGTAATAAAGTTGGGTAAAGTTCTTAAAAAAGACTATGGGATGCCTACTTTCACCAAGGATGTACTACTTTGGGTTATAAACAACATAAGTGAATTTTACAGTACTGCAATATAATTATAGAAAACACTAACTGCAGTCAGTAGCAGCAATTTATAAAAATATACAAATTGTTCTTTAATTCATGCATACTTTGTATTATGCCTTTAACAGTTTTGCCATTTTAAATGTAATTTCATCCTTGTAAAGTTTGTTTGTTTGTTTGTTATTTGGATTTTAGGAGCATTAGCAACTAAGGCCATATTGCTCCGGGGATATGCGGTGGTCATTCCCTGACCTTTCCGCATCCTCTGTATTTGGTGGTCACGGGCTCGAACCCTGGGCTAATTAAGAAGCGTGTGCTACGCACTGCTGCTCCTGCCCACCTGGCTACGGAGGCACCTCCTTGTAAAGTATGCTACTTGTTGTTGTTTACAAAAACTTAGAACTGCATATATCGCAACTGACAAATATGGTAGCTAGTTCCCCTCTCAGAGGAAAATGTTGTTTTGAGAGTGTCCCATATGCAACTAAAGTTTCATTGATGTATATTTTTTATTGCATCTCTAATTGAGGTGAGGAGAAAGTCTATCGTGAAATTTGTTTTGTCACAAATATTTTGTGACAAAACAAATTTCACTGCATTTTTTGTGACGTTGGGGATGTCAGATCTTAGAACATGAGCAGACTCATATTATGTCTGAAAACACTGTACAACTAAGCAAGGTATATCAAGGTTGCAGTGTAGTTCATTTGCATACAAGGTAGCATTATACTGCATCTCATATTGGGAGTCCCTTCACAATGAGTTTCCTGGCACTTCCCCTTTGAATAGTTGGCATTTCCCAAACGTATACTGCTATTTATTTTTAGTTGAGTGCTAAGTGCTACTGACCAAATGGTACTGTATTTACGTTTTATAATAATATTTGTGTTTTAATAGGAATCTGCTATTGTTATGTAATTGACTGGATATTATTTTACGTCTTTTGAAAACTACTTTGGCCTTGCCATTCAGGGTATGAATGACTGGATGGATGTTTTTGTAAGTTATACACACATCAATAAAACAGATATTTATTTATATAGCTTTATGTAGCTTGACACTTAACTTACAAAGATATCCAGCCATGCATACACTGAAAGGCAAGGCCAAAGGGGTTTTCAGAAAACATAAAATAACATCTAGTCAATAACCTAACAATAGCAGATTTCTATTAAAACACAAATATTATTATAAAACATTAATATTGAATTATAAATATAATCAATGAAGGCACATAGATATAAACATTAAATAACAGATATAATACTTTACTTGACTATATATTGGTCTCTTCTCCAATGGAGCCTTTCTCTCTTGGCCATTCTCATCTCCAGCTGGCTTCCTTTTTCTAGTCGCACAGACTCAGCTGGTCAGGATGCCGAGGCTTTGCAATTACTAATGACCTAGCACGGATTGTTCATTTACCTACCAAAATACCAGACAATCCTAACCATGCAGCCAACATGCTTGATCTTTTTCTCACAAACAATCCTTCTAGGTACATGGTCGAGGTGAGTAGTCCTCTAGGGACCTCAGATCACAACTTAATGATGGTCTCTTCTCCAATGGATCCTTTCTCTTGTGGCCATTCTCAACCTCGTGTTATTTCACATTACAAGAATGCAAAATGGGATGATCTGCAAGAGTTCTTTTCCTTGGTTGGATTACTGTTTCAAATATTCTGATGTCAACATATGTGCAGATCATGTCAGTAAAATTATTCTTGTAGGGATGAAATCCTTTATTCCACCTTAAAATCTCATCATTTATCTAAACCTTGGATTTTCAATGAATGTGCGAAGGCTGTTCAGGATAAGGATTTTGTGTGTTGCAATTGACTTATATCCAAATCTCCGGGTTGATTTTCTGCCTATACCAATGCTCACAACAATTGTAAGGCAGTTATTAATCAGTCAAAACTAGATTTCAAACAGGATAAGAGTATAAAACTTGCTTCTTGTTCAGATGGTAATCGAGCATTTTGGTCTCTTGTCAAAGCTATTGGCTGCAACTTTTGCTCATCTCTGTCAAAGCTATTGGCTGCAACTTTTGCTCATCTCTGTCAAAACTGGAACGTTCTGTTTGCCATCTTATGGCAAGGTATGTCTGCCAGGGGCAAAGGTTGATGATGTTGTGCAGATATCATCTTTTAAGGGCAAAAAGCGTGATATTGTTTTACATGTTGGCACTAATGATATTAAGAGTAGGAGACCGGCAGAATTACTTAACAAGTACAGGTCAATGTTGAAAAAAAGCCATGAGTTAGGGTTGAATTTGAAAGTGTCTGCAATTCTGCCCAGACATGATAGGAGGGAGTATATGATGAGAGCCTTGTCGATCACTTTGTCCCTGGAGAGACAAAGTGATCGATTGTGCAAGGCTCAAGGGGTAGAATTTTTCTCAGCCTAGTCTGTGCTTGTTAACAGGAGAGACTGCTTCTACAGGGATAGGATACACTTAAATAGAAAGGGTGCAAGAATATTTGCTAATGCTATTGAGGCAGAGTTAGGTGGGTTGGAAAACTGCTAACTTGGGGGGGGGGATACACAGACTGATAGATTAACAATAGCCACTGGCAGAGGTGAAAATGATTCTTGCACTGCTTCTATTGAAATGCAATTGAGCAGCATCCTGGAAAGCACGGAGATTTCCAGGACTGCTGGGAGTCATAGTGGAACAAGTAAATACATGGGCTGTGTTAGGATAGCTAAGAGTAGAAACAGGTGCATGTATACTTGCATGTACACCAGTGCTAGGAGTGTAGTTAATGAATTTGATGAGCTTGAAGTGCTAGTCAAGATATCAAAGGCAGATATTGTTGGGATATCAGAGATGTGATGTCACGCAGATATAAGCAGTGCAGAATTGGAATTGGGGAGTACAATGTGTACAGAAAGGATAGACAGGACAGGAAGGGAGGAGGGTTATGCTGTTAGTTAAGAAACACATAAAATCTAAGGAAGTGCATCCAATTGATGTTGGTGAACAATGCAATGTTGAGTATTTTTGGTGAGAGTAGGAAGAAGGAAAAATGAGAGTAGTGTGTAATGAATCTGATGAGTATAATGAGCAATTGTGCAGAGAAATAGAGTGGGCCAGTAAATCAGTGTGTCTTATAATGGGGGCTTTTAATTTCCCAGATATTGACTGGAATTTGTTGGTTGGTCATTCACACACTAGCAAGGCTTTTGTGGATTTATTGGATGATTGTTTTCTACAGCAGCATGTTTGGGAGGCAACTAGAGGGAGTAATATTCTTGATCTGATTATCAGTAGTGATTATTCATGCATTAAAAATCTACAGATAAAGGAACCACTAAGTGGCAGTGATTACATTGTGCTGCAGTGGGATTTACTCAAAGAGGTAACTACCATCAGGGGTAAAGGGAAGGGTTTTTGCTTTCCTAAAGGTAACTATGGTAGTCTGAGACAGTATTTAAATTCTATACGGTGGGACGAACTGATGATGTTACCAGCAGCAAATTCAAAATGGGAACCATTCAAAGAATTAATCTTGGGAACTAGGCTTTTCATAACAACTAATTAGACATGTGCAGAGAAAAAAAAATGCATGGGATATATAAAAATTAATGGGTGACACAGAAACTTATGATAGATATAAACTGGTCTCTAACCAAGTCACAAAGGAGGTTAGGCAGGCAAAGGCAGATTACAAGAAATCTTTGGCAAAGGGTGGAAAGAAAAACAGCAAAGAGTTCTTTACTTATGTAATCAGATTGGTCCACTTTATCTGTGGTTCAACTGTTGATGAGCCTGCTCAGGTAGCTATCAAACTAAATGAATATTTTGCATCTACATTCACACATGAGGAGTTATTCAGGGAGGGGAATGTCGGAGGTGTATTAAACTTTGGTAGTAAGCTAGATAATCTTGTAATAACTGAGAGTAAAGTGGAGAAGAGATTGTTGAAGATAAACATAAAAAAGGCACCTGGGGTGGATGGAATCTATCCAGTTATATTAAAGGAGGCGGCAAAGGAAGTAAGCAAACCCTTAGCCATAATTATGAGAGCTTCCTTGGACTCAGGGGAGATACCCATGGACTGAAGATGTGCAAATGTGACCCCATTCCACAAAGGAGGATCAAGAGGAGACACAGGTAATTACAGACCTGTTAGTTTAACTTCTCTTCCAGGGAAATTAATGGAGGCAATGGTTCAATAAGCCTTTCAGGATTATCTAGAAAAGGCTTCGGTTATAGCTCGGATACAGCATGGGTTTGTTAAGGTGAAGTCTTGTCTGACCAATTTGATTGGATACTATGATGTAGTCACAAAGGAACTGGATGCAAAGAATAATTTTGATATCATATATTTGGATCTTAGGAAGGCTTTTGATACTGTTGCAATGGAAGACTGCTGCACAAATTGGAGCAGTGTGGTGGCATTAGAGGCAAATTGCTGCTATGGATATAGAGATGTTTGAGTGGGAGAAGACAGAGAGTGGTAATCAATGGACACTGCTCTTCGTGGACTAATGTTATTAGTGGAGTCCACCAGGGTTCAGTGTTGGGTCCATTGTTTTTTTCTGTATTCATCAATGATATCAATGATGGTATGTCAGGCTTAATGTCCAAATTTGCAGATGATACAAAGGTCGGCAGGGTTGTTAATGACAGTATGCTGCTGCAACAGGATCTAGAACATTTGAGCAGATGGGCTCAGAGGTGGCAACTGAAGTTTAACATTGACAAATGTAAAGTACTGCATATGGGAAGCAGTTTTTCCCGACTAAGCAATTTTTCAGTGTCAACGGTGAACGCAATAATAAAGGGCAAAGACAGAATACGAGAAGCAGTTAGGAGATTGGCACCAATGAAGTCAACTGTAATAACCAAGGCTACGAAATACATATCAGTTTTTAGAATACAATAACACGCGTTTTTTCTTCCTTTCTTATGTGAAATATTTTTCTCATAATATCTTCATAATATCTTCTTCCGAAGATATTATGTGATTTTTGTAATTTTGGTATGATGCGGTATAGTAGCAGTATTTTATTAGTCATTCCCGAGTTATGTAAGAAGTCCTGGAACACATCTCTTACGTGTGTCGGGGACTTACTGTAGTTTTGGATTAACCAGGAAATCGATTATCCGGGATTTTCTTTTTACCATCTATCCCTGAAAATCAAGAGTCTACTGTACTAGGTACTGCACATGGATAACACTATTCCCAACTTTTCAACTGTGTTGTACTACACTCAGGAAAAGTAATAGGACCTAGGGTAATTGTGCAGTCTGATATGGAGGGCTCTGAGACAGGCTGCCAGTACAGCCCATAGGGTTTTGTCAATGTGATATACAGGAATTTTGCTTGCAGGGATAAGTAGGTGATTATCCCATTTTATAAGGCAATGACTGCACCACATCTTGAGTATTGCATAGAGGTCTATGCAATTTGCATGGAGCCCTCATTTTAGGAAGGATGTAGAGCTGCTGAAATGGATGCAAGGAAGGGCAAAGATATTGGTGAGAGGAACAAACGGGTGCTCTTACAAAGAAAGGCTTCATTTCTGCAAATTGCAGGGTTTGGAGGCACCTGTGAGGTGATCTGATTAAGTTGTTTAAGCCTTTGAATGGCATGAGTAAAGTCAATGCTGATGAGATTCTTCCTCTTGCTTATACTATGCATGTGAAGGGGTATAAATTCAAATTGAGGGAGGATGGCAGAAGTTTTTTCTCAACAAATTGGTGGGTTATTGGAACAAGCTTCCATATGTTGCTGTGGAATAGACAGTTTGAATAAATTCAAGGAATAACTAGAAGAATTATTGGAGATGATGGATAGGATGGAATGTTTTTTTTTTTTTTAGCTAATGCTGTATAAGCTTGCTTTCTGACATTATTTGCCACTATTAATTCTAATGCCAAATAGTGCAGCAAGTTAAAGAGTTTTCTGCATTTGGATTTCTAATTCAAGAAAAAAGAATATAGCTGAATCCAGAATTATGAATTAATTGTGGCAAATGATGCAAGAAAGCAAAATTATACAGCATCAGACAAAAAAACAAATCCCCACATCACCTGTTCATCCCCCAAAAATTTGTAGTTTGTAATTAAATTTATTCAAACTATCCACTTTCATAACAACAGATGGAAGTTTGTTGCAACAATCAACCACCTGCTGACTGAAGGCGCATCAATTCTGTACATCTACTGTGCTTCCATCCTTGCTCAAATTGAATTTATATCCCCTCATGTGCATAATCTGAGCAAGAGGAGCAATCCCGTCAGTATTGAGCTTCCTCAATTCATTCAAAGCCTGAAATGTTGAAGCAGATCGCCTCACAGGTGCCTAGCCTCTATATCCTGTGATTTGCAGAACTGAAGCCTTTCTTGGTAAGTGCAATCCTTTGTTCCCTCTCACTAATCTTGATTCCCTTCTCTGCTCCTGTTCTAGCAACTCTATATCCTAAAATGAGGTAATCAGAGTTGTATGCACCACTCAAGATGTAATCTTGACCATTGCCATATATTGTGGGATAATTACCTCCTTATTCCGCTGCTCTAATTCCCGTATATGAGGGGTGATCATTTAATTTGCGGGCTGGTGCATGATCTTATTCTTAATTGTCATCATCTGTATCTGCTGTGGATTTCTTTTTCTTGAAATACTCTCCTTTGAACTTTATGCACTTTCACCACTGTCGTACCCTCACGTTAAATGTTTCTTGCAAGCTATTTTTCCATTACGGCTTTGCAAGCATCGTTCAGACTCGAAATGCTTGCCTTTCAGAGCTTTCTTCAGACATGGAAACAGGAAGAAATCCCACAGGGCTAATTCCGGTGAATAATAGGGATGTGGCAAAATCTTGGCACCTATAGCAGTGATCACTGGCTGCATAATATTAGCCATATGGGGCCTGGCATTGTCTTGATGGAGAAACCACTTCACATTAGAAAGTTCTTGACATTTCTCACGAATGGCAAGGTGAAGTTTGATCTGAGAACCTCAGAGTATATGTTTCCTTATTCATAGTTGTTCCATGAGGCACAAAATGTGTAATAAGAATGCTTTTTATGTCATAAAACACAAGAACCATTTGTTTGTCAGCTGAACAAGAAGCTTGAAATTTCTTAGGTCTTGGTGAATCAGAATGCTTCAACTCACTTGACTGTTGTTTTGTGTCTGGATGATAGTGAAAAATTTGTTTCAAGTCACTATTTGATTTAAGAAGTTTTGACCATGTGTTTCAAAACGATGAAGCATTTCTTTGCACAATTCTGATTTTTGCTATTTTTGTTCTGGAGTCAAATTGTGTGAAATCTAGTGGGCACAGATTCGTGACATTTTCAGGTGATCTTTCACAATATTGTGACCACTACTGTATGAAATGGACATTCTAATATCTAATTCATGAAGTGTAATTCACTTGTCTTCATCCAAGATTTCCTGGGCTTTTGTGATTTGCTCAGGAGTTGTTGAGGAGGAAGCCTCACCAGACCTTGGGTCATCTGCAACAGACTCACAGCCTTTGCCGAATCACTCGTGCCGTTTAAATATGGCCATCCTACCAAGACACTCAGTACCATACACTTCGTTCATCTCTTTAACTGTTTCTGATACATTTAAGCCCTGTATGACACAGTAACTGCGAGGTGATCTAATTGAGGTGTATAAGGCCTTGAATGGATCGAGCAAGCTCAGTGCTAATGGGATTCTTCCTCTTTCTCAGATTACTCACCTGAGGGGGCATAAATCCAAATTGAGGAAAGACGATTGTAGAATAGATGTGCAGAAATTCCCCTTTAGCTAGCAGGTGGTTGATAGTTGGAGCAAACTTACATTTGTTGTAGTGGAGGTCAGCAACTTAAGTTCCAGGCAGAACTCTTCATGCATTAGGAATCTGCAGATAAATGAACCACTGGGTGGCAGTGATCACAGTGTGCTGAAGTGGGATTTACTCAAGGAGGTAACTACCATCAGAGGTAAAGGGAAGGGTTTTTGCTTTCGTAAAGGAGACTATGCTGGTCTGAGACAGTATTTAAATTCTATACAGTGGGACCAACTGATGATGTTACCAACAGCAAATTCAAAATGGGAAGCATTCAAGGAACTAATCTTGGAAGCTACCAGGCTTTACATACCAACCAAGAAATATTGTTCAAGGTTCAGGCCTAAATGGTTGTCAGATGAACTAATGAGACATATGGCAGAGAAGAAAAATGCATGGGATACATACAAATTAATGGGTGACGTGGAAGCCTATGATAGATATAAGTTGGTCTGTAACCAAGTCACAAAGGAGATTAGGCAGGCAAAGGCAGATTATGAGAAATCCTTGGCAAAGGATGCAAAGAAAAACAGAAAAGAGTTCTTTACCTATTTAAACTCAAGAAGGAAAGGGATGAATCAGATTGGTCCACTGGATGTTGATGGTTCAACAGTTGAGGATCCAGCTCAGGTGGCTAACAATCTAAACGAGTATTTTGCATCTACATTCACACATGAGGAGTTATTCAGGAAGGGGAATGTCGTAGGTGAAGTAAACATTGGCAGTGAGCTAGATGATTTTCTAATAACTGAGAGGAAAGTGGAGGAGAAATTGTTGAGGATAAACATAAAAAAGGCACCCGGGGTGGATGGGATCTATCCAGTTATATTAAAGGAGGCAGCAAAGGAAGTAAGCAAACCCCTAGCCATAATTATGAGAGCTTCTTTGGACTCAGGGGAGGTACCCATGGACTGGAGATGTGCAAATGTAACCCCAATTCACAAAGGAGGATCAAAGGCTGACACAAGTAATTATAGACCTGTTAGTTTAACTTCGGTTCTGGGAAAATTAATGGAGGCACTGGTTAAAGAAGCACTGCAGGATCATCTGGACAAGAATTCAGTTATAGCTCAGACACAGCATGGGTTTGTTAAGGGCAGGTCTTGTCTGACCAATTTGATTGGATACTATGATGTAGTCACAAAAGAACTGGATGCAGGGAATAACTTTGATATTATATATTTGGATCTTAGAAAGGCTTTTGATACTGTTGCGCATGGAAGACTGCTGCACAAATTGGAGAAGTGTGGCATTCGAGGCAAATTGCTGCTATGGATAAAGGGATGGTTGAGTGGCAGAAGACAGAGAGTGGTAATCAATGGACACTGCTCAACGTGGACTAATGTTATTAGTGGAGTTCCTCAGGGTTCAGTGTTGGGTCCATTGTTGTTTTCTGTATTTATAAATGATATTGATGATGGTGTATCAGGCTTAATGTCCAAGTTTGCAGACGATACAAAGGTTGGCAGGGTTGTTAAGGACACTACTGATACTATGCTGCTGCAACAGGATCTGGAAAGGTTGAGCAGATGGGCTGAGAGGTGGCAAATGAAGTTTAACATTGACAAATGTAAAGTACTACATATGGGAAACAGTAACCCCAGATCAACGTATCAACTCTGTGGTACTACGCTGACAGTGGTAGAGAATGAAAAGGACCTGGGGGTAATTGTGCAGGCAGATATGAAGTTCTCTGAGCAGTGCAGACGAGCTGCAAGAGTAGCTCATGGTGTCTTGTCAATGATATACAGGAATTTTTCTAGCAGGGACAGGGATGTGATTATTCCCTTGTATAAGGCATTGGTCAGGCCACACCTTGAGTACTGTATACAGGTCTGGAGGCCTCATTTCAAGAAGGATGTAGAGCTGCTGGAACGAGTACAGAGAAGGGCAACAAGATTAGTGAATGGAACAAAGGGTTGCTCTTACGAAGAAAGGCTTAAGTTTTGCAAATTACAGAGCCTGGAGACTAGGCATCACCGAGGTGATCTGATAGAGGTGTACAAGGCTTTGAATGGCTTGAGCATGCTCAATGCCGATGGAATTCTTCCTCTTGCTCAGAATAATCACCTGAGAGGGCATAAATTCAAATTGAGGAAGGACGGATGTCGGATAGATGTGCGGAAATTCGCCTTTAGCCAGCGGGCAGTTGGTTTGTGGAATAGACTTCCATTGCTTGTTGTTGAAGTTGATAGCCTAAACAAATTTAAGGCTCAGCTGGACAGGTATTTCGAACGAATTGAGGGGTGAAATGGGAGTAGTGGTTGTTTTTTTTTTTTTTTTTTTTTTTTGGCTGATGCTGAATAAGCTTGCTTTCTTGCATCATATGCCTCTACTAATGCTAATGCTAAAACTAGACAAACATTTGGAGTGAATGGATGGCTGAAATGAGAAGGGTTTTTTTTTTTTTTTTTTTGGCTGATGCTATATAAGCTTGCTTTCTTGCATTATATGCCCTGCTAATAACTAATTACACATCGCTGTTCAATCTGTATGTCCAACATGATTCTTGCTTGAAAACGATCGTCAGTGACACTTGGCTAAAAAAATTCTCTTCACACAGGAGAAATTCATAACACTAGCTCAACAAATACTGGCATGTGCACACAGAATCTGCTCAGTAGTGATCAGGGAGAGCACCTCTAGCGGCAGTTATGGAAAGCTTGTGGGGTAAACAAAATCTGGCACAAGACCACGAATTAAATAATCACTCCTCATATTATTGACAAAGCCACATGAGCTATCTTGGCATTCTGACTACAATGGGTCATCAGAGAACTTCATATCTGACTGCACATTTTCCATTTTACACTACCTTCTATGTAGTACCATGCAGTTGGTACGTTAATCTGGGTTTCCTGATACTAATATACAGTACCTTGTATTTGTTGATGTTAAACTTCAATTGCCATTTCTCAGTCCATCTACCTAATTTTTCTGGATCAGGAGTTGTTGAGGAGGAAGATTCACCAGGCCTTGGGTCATCTGCAACAGACTCACAGCCTTTACCGAATCACTCGTGCCATTTAAATATGGCCATCCTACCAAGACACTCAATACCATACACTTTGTTTTTATTATTGTAGTAGATACCTCGATTATAGTCATTAACCACCCTGCCAACCTTTGTATTTTATGAAAATTTAGATATCAAACCTAACATGTCTTCATCAGTATCATTAATAAATACAGAAAACCATAATTTGGCCCAGCACAGAACCCTCTGGGACTTCACTAATAATATTAGTCCACGAAGCACAGTGTCCATTGATAACCACTCTGCATTCTTCCACTCAGCCTTCTCTTTATCCTTAACAGTAATTTGCCTTAATGCCACACTGCCGCAATTAGTATGTCAGTCGTTTTTGTGCAACAGTATCAAAAGCTTTTCTAAAATTCAAGTATATGATATCAAAATTATGTTTTGCATCCAAATCCTTTGTTACTACATACAGGGCCAGCTCCAAAATTGTGGGGCCCTGCTCAAGAATTACTTGTGAGGCCCTGGGGTCCTGTGCAAAACTTGTACTGGGTATTTTTGTAATAGTGATTTTTTTTTTTTCCTTTCAAATTTTCAAATTTTACAGCTCTTGGAGTGGTGATAATGTGGGTAATTAGACATTAAGACAGTGGTAGGCTTGTTGATAGAAATGTGGAAAAGACGCAGATGATATTATTATTTAGATCATTTGAGCACGGGGCCCTGTTCGACAGAACTGGTTGAACATGTTTGTGGCCAGCTCTGACTGCATCGTAGTATCTGTATAATTGATCAGACAAGATTGTCTCTTAACAAATCTGTGCTTTTACTGAAGTGTAACTGCATTCCTGTCTAGATGGTCCTCCATTACTTCTTTAACAAGTTTAGTCAAGTTATAGGGAGAGATGTTTAGGATTGCAAGAAGTTTTATTTTAGCCAACAAGTTATAAATTACTGAATAAGTTACCTACATGGGTGGTAGAGGCTGACAGTTGGGAGAAATTCAAAGGTCAGTTGGGTAATTACCTATTTTTTATTTTATTTTATTTTTTTTATGTGAACCCCAAACACGAGAGGTATTAGAACCTATAGTACTTAGTACCGTGCTTGGGTTGGAAGTTGAGAAGACGAAAGAAGATATTTGTTGACATTGGACTTGAACTTCTGTAGATTGTAATTTTCAGGAAATACGTATGAAGGAAGGTTGTTCCAGAAAACGGCAGTTGAATGAATAAATGAGGAAGATGAAAAGTTGGTTCTGTGGGTTTGAAGTTGGACAGTAAATGGATGGTGACTGGTGGCGGCACGTGTTCGGACTGTTTTGAAAGAGAGAGCGGGAATTATAGAAGCCAATTCAGAAGAACAGTGCCCATGGAAGTATCTGTAGAAGAGGCATGCAGCAGAAACAGTGCGTCTATGAGAAAGTGAGTGGAGAGACTCTGTTAGAGATGAATCATTAATTAACCTAACTGCCCTCTTCTGAATGGAATCAAGAAGCCTGAGGGAGGTTTTGGGGGCACCACCCCAGATGTGGGAACAATATTCCATGGCAGGGCGGATTTGTGATTTATACAGAGTGAGCAGCTGTTTGGAAGAAAAGTAATGCCGAGAGTGAAAGAGAAAACCAAGTTTTTTAGATGCATAGGAAGCAATATTTGTAATGTGCTTGTGCCAAGAGAGAGATTAGAAGTCGGTAATCCCCAAAAAAGATATATCATTTTGCCTAGAAGTCGGAGTGTAACTAAACATAAGCATAGGAGCAGAAGAATCGTTTTTGCAAGATATAAGACAAGACTGAGTTTTAGAAGGGTTGAAATCAACTAAGTTGTCTTTGCCCCACTGGAGAATTACCTGAAGATCGGCATTTAAGGAATTGGTAGCAGATTTTCGAGAAGTTGAAGCTGATTGAGCAGGAAAAGGTTTCTCAAAATGGAAAGTTGAATGCAATGTGCTATCATTGGCAAAACTATGGATAGGATTTACAGTCAATGGAAGAAGGTCATTGATATACAAGAGGAAAAGAGTGGGGGAAAGAACTGAACCTTGGGGGACACCGGCATTAGTGGAGAAGTTAGAAGACAGAGAGCCGTCTACCATCACCCTCAGTGAGCGATCAGAGAGAAAACTGGATAACCAATTACTAAAAACAGTTGGCAAACCATAAGAGGGAAGCTTGTTTAGAAGACCTTTATGCCAAACATGATCAAAAGCCTTTGAGATGTCAAGAGCAACTACTTGTGTTTCGCCAAACCTTTCCATTGAATTAGTCCATAAATGGGTAACATAAGCCAGAATATCACCAGTGGATCGACACTGACGGAATCCATACTGGTGATCGTTGATCAGACGGAAGGTTTCTAGGTAGTTTAAGAGTTGGTGGTTAATTGATTTCTCCATTACTTTAGAAAGAGTAGAAGTAATTACAATGGGACGATAATTGGATGGGAGGGATTTATCACCCTTTTTAGGAACTGGCTGGATATGAGCAAATTTCCAAGCAGAAGGAAAAACACCTTTGGAATAAGAAAGTGAGAAAAGGCGGCAAGGAATAGGAGTAAGTTCAGGAGCACAGGTTTTGAGAAAACAAGTGGAGAAATACCATCAGGACCTGTAGCTTTCTTAGCATCAAGATTCATCAAAATCCTTCTGATATCCTTTTGACGGAAGACCACAGGAGGCATTGAATGGAGCATGTTGGGAATGGTCGGAGGTGTTTTACCAAGATCATTAATACATGAGTTGGAAGAAAAATGGGATGCTAGCAGGTCAGCTTTATCCTTGGCTGAAGTGACAACAGAACCATCTGGTTTGGACAGAGGTGGGAGCAGAGATGGGCAAAAATTGCGGCCAATAGCTTTGGCAAGAGACCAGCATGCTCGGCTATCATTAGGGCAAGAAGCAAGTTTTCTACTCTTAGCCTGTTCAAACTCTAGTTTGTACTGATTAATAACTGCTTTACAATTGTTGCGAGCTTTGGTGTAGGCAGAAAATGAAACTGAAGAATTAGAAACAAGCCAATTACGATATGCGACATTCTTCTCTTGGACAGCCTTAGCACATTTATTGGAAAACCAAGGTTTAGATAAAGGACGAGATTTTAAAGTGGAGTGTGGGATAAAGGATTCCATTCCTGCAAGAATAATTTCACTGACATGATCTGAGCAAACGTTGACATCAGAAGTTTTGAAACAGTAATCCGACCAAGGAAAAGAAGAAAAGTCTCACAGGTCATCCCAGTTTGCATTCTTGTAATGCCAAACAACACGAGGTTGGGAATAGCCATGAGATAAAGGTTCCATTGGAGAAGAGACAATCACCAAGTTGTGATCTGAAGTGCCTAAAGGACCTCTCACTTCGACCGTGTACTTAGAAGGGTTGTTTGTGAGAAAAAGATCAAGCGTATTGGCTGTATGATTAGCATTGTCCGGTATTCTTGTAGGTAAATGAACAATCTGTGCTAGGTCATTAGTAATTGCAAAAGCCTCAGCATATCGACCAGCTGGGTCGGTGTGACTAGAAAACGGAAGCCAGCTGGAGTTGTGAACATTAAAATCAGCAAGGAAAATTACCTCACTGTTAGGAAAGTTCGATTGGAGAAAGTCAAGTTGCAATGAGAGGAAGTCAAAGAGCTCCAAGTTATTAGTGGAGTTGGGAGAACGGTAGAGACAATAGATGAATTTGACACAATGAGGTAGAGAGATTTTAAGCCAGAGAAGATCAAAGAGAGGCGATTCCATATTGCCAAGTCTCTGACAGGGAATATCATATGGACATATGCACAAGTACCACCTTTGAGGTGAAAGGAATCATACAGCGAATAATTTGGGCATCTGAGATGAGCAGTAGTTGAATCAACCGATAACTGAGATTTTGTCAGAAAAAGTACATGGGGTTTGGTAGACTGCAAGTGGAAATGGACATCGTGATGGGAGGAGGGAAATGCATAGGTTGTCTATTTCCTTTTCTCCTATTATTTTATTTTTATTATTATTATTTTATTTTATTTATTTTTTGTCATTTTATTTTATTTATTTTTTGTTATTTTATTTTATTATTATTTTTTTTTTGCTGGTGCAGCATAAGCCATAGGCTTCCTTGCACCATGTGGCCATTACTAATACTAATTAACCAGTGACTGATTATTTCCCCTGGATTAGAAATTAAGCTAACAGGTCTGTAATTACTCGTGTCACTGTTTAATGGAGATGAATTGGTGATACATTCACACATCTCCACTGCACAAAAACCTTCCCTGAACCCAGAGGTGCTTTCAATTTTTGGTTAAAGGTTTGCTCACCTCTTTTGCTATGTGCAATATAGCCAAAGCAGCTTTTAGCATTAGCATTAGCATTAGTAGAGGCATTTGATGCAAGAAAGCAAGCTTATGCAGCATCAGCCAAAAAAAAAAAAAAACCCACTTCCACTTCACCCCTCTGTTCGTTCAAAATACCTGTCCAGCTGAGCCTTAAACTTATTTAGGCTATCAACCTCCACCACAAGGGATGGCAGTCTGTTCCACCAACCAACCACCCGCTGGCTAAAGGCAAATTTCCGCACGTCTATCCTACATCTGTCTTTCCTCAATTTGAATTTATGCCCTCTCAGGTGATTTTTCTGAGCTAGAGGAAGAATCCCATCAGCATTGAGCATGCTTAAACCATTCAAGGCTTTATACACCTCTATCAGATCACCTCGCTGGTGCCTAGTCTCCAGACACTGTAATTTGCAAAACTTAAGCCTTTCTTCGTAAGAGCACCCCTTTGTTCCATTCACTAATCTTGTTGCCCTTCTCTGTACTCGTTCCAGCAGCTCTACATCCTTCTTGAAATGAGGCCTCCAGACCTGTATACAGTACTCTAGGTGTGGCCTGACCATTGCCTTATACAATGGAATAATCACCTCCTTATCCCTGCTGGAAAAGTTCCTGTATATCATTGACAATACTCCATGAGCTACTCTTGCAGCCCGTCTGCACTGCTCAGAGAACTTCATATCTGCCTGCACAATCACCCCCAAGTCCCTTTCATTCTCTACCACTGTCAGTGTAGTACCACAGAGTTGATACGTTGCTCTGGGGTTGCTGTTTCCCATGTGTAGTACTTTACATTTGTCAATGTTAAACTTCATTTGCCACCTCTCAGCCCATCTGCTCAACCTTTCCAGATCCTGTTGCAGCAGCATAGTGTCAGTAGTGTCCTTGACAACCCTGCCAACCTTTGTATCATCTGCAAACTTGGACATTAAGCTTGATATACCATCATCAATATCATTTATAAATACAGAAAACAACAATGGACCCAACACTGAGCCCTGAGGGACTCCACTAATAACATCAGTCCACAATGAGCAGTGTCCATTGATTACCACTCTCTGTCTTCTCCCCCTCAACCACCCCTTTATCCATAGCAGCAATTTGCCTCCAATGTCACACTGCTCCAATTTGTGTAGCAGTCTTCCATGTGCAACAGTATCAAAATCCTTTCTAAGATCCAAGTATATAATATCAAAGTTGTTCCCTGCATCCAGCTCTTTTGTGACTGCATCATAGTATCCAATCAAGTTGGTCAGGCAAGACTTCCCCTTAACAAAACCATGCTGTGTCTGAGCTATAACTGAAGTCTTGTCTAAATGATCCTGCAGTGCTTCTTTAACCAGTGCCTCCATTAATTTTCCTGGAACAGAAGTTAAGCTCACAGGTCTATAATTACTTGTTTCAGCCTTTGATCCTCCTTTGTGAATTGGGGTCACATGTGCACATTTCCAGTCCATGGGTACCTCCCCTGAGTCCAAGGAAGCTCTCATAACTATGGCTAAGGGTTTGCTTACTTCCTTTGCTGCCTCCTTTAATATAACTGGATAGATCCCATCCACGCCGGGTGCCTTTCTTGTGTTTATCTTCAACAGTTTCTCCTCCACTTTACTCCCAGTTATTTCAAGATTCTGTAACTTACTGCTAGAGTTGAATACACCTCTGGCATTCCCCTTGCTGAATAACTCCTCATGTGTGAATGTCGATGCAAAATATTCATTTAGTTTGTTAGCTACCTGAGCAGGATCATCAACAGTTGACCCATCAATATCAAGTGGACCAATCTGATTCATCCCCTTCCTTCTAGAGTTTACATAAGTAAAGAACTCTTTGCTGTTTTTCTTTGCATCCCTTGCCAAGGATGCAAAGAAAAACAGCAAAGAGTTCTTTACTTATGTAAACTCTAGAAGGAAGTGCAAACTCTAGAAGTTTGCAGTTTTGTGCCACAAAACTGCAAACAACAACCTCTTTTGCTGTTACCTTAATGTAACTGGATAGATTCCATTCACCCTAGGTTCCTTTTTTATGTTTAACTTCAACAATTTCTCTTCCACTTTATCCTCAGTTATTATGAAATCATTTAGCTCCCTGTTAGAGTTTGATAAACTTCTTGCCTCCCTTCTCTAAAGAATTCCTTGTGTGCTGCAAATAAAAAATACCTATTCAGTTTGTCAGCAACCTGAGCAGGATAATCAACAGTTTAACCATCGATATCAAGTGGACCGATGTGATTCATCCCCTTCCTTCTAGTGTTTACATTAAGAAGATATATATAAATGAAGAAGACTTTGTTGTTTTTCTTTGCATCCTTTGCCACAGAATTCTCATACTCTACCATAGGTTGCCTAACTTGCTTTGTGACTTGTTCACAGACTGGGTTATGTGTACTATAAGCATCTTGTTCGCCTGATAATTCATATGCATACAATTCATTTTTCTTTTCTGCCACAAGTCTTATTAGTTCACTTGACATCCATTTAGATCTATATGTTTTAAATGATATAAAAATCTCTGAATGCTTCTCATTTAGAATTTGCTGTTGGTAACTTTGTTGTTGGTTACACTATTTAGAAATTATAAACTGTCTGGAATCGCCCTATTCAACCTTATGAAAGCAAAAGACATTCCCTTTACTTTTATATGAGGTACATCATTAAATAAATCCCATATCAATACATTGTGATCACTGCCACCTTGTGGTTCTTTTATATGCAGATTCTTAATGCATGAAGAATCACTGTTGATAATCAGATCAAGAGTATTGCTCTCTCTCTCTTGTCTCTCTAACATGCTGCTATAAAAAATAGTCATACAATGAATCCCCAATAGTGTTGCTAGTGTGTGAGTTATTAAGCCACAGGTAAAGATAGACAAAGCATCATTTGTTTGCACAGAAGGCATCATTATAATGGATTTCATATTGTGAATTTCTTTACAATGAGTTGCTCGACTCTTGTACCTGGAATAAGTATCATTTCCAAAAAAGATCAATATATTTTATTTTTTATGAAAACCTAAAAATATAAAAGGCATTAGAACCTATACTACTTGTAACGTGCGTGGGTTAAAGGTTGGGAAGTTGAAAGAAGACACTTGTTGATATTAGACTTGAATTTCTGCTGATTGTAATTTTTAGGAAATATGTGTGAAGGGAAGTTGGTCCAAAAAATGGAAGTTGAAGGAATAAATGAGGAAGAAGAAAAGTTGGTTCTGTGGGTTTGAATTTGGACAGTAAAAGGACTGTCCAAATATGTTCTGACTGATTGCAGCACATGTTTTGACTGGTTTGGAAGAGGGAGGGAAAATTATAGAAACCAATTCAGAAAACAGTGCCGATGAAAGTATCCATAGAAAAGGCATGCAGTAGAAACAGAACATCTATGAGACAGACAGACAATGGAGAAACTTTGTAAGAGATGGGTCATTTATTAACCTGACTATCCTCCTTTTGAGTGGGATTCTAGAAGTCTGAAAGAAGTTATGGGGATGCTACCCCAGATATGGGTATACAGGAATCCCTCAATTAGCACGATTAATTGGTTCCACAAAAATGGCGCACTATGCAAAACCACGCCAATCAAAGTTAATAATCAATACATAATAGCCTAATTTGTTCCAAGACTTACAATATACCAATCAGTATTTTTAAAAATACGTTTTTTATGGCAATTTAATGTACAGCAGTATAAAAGGAAATGATAATTATAAATATTTGCAATACAGTAATCAAAAGTTTATTGAAATTAAAAATTACAATATATAACTCTTTATTTCTTTGCAAAATATTTCAAAAGGCTGGTTTGCGCAGACTTTTCTTTCTTCCTTTCATCATAAATTCGCTTGTATGGATACACATCTTTTTCAGTGTTCCTGCGAATTTGCATACTGCACTCGATATCTGGGTCTGCATCCATGATTAGTTGTTTCCAATTTTCAGCTGCGCAAAATATTCCTTCAAGTTCTTTTAATGCCAACTTCTTTTCTTGAACATTTTCTTCCTCGCAAATTTCCGCCTCGTCATATGCTTGTTGTTCATCAATATTAAGGAGGTCAGAATCACTTAATTGTTCTGAATGTGAGTCCAGCAATTAGTGAACATCACTGTTGTCGATTTTATCAAAGCCTAGATCTCTTCCAATATTTGCTATTCATCAATAACAGTGTTCACACGAGTGAAACTACTGAAATCATTTGCGAAATGTGGCAAAATATGCTTCCAAACTGCTCTTATTGTTGGATGTTATTTCAGACCATGACTCATGAATATTGTCTATTGCTTTCTTGATGTTGTAATTTCTCCAAAATTCAACTAAAGGAACTGCACCATCTCCAGTTGTTGCTTCAATTGCTTGTGCAAATGTTCTGCATAAATAATAGGCCTTAAAAGTAGCGATTATGCCTTGATCCATAGGCTGTAAAAGACTTGTCGTATTTGGAGGTAAAAAAATAACTTTCATGTTTTCACACAAATCAGAAAGTGCTGGTGGGTGGCCCGGGGCATTGTCTAAAATTAATAAAATTTTGTTTGAATGCAAGATTATTTTCTTCACAGTAGGCCTTAACTTTCGGACAAAAATAGCTAGTGAACCACTCTTCAAATAAAACTTTCATGACTCAAGCTTTTCTATTAGAGTGTCAAACAACAGTTAGGCTTGCTTTATTAAAACATTTACTGAAAGATCTGGGATTTTAATTTCAAATTGCCTTCTGCATTACCTCCCAATAAAAGTGTTATTCTATCTTTGGAAACTTTATAACCTGGTTGAGCCTTTTCTTTTTTTGGTAGAAAAGTTTTTTTTTTTTTTTGGCATTCGTTTCCAAAAAAGGCCTGTTTCATCAACATTAAATATTTGTTGATCTGTGTAGCTGCCGTCATCAACAATTTTCTTTAAAATTTCGGGAAATTTTGTGGCTGCATCTTTATCTGCACTTGCCGCTTCTCCAGTCAATGCAATGTTATGCAGTCCTGTTCTTTTCTTAAAACGTTCAAACCAGCCTTTACTGGCAGTGAAATTTTCTTCCATTTCCGCTTCAATTACTTTTTCTTTTGAAGAACTTGCTTGAACATTTTCTTCAGGTACCGCTCTACCCAAGTTTTCTATTGTTGACTTTTCCTTTAACATTGCAAAAATACTCAAGGCTTTTGTTTTTATTGTTATTGTGCAGATTGGAATTCTTTTTTGATTACAATCTTCAGTCCAAATGGCTAAAAGACATTCCATCTCAATCATCGTAACACTTGTTTTCTTGTGGTTTGTGTGTGTGCTGATGATGAAGCAAGCTTACCTTTTTCCTTATATGCACTGGCTTTACTTAAAATCATCCGAGCCCGTTGATTCAGGCATTCCAAGATGTCAAGAAATTTGTATTTTACTCTCACCATCTTCAAATCTTTTTATTTCTGATCTGCATGTATGTAATAAATGCGGTGTGGCTGGTATTGTCCTTCAGACTGCACAATGTTAGAAAATATTTCAATTGTTATAATAATACACGTTTGAAATAATCCATTTCTTTTTATTTTCTTATGGTTGAAAAACAAACTAGCTTCCCACACTGTATTTTGCGTTCGTTTTTGTTTATTTCTTGATGGAAATAAACAGTAACTCCCTTTTGTGAACAGAGAACTGCACGCTCACTAAGAAAATAAGCGATGTGTTTCTATAATGTTCTCTAATGTTATGCCTACTTTAGCAGTCTATTTAAATTCGTAGTGTAGTACTGACTTTCGTAGCATCACCAGCTTCGGTTTCTTTAGGCCAAGCCAAAATACTGCGCTAATCGAAAATTGGTAGCTAAATATAAACCGCCCTAATTTGAGTCTCGTGCTAATTGAGGGATTCTTGTAATATTCCATGGTAGGGCAGATTTGAGATTAGTACAGAGTGAGTAGCTGTTTAGAAGAAAAGTAGGCACCTCCATAGCCAGGTGGGCAGGAGCAGCAGTGCATAGCACACGCTTCTTGATTAGACCGGGGTTCGAGCCTGTGACCACCAAATACGGAGGATGCGGAAAGGTCAGGGAATGACCACTGCATATCCCCGGAGCAATATGGCCTTAGTTGCTAATGCTCCTAAAAACCAAATAACAAACAAACAGAAGAAAAGTAATGCCGAGAGCAAAAGGGCAAACCCAGTTTTTTTAGACACAGAGTAAGCAATATTTATGATATGCTTATGGCAAGAGAGAAATTAGAAGTCAGGTTAATCCCTAATGGAGATATGTGATATTGTCTAGAAATCTGAGTGTCATCGAAGATATGCTAGCATGAAGAATCCTTTCAGTGAGATATATAATGGAACTGAGCTTTAGAAGGATTGAAATTAACTGTTATCTTTACCCCACTGGAGATTTACCTGGAGATCAACATTTAAGGAATTGGCAGCGAATATTCAAGGAGTTGAATCTGTTTGTGTAGGGCAAGGTTCTTCAAACTGAATAGTGGAATGCAATATGCTGTCATTAACAAAACTGTGGATAGGATTTCTAGTCAGTGAAAGTAGGTCATTCAAAGGAGGGTAGTTAGGTTAATAAATGACCTATCTCTTACAAAGTTTCTCCACTGTCTGTCTCATAGATGTTCTGTTTCTACTGCATGCCTTTTCTATGGATACTTTCATCAGCACTGTTTTCTGAATTGGTTTCTATAATTCTCCCTCCCTCTTCCAAACCAGTGGAAGTGGAAAGTGAAAAAGACCTAGGGGTAATTGTGCAGTCAAATATGAAGTTTGCTGAGCAGTGCGGATGGGCTGCCAGGGCAGGCCATGGAGTCTTATCAATGATACATAGGAATTTTCCTAGCAGAGACAGGGAGGTGATTATCATGTTGTACAAGTCAATGGTCAGACCACACCTAGAGTACAGTGTACATCTACATTTTAGGAAGAATGTAGAGTTGCTGGAACGAGTACAAAGAAGGGCAACAAGATTGGTGGGGGGGGAACAAAGGGGTGCTCTTATCAAGAAAGGCTTAAGTTCTGCAAATGGCAGCGCCTGGAGAGTAGGCACCTGTGAGGTGATCTGATTGAGGTGTATAAGGCCTTGAATGGGTTGAGCAAGCTGAATGCTGATGGGATTCTTCCTCTTGCTCAGGTTAAGAACCTGAGGGGGCATAGATTCAAATTGAGGAAAGATAGATGTAGAATAGATGTGCGGAAATTTGCCTTTAGCCAGTGGGTGGTTGATTGGTGGAACAGACTTCCATCTTTTGTTGTGTAAGTTGATAGCCTAAATAAATTTAAGGCTGATCTGGACAGGCATTTGGAACGAATGGAGGGGTGAAATGGGAGGGTTTTTTTGGCTGGTGCTGCATAAGCTTGCTTTCTTTTATTGTATGCCTCTACTAATGCTAATGCTAATGACAGAGGTGTCTACCATCGCCTGCAGTTAGTGGTCAGAGAGAAAAGTGGATACCCAATTATAAAAAAACAGTTGCCAAACCATATGATGGATTCTTATTTAGAAAGCTTACTTGCAAAACATGATCAGATGCCTTTGAAATGTCAAGAGCAATTTCTTTAGTTTCATCAGACTAACTTTTCCATTGAATTTGCCCATGGTTGGGTAGCATACGCGTCTATACACCAGTGGATTGTCACTGACAGAATCTATATTGGTGATCATTGATCAGATAGAAGGTTTCTAGATAATCAAGGAGTTGGCAGTTAATGGATTTCTCCATTACTTTAGAAAGAATAGAAGTAAGTGCAATGGGGCAATAATTGAATGGGAGGGATTTATCACACTTTTTTGGAATTGACTGGATATCAGCAAATTTCCAAGCAGAAGGAAAAATATCAGTGGAATAAGAAAGTGTAAAAAGGTGACAGAATAGGAGTAAACTTAGGAGCACAGGTTTTGAAAAAAGAGGAGAAATATCATCAGGATCTGGAGCTTCCTTTTGACAGCAGACCAAAGGATGCCTTCAGTGCAGTATACTGGGTATGCCACCTAGTGGTTCTTTTATCTGCAAATTTTTAATGTGTGAATAATCACTGCTGATAATCAGATCAAGAGTATTACTCCCTCTTGTTGTCTCTATAGCATGCTGCTGTAAAAGATTCATCCAATAATTCTTACTGTCTGTTGGCATTGAATTCTTCCTATTATTTCTATGCAGTATCACATACAATGATTTTCATAACATCTGACACTACACATGTTTATTTATGTATCTGGAATTGGCCAAAACTACATTTGAGTTTCAGAGTGGAGTTTTTTGCTTTTAATTTTTTTTTTATTTTTCTTTCCTTTTTAATATGGGCGACTTTTAAGGTATTGGTGAGCGTCATTGGTACAATCCAATATACCACAAAATGGATCCACAAACTCCCTGCCAGATAGTAGGCAGTTTGTGGATCGTGTTAAATTTAATTGTACTGTTTTTGGAAATTTTGCTAATTTAGGGAATAATCTTGCTCCACAGATATGCCATGTCATAATGGGAGGAAGTTTGATTAGTTGTTTGTAGGGGAGCATTGTAGTGTTACCCTTTTCAAGGTGTTTGTATATTTTCTCCACATGTGCTGTGTATCCTAAAATTTCTCTATGTCATACTTCATTTATCCTTCCTCCTAAATTTTCAATAATCAAAAATGTTAAAATTTTTCGGGCTGTTGCCATCTGTGGATATCATAGCTGAAGCAGGCAAATAAGTCATTGTTACTTGATAAACCAGTATCATCTTTAACCATCATTGACTAATTATATACAGTAACAGGGAGATTTTTTTTCAATGGACTCACCCTTTGTTTTTGAATTAAATTCTTCTTAGTATCTTTGAATGAAACTAGACTAAGTCGTTTCTTATTACTTCTTGTGTTACAGGTTATATGAGTGTCAGTCATAAAACTATTCTGGCATTTGCCAGAATAGTAGTCGGTATTTACAAAAGTTTTGTGAAAGGGGGACCTCTCTGTACTGTTTCTGCAATGTAGGAAGAGCAGAATTGTCCAGAAACCTTTCAGTGTACTGCCTGGCATTCATTGTTACAGGAATGGTGACCAATAGCCTAAGCTCAGTCCATAAGGAACAACCCCAGGTACTGACAGTTCCTCTGCCAAACTTCACAGTTTGGGTGGTTAACTGTGGTAAATAATATTCTTTGTGCATCCACCAGACTGAAACACAGCCATCAGATTGGAAAACCCTATACCATGATTTGTCATTCCATAAAACAACTTTCTGATATTCCAGGAACCAGTCATGATGGATTGTGCACCAGGCATGTCAGTGCTGTGTGATGTGTGATTTGTATGCTATAACTCTTCCTTAAAATCCCATGCCATGCAGCTCTCTACATATCATCCTTGTACTAATATCAGTTCCTGTGGCCTCCATGAATTTCTAGTTAGAAATATTCGACAAGGGCCTGTCAGCCCTCGTCGAATACTTCTATATACATCTACATACCATCCTTCGTAGCACCCTCGGTTTTGTTCTGTTTCTGTCAATTTCTGTGGTGTATTCAAATGTTTTTTGGTTGTGGCAGCATAGTGACATATTCATTTGCAGATTACATTCAGTCACTGTTGATATAGAGCAACGGTGGGCAAATGCGGCTCTTCGTTAAGTGTGACTCCCATAGAAAATTTAAATCCGTTTTTTTTTTTTTTTATTATTTCAGAACTTTTTTCACTGAATCTTGTTAAATTAACTAAGTAACTAATATTTTGTTATACAGATTTTACGTTGTGTTTATTTTTTTTTTTTGTCCTAGATATTTTGCTATTTTTATTTTGATTATAAATAAATCCGTGCACATTTACACTGCTGGTGCCATCAGCGGACTTGTGCGTAAAAATTACGAGTGTAATTTTTCCGCGCTGTAAATTAATTTAATTATTTTGTTTCAATTTCAGACTTTGGAATTAAATTTATTTAAATTTTTTGATAACATGACCTCAGAAAATATCAAAAAATGAAAATACAAACAAGAAAATAGAATCTTTCAAGAAGAATGGGTAGAAAATTTTGCTTTTATTGACAATAATGGAAAGTCGTGTCTTATTTGTAAAGTTACAATTGCAAACTACAAAGTAAGCACTTTATGTCGACATTACGAAGTTGTTGTTGTTTGTTTGTTATTTGGTTTTTTAGGAGCATTAGCAACTAAGGCCATATTGCTGCGGGATATGCGGTGGTTATTTCCTGACCTTTCCGCATCCTCCGTATTTGGTGGTGATGGGCTCGAACCCCGGTCTAATCAAGAAGCGTGTGCTATGTACCGCTGCTCCTTCCCACCTGGCTACGGAGGCGCCTGACATTACGGATTAAGTCATCCCCACTTTTCAACTCAATATCCACTCAATTCAAAATTGCGAACAGAGAAACTTAAGTCCTTGCAATCTGGTCTTCATAAGCAACAAGGATTCTTGTCTTCTTTTAGTTGTGAAGATGACAGAGCAAACAAAGCTAGTTTTTTGATAGCTTGGAATATTGCTCGTGCCAAACGTCCATATGGAGAAGGAGAATTTATTAAAAGACTTGGAAAAAGTGGTTGAAGTTTTGGATCCAGATAATACAAAACTGCATAAATTGATCGCACAGATTCCTATGTCACGCCGTACAACTGAGCGTCGTATTGGTGCAATTAGTAAAAATGTTGAAAATAGTTTGATGTGTGATTTGAAAAATTGTACAGCATTTAGTTTAGCTCTCGGCGAGTCTACAGACATTCAGGATGTTCCACAATTGGCCATTTTTGTCTGCTATGTATCTGCAGACGTAAGAAATGTTAGACCTAGTAGCTCTTATCGGAACAACTTGCGGTATCAATGTTAGAAATGCACTTGATGATGTAATGAACAGGTTTGAATTGCCTCGTGATAAACTCGTAAGTGTTGCGACTGACGGAGCGCTTTCAATGATAGGGAAAAACCAAGGTCTCATTGGTCTTTTAAACAACGATCCTAAAGTTCCACGTTTCTTACATCTTCACTGCATAATTCACCACGAGCATCTCATAGCGAAGTACTTCAAATACGAAAATGTGTGGAAGATTGTTTTGTAGATTGTGAATTTAATTAGAACAAATGCCAAAACACATCGTCAATTTAAGAACTTTTTAGAAGAGTTGTGAATGAATGACGAAACAGATGAATTGCCCAGTGGTGTAAGATGGCTGTCAACTTACAATGTTTTGAGCTGTTTTGTGAAACTCCTAAATCCTATCATAACATTTACAAAAGAAAAAGGAAAAAATACCCAGAATTAGAAAATGAAACTTGGCTTTCTGACTTAATGTTCCTTACAGACATTATAGAACATTTGCAAACACTTAATTTGGTTTTACAAGGAAAGGAAAAAATTATTATTTATTTGTCACAAACTGTATTTAGTTTTGAAGCTAAACTTCGGCTTTTTGTGTACGATCTTAAGAACAAAATATTTAATCATTTTCCGTGAGTAAAAGCAAATATAATTAATATCAAAGAAGAAAAGTTAGACAAATACAAAGAAAAATTGGAAGAATAGCAAGCAGATTTCAAACATAGGTTTGAAGATTTGAAAAGTTTGAAATCTACATTCGCATATTTTGTGAACCCATTTATTTGTGATATTATTGAAGATGGATTTCCAATTTCTGAAATAATACTTGTTGAAAAAGTGGCTGGGGAATTGAAGTTATTAGAGATGAAAGAGGATCAGGCATTGCAAATGCAGCACAAATCTACTTCTATAATTGAATTTTGGAAACTCGTGCCATAATCAAAATATCCACATTTAAAGAAAGCTGCTTGCTGTCTAATTTCAATTTTTGGTACAACATATCGCTGTGAATCTTTGTACTCCACAATGAAGTTCACAGTTGACCAATCATCATCTCACTGAATTGCTGTGAATGGCTTTAACAAATTTTACGCCAAATTTCAAAGATTTGACCAAAGGTCTTCGTTAAATGTTATACTTTTTATTAATGCATTTTTATTATATTTTATTTTTATTATTAAAATTTTGAAATAATTATTTTGTATTTTCTTTCTCTTAATTATATTTGCTTATATATGTATACTTTACATAGCACTTAAGACTTGTGTAGTATGTAATCATATTAATTAAATTAAATTAAATTTGAATTTGTGTATTTAATACTATGTAACTATGGTGTGGCTTTTTATAATATATGAAAAACCGGAATGCAGCTCTCATTGACCTCATGCGTGCCCACTCCTGATATAGAGTATTACAGTCTTGCTTAAATACCATGAGCATATTGAGCATAGCAACTACCTTTGGAAGCTAAGCTCAAACACTTTGATATGCACGTTGTATTTCAATTTTTACTTCTAGTGTGACCACTAGAAGTTGCTTTTATATATATTTCTGACATGAATAGCAGATATGGTTAATTTTTATGAAACCCCACAGTTGTCTGGATACATTTAGCAATATAGTATGCATGTGTGTAATAATAGAGGTATAGTGGAGAAGGTAGCACAAAAGTATACAATTTTTCTTTGTATAAGTTACCAGTTTTTGGGAGAAGTGTAAAGGAAAAATAAAAGAAAGCAAAAGTAAAAGTAATTAAAAACTATATATAAACATTTTAGAAATAAAAATTGGTAAATAACAAACAGTAATATATAAAATCAAATATCGATTTTGGCATTAATCTAAGATAAAGGGCAGGAGATTTTGAAAACAAAATAAGGTCTAGAAACAGGTAGGTTGAGAATACATTAATACCATAAGTTTAATAATAGTTTATATGTATGTATATATTTATATATTATATATAAATATTTATGTATCATATATTTATTTATAGATTGTCTCCTGCTCTGGGGATGGAGCTATTATATATTCCAACCTGGATGATTCTTCAAGTAGCATGTCCAATATTTTTAATTGTCATTTTGGAACTGCTTATGAAATTATGACTGTTCCAAATGATCCTCATACTTTTTTGTCTTGTGGAGAAGATGGAACTGTAAGATGGTTTGACTTGAGAATTAAAAATGGTTGCGTAATAGAAGAGTGCAAGGAGGTTAGTAAAATTCAGGTTTTTTTTTTTTTTTTTTTTTTGTAATAGTGGTTTCTTTTAATGAGTTGTGTAGAGAAGGATTAACTTTTTCTTTACTTTTTCTGAATTTTCTTTAGACATACAAAAAAGTTAGATTGAATTATTGTTAAAGTTATGCCTTTAATTTTTTTTTTCTGATAATATATTATTTAGATTGCATCATGTAAACTACTGTATAAATAGAGCCCACAATCTGTTACTGTGTTATTACTGAAACCTCTCTAAAACAGACACCACCGGATCAGAAGTTTTTTGAGTAGTGCAGACAGGCTGCTAAGACATCTCATGTGGTTTGTCAGTTATATGTAGGAATTTTCCAATAGGGATAAGGAGTTGATTATCCCATTGTATAAGGAGATGGTTAGGTCACATCTTGAGTACTGCATGCAGGTGTGGAAGCCTTATTTTAAGAAAGATATGGGTAATGGGTGCAGAGAAGAGCAACCAGATTAGTCAAGAACACAAAAGAATATTCTTATAACACAAAAATTTTGATTTTGAAAATTGTAGTGCTTGGAAACTAGGCACTGCGAGGAGAACTTGCAAGTGCCTATTTTCTGATTGATGTGTTTAAAGCTTTAAGTAGATTGAGTAAGCTTGGTGATGGTATTCTAACTCTTTTTCAGACAACACACAGAAGGGAACACAAACTTAAATTTAAAAAAAGGATGGCTGCGGGATAGACGTGTGAAAATTTTGCTTTCAGCTAAAGAGTAATTTATTGTTGAAACAAACTATCATCTGATGTTGTGAAAGTCGGTAGTTAAAAAATTTAAGGAAGAATTAGATGTTATTAGAGGAAATGGACAGATGAGGTGGGTGGTTTTTTTTTAGGCAGATGCTCTATAATCTTGCTTCCTTACTGGTACTATTTGTTACCAATAATAATAATAATTCACCACATCTTCCTTTTTTACCTTTTGTTGAGCATACATACCTGTTATTGTCATATAATCTTGTAGAAGTTTAATTCTATCTTGGATGAGTCTGTCTGTCTGTCTGTCATTCCAAAATATATAATTAACTATATTGTTCTTTAGTAATTTATCTATTTGGAGCTCTTTGCCAGAATGTGCTGTTTTTTCTCCAGTTTACTCTAGAATATTACTGTATATAGTTTGCCCTTTCTCTTGAACCTTTTAATTTTTCTTTGTTTCCTGTAATTGTAGCTGTGGAAATATTATTTTTTGATAATAATTTAATCTAGCCACATTCATATTATTTCATTCTGTCTTGCCACATTCATAATATATTTCTTTTTCCAGCTCTTTTCATTTGCCAGGTCCAGGTCTAAAATGTCTGAAACAATACTGTATTTATTTGTGAGACTTGAAGCAGTGGAGTTTCCTTCAGATTAGTTAGGGATACTACCTTAATGTCCATGGATGTGCACAAATGAAATGGGATTTCTTCAATTCCTTATGGTTATA
Source organism: Mastigoproctus giganteus (assembly GCF_048544385.1). Classification (NCBI taxonomy): domain Eukaryota; kingdom Metazoa; phylum Arthropoda; class Arachnida; order Uropygi; family Thelyphonidae; genus Mastigoproctus; species Mastigoproctus giganteus. The sequence goes on along the minus strand of NC_143582.1, from coordinate 49,187,857 downwards.
CCATCAATACTCAGTCATTGTTACCCACACAGCATCATGGAGAGGTCAGGTAGTTGTGTTACCCACACAGCACCAGAGAGAGATGAGGTTGTTGTTGTTGGTTAACTGTGAGAGGCTATCTGAGATAGATACTTTGGTTACCCATTGTAACCCTTTTCTAAGCAAATGTGAAATATAGTTGGGAATGCAATTTAATTGTTAAGTAAAGGTAAAAAATATAGCATTTATGAAAGAATTGGAAATAATCGCTTGGAGAAAAATGGCATTTAGAACAGAATTGGAAATAACCACTAGGAGAAAAATAGCATTTATGATACAATTGGAAATAATTGCTAGGTAGGTTGAGATATGCTTTTCACTTGCTTTTGCCTTCGTAGGTAAAAGCAAATAAAAACCATATGAAAGAAGTAGCTTACAGTATTAATATCTGGAAAGTTAAAAGCAACCAGGGTATGATATTCTGATTTGTTGGTCCACTCTATTTGTCTGTATAGTTGTTCATTATATTTATCACAGTCATTTTGCCTGTAACATAGTTCTACTCATTTAAATATATATAATATATGGAAGGCTTGGTTTTTTTTTTTTTTTTTTTTTTTAGGAGCATTAGCAACTAAGGCCATATTGCTCCGATATAATATATATTGAATTCTGCTACTTGTTGCAATTACCGGCAATGATTACCTGTCTTTTTAAACATTATATGAACTCCTTTGCAGATTTAGTGACAAACTCAGTATGGACCACTAAAGGTTTTAAAAGTGATATGTACTGTATTTTGCCATATTGTAAATAGGAGCCCCAATACTGGAAATTATTGGATGTAAGGGAACTTTGGGTTTGTGGATCTTTGGGAATCCATAAAATCAAATACCAGTTGCAGCCTGTAGCATGTAAACTCCAGTACTGTATTTTTTAATTTGGATTGTACATGCTTCTCCTGAGTAAGGATGTCACCTTCTCCTTTAATCTACTCCATGAAGGATGATGTATTGCTTTGTGTTGTGTTGTGTTATCCCCAAGGTGTTTCAGTGCTTTTGTTTTGTACTCTGATCTATCTGTAACCTCCATAACTTGTCCTTTATCTGCTGGGACAGCTACAATATTCGAGTCATTCTGTATCTCTTTTAACATCTGAATCATTTGTTTAGATAGATTATGTTTTGCTCTTCTAGCTGATCTTAGAAATTCAACAACTTTGAAATGAGCCTCTATTGGTGTTTTTTTCTCCAATAGATCTTTAAGGCTAACTTCTACCCCCATAATTATTTGTATCACCAGAACATGTAGGACAGAAATTGTAAACTTTTGGTCTAAGTTCAGTATATACAACAATGGCAGTTAGCTGTGATAGTTGCTATTATATGTGCTCTTGTTAAAAGTGTTTATAAATATGGTTTTAAAGTGCTTACTTTAAATACTCTTGAGATATACGGATGTATTCTGATAAGGTCTACTAGGTTTGACAATTTCTAATCAAGGAAAGGTAATATTCAAGCTAGATTTGCGATAAGTCTGTTTTGGCAGTTAGAGCTTTCTCTATTCTAACTGTCAGTTCCAGCTGCCTATGCTTTAGCATAGCACTGGTACTTAAAAATTTGAAGAGCTACTTTTTAAAATCTGCAAGTTATGGATAAAGAGGACTTCAAATAGGTGGAAGGGTATATCTGGCTGATTAGTTTCATCTAAGTTTGGAACAAAATATCTTCTTAGTGGAAAAGATATATAATTTTAAAGAATTTTAAATTTAAACAGTAAAGGCCTATACAGCCATTGTTAATGAAAGAAGAAGGCTGGTAGTGCTCCCTATATGGTTATGTGTCCTCTCATTATTTAAAAAAAAAAAAAAAAAAAATTATTTATCAAATAGAGACACACAGGGTTAATCTCATATGTGAAAAAATTTGTGGCACTGAATTGAAAGAAGTTGCAGGTTCTAAGAATCTTGAAAGTGGTGCTAAGGAGTCTGATCTCACTATTGCTACAGAGACCACTAAGTCTGCAAATTTCAAACATAGATTAAGGAAGAATTGGAATTTTTCGCGTAAGCTAGAATTTTAGGATCCAAGTATATATCAAGGTAAATTGTCACTGAGTCAAAGTAAAGAATCTTCTGAGGTCTCTATCTCTGGAGGTGTAGGTGAGATGTTGGAATGGGAGGAGGTTCCTTCGGGTAAAGCTATCATGTTATCAGAATTGGATAGTGAGGAAACTAGGGATGATAAGATCATTGCACTTTTGATGCCACGTAAATCTGAATATTCCATCAAAACACGTTGTCAAAGGCAGTTATGCTATGGTGGGGAAGAAAGTTCAGTTGGATCACTGTGTTCATCGTGCAGTAGGTCTCTGTTTTAAGACGAAATAATAAGAGGAAAGTCAAGATCAATGCATCTAAAAATGATTGGGATAAGGAATTACATAAAGTTAAGAAAAATGTTCAGAGTGATATGGATTTTTCTGAGAAAACTGAAAATTCTTCAGCTAAAATTGAGATGGGGAATGACACTGAAGCAAGTATCTTTTCATTGTGTTCAAAATAAATTGGGAACGAAAACATGAATTTTAATCCTGTTGTCCAAAAACAAGACTTCTTCTGGTGATTTCGGAGGAGATAATACTCATAGCTTTACAGAAGATTTGGAAGATATCCTTTTTGCCAAGGAGAGTGGTATCAATCGGAGTTCAGTCAGAGGGATACTGTCTAGCTGGGATCTTCTTGAAGCCATGGTTTTGGAACTTGGAATACAGAATGAGAAATTTAAGGAATGGATACAATGTATGCATGAATCTGCTCAGAATTATAGGCAAGATACGGATAACCAACAAAATCTGAAACTTTATAGCGATGTAGTTAAGAGTGATGTAACTTCTGCTGCAAAGGACGTTGGCTTGAAAGTGAGTTCCTCAGACGATGAAGTGGCTAGGCCATATGATGATGAGCATGTTTTATTAATTCAAGCTAATGACGACTCTGTACTTAAAAGTAATGAAGATGTCCGAATTGCTGTGGATAAGGAAATGAGAAACTCGTTGAGAGGGGTCAGGATACGGAAGGTAAGAAAAGTATTTGATTGTGGTATTGTTTTAGAGATGCAAACTAAAAAAGACATAGAATAAATATAAAAAAAATGCGGACAACTGACACGGCTTGGATTAGCTTTTGGATTTCCCAAAAGACCTGGAATGAAGTTAATTATGTATGATGTTAGTAAGGAAGTTCAGAAGGATGATCTTCTATGTGACATTTATGAGAAAAATCTTTTGCATTTGGGTTTGATGAAAGAGGATACGGCTGCTGAGGTCACTGTTCGCTTCGTAAGTAGAAACAGGAGTGATTCCGGGAATAATTAGATTTTGGAGGAGGTTTCACAAAGAATTAGAATGTTTCTAATGCAACAACAGGGCTTGTTTCTTGGACTGATGTCATACAGGTTAAACAATTTCTATCTTGTGACAATGTTACAATTGTCAGGGTTTTGGGCATACTATGAAAACATGTAGACGACGAGATTTATATGCAGCCATTGTGCTGGGAAAGGCCATACATATAAAAATTGCAAAGACATTAACAAAGAGGCTGTGTGTTCAAACTGTATTGCTAGAAATCATGTGGGAGACCATTCTGTTCATGACAAAAAGTGTCCAGAATATCAAAGAATACTTAAACTAATTAAATTGCGTATGATGGATTCCTTTCGTAACTATGGCCAATAGTCCGAATTACCGTAACTCAAATCAGTACACTCGCAATATAAGTTCGTTTAAAGGTTCGAAAATAATGTAGCTGAATGCGCAGCATTCTCGATCTGTTGCAGAGGAAATAAAAATTGTATGTCAACGAGAAAACATTGATGTTGCTTGCATCCAAGAAGCTTATTATGTGAATGATAAGATAGTTGGTTACCCCCTTTCCTGTAGGGTAATATATAATCATTGTCCAGAAGTGAGAGCTGCAATAATTGTTTTTAATTCTGATTTAGTATTAACCAAAATTGAATCCTTATATAGCAGTCATGTGGTTAACATTCAGTTAACATTCAGTCTACTATTGTGTTAACATTCAGTCTACTGTTGGTGCATTTGTATTTATTTCAATATATTTTAAATACAACTCTGACATTCGGCCATATTTAGTTTATATGGATAGCGTTCTTGATAAGCTAGGAGATTTGCCCGTATTGTTTGCAATTGATTCTAATGCCACTACTTTGGTTCAGTGGCACTACTGATGATAGAGGGAAGGCTTTAGGTGATATGATAGCAGACCTGAAGCTTATGGTTCACAATCAACCTGGAGAATAGTCCACCTTTTGGACAGTAAATGGTGAATCAAACATAGATGTAACTCTTACAAACTCAATTGGTGCTAGATTTGTCTATGGATGGAAAGTCAAATCTGACTGGGTATTGAGTGATCATCTGTGATATTTTATGAAATCAATACACATAGGGAAAACAATGTTGGCTTGAATCAATTATGATGCTTTTCTGTTAAGCATGCAAACTGGGATAACTTTGAGATAAGTCTTCAGCAGGCCATGGTTGCGATCTCTGAGTTATATAACACGACAAGAGAGAACTCTGTGGGGTTTTTGAAAAAACTTATCTATGATGCGTGTGTAGCAGCTATGAAATGGAAACAGATAAAACATAGACCAGTTAAGTGGTGGACACCTCAGCTTACTCTTTTGAAAAACAGGTTAATAAGGCTAGGAAGCAATTTCAGAAGAGCAAATGTTGGGAAAGTGCCTTGGAAGTTATTCGATTAAAGAAAGACTATCAAAGTCTTCATAATAAGTATATCCATGCTATTGCTGAACAGAAATATGACTGTGGAAAATATTGGTGAAAACAGCAGGAAATAATGACCCTTGGGGATTAGTTCATAAAATTTGTACTGGCAAATTCAGAGCAGTTGCTGATGTTTATATTCTATTGGCAAGGGCACCACTGAGATGTGTAGTTAGGAAGATTCCACGAGTGCAGTCTTAGATCACCTTATAGGTAATGATAACATGGCTGATAACCCATGTGTTAATCTAGAACATCATCATATGCAGGCGTTGAATGAGCCGTATGTAACGACATTGAAGAATTACCCTTTACCCATGATGAACTTCTCACCATTGTTAAGTCCATTAAATAACAAATGTCCAGGTATGGACCTACTGGAGGGAGAAGTAATCAAAAAGTTCTCTTATCTTTATTCGAACGAATTGTTACAAGTTTTTAATAACTGTCTAAGAGATGGTGTATTTCCATCTCCTTGGAAGGATGCACTGCTCAAGGTTATCCTAAAATCTTCAACCAAGCCAACCAGTTCACCTGCTTCATAGACCTATTGCATTGCTTCCTGGTCTTGGTAAAGTTTGAGAAGCTTTTAGCCATCGGATTGCTATCCACCAAAGCAGTAATATTGGCATTTCTTACAAACAATATGGTTTCACTCTTGGTGTAGGTACTGAGGATGCGCTTCACTCTTTAGTTCGCAATGTTTGGGAATCGAATTATAAATATACCTTGGGAATTTTAGTAGACTTTGCAGGTGCCTTTGATTCCATTAGTTGGGACAGTGTACTGATGATGTTGTGCATGGCTAAATGTTCTTTTAATATTTTCTCTATAATTAAGGATTACTTTAGGGATCGCACAGTAACAGTTAAGTCGAATTTTGGATCAATTATGCATCGCGTAATTCGAGGCTGCCTGCAGGGATCTGTCTTTGGTCCTTTAATGTGGAACTTTGTTTTGGAAGATTGGCTCAAGAGAGAATTTGATCTCTCACACACAATAGCTTGTGCAGATGATATGGTAATACTTGTATACGGAAACACCAGAAAGGAGCTTGAAATGAGGTCTGATTGCATATTGAAAGAATTATGCAAATGGTGTAATTTTCATAGGTTGACAATCTCTACATCCAAAACTAAAATCATAATGTTGAAGGGTAAATTGGCTTTTAGTAGACCTCTGCTCTTAAGGTTGAATGGTATTTCCTTACAGCAGATGTTAATGGTTAAATACTTGGGAATATGTATTGCTAGTGGCTTGAACTTTACCCCGCATATTAATTATATATGAGAGAAAGTGAAGAAATTTATTGCAGTGATCTCAAGAATAACGTGGGTGGAATGGTTGATAAAGGGGAAAGCATTCCATTTGATTTATGATTGCATTTTTCTGCAGATTGTTACATATGGTGCATAAATCTGGGTTGGCCATGCAATCAAAGTAAGCAACACCAGAAAGCTCTGTTCTATACATCGAGTTATGTTACTCAAAATGGTTATGGCCTGCAGAATGGTTTCCACAGAAGCTTTGCAAGTGTTAGCTGGCAAAATGCCACTTGATTTGCAGTTAGTGTTTAGAAGCCTATCCTTTTATTTGAGAAGAGGTATAAAATCCGAGTAGCTGGACATTGAAATTAACACTTTAAATGACTTGAGAAATGAAAAGAAGAGGATTTGGGAGCTCATTTTACAAAAATGGCAAAACAGATGGAATTGTTCGGAAAAAGGTAGAATAACATTCAAATTTTTCCCTTATGTTAATGTTGTGAATTATATTAAACCAATCTGGTTAGTACCAAATCTACGTTATACATTCTTACTAACAGGTCACGGATCATTTTCTGCTAAACTGAATAGTCTTGGAATCGTAACAAGATGCAACTGTACGTATGGTGATCTGGAAACATGGGAACATGTTGTGTTTAATTGTTTGGAATATGCTGATTTGCATTTTGATTTACTGAATAATGTTGATAATGTAACTCATCTGGTGGATGGGGTTGAGCCATTACTTATTAAAACAAGGGAAAATTTTATTGCTTTTCAAAATTTTGCAAATTCAGTTTTCTTGAGAAGCAATATACTTTTGCAATTGAAAGAGTTCAGGTTGAATAATGGATGAATTGGTGGACTGTACCCTCTTCTTTACATGGAACAGTATGTTATTTTTTTATATAGAAACAGAGAAAATTCTTTGCAGAGGTGGAAGGATGTTTGGTACTCTGTTTCCTTAATGGGTGCTCCTGCCAATGCAGTTGGCAAGAAGCCTTAGTTGTTTTTCTTGGATTTGATCCTGATATAACACCTTCCAGTTTGGTTTTGCTGGTTAATATGAGTGACTTCTGTTGAGCTCTCTAGCTGCTGGTAGATGGCTGTTCGTTGAACTCTATCTTTTGGAGAATACTGGTGATGATCAATCTCTAGGATGTGATGCTTGTGCTCACTGTGAATGTGTCTCTTCATTGGTTTCTGTTGTAGCCTACTTTTCCAGCTCGTGATGATCAGTCTCTGGGATGTGATGCTTGTGCTCATCTGTGGACAATGTCTCTTCATCGGTTTCTGCTGTAGCCTACTTTCCAGGTTGTTGTGCTGTAGCTGAGGGGATGACCATTGCACAGTACAGTTGATTTGTAACGTGAATGTGAAATTTGTATTGTTAATAATTGTATACTGTACCATACATATTTCTATATATATATATGGCAGATTTGCCAGATTTGTTTTGGCTAGAGGCCACTTTACTCAATAAATGAAAAGAATGTTGTTGGAATCAAGTTTGTTGACTTTAAGCTGAAAACAAATTTTCCAACAAGGTCTTGATTGTTTTCCCATTGAGCTTGTCCTTGCTGTTGTCCTTGCTTTGTTCTTTATATAATCTATGTAATTTCTGTATATGTCATGACCTTTCTGTGACAGAAGTGACTCTGTTAATAACTATGGTTAAAAGTGAACAAAATAATGAGTTGCTTAAATGTCTTCTTAGAAGTTCACTTACCCATCTCTTTTTGTGTTCCAGATTTCTTAGATCTGTGTTGCATCTTCTTATCCAAAATTTCAATATTTGATGTTGCAACCTACTAATAAGTCTCCCTGGCTTGTTGTCCCAGAACAGTTGTTTGATCGGAAAACCTTTGGGGATAACTTGATGGTAAAGGAACCTATAGACAAGTGTGAGGTGCTCTATCACTGGGTTGCACGTATAATGTAGATGGTGATAAGCTCTCAGAGGTTGGGAACTGGACACATGAATAATTTTTGATTGCTCCAACCAGATTTCTGAATATATTTATTTTATTAAAAATATAAAAATAAAATCGAAATAACTTTGATTAAACATACAACAAAATATTATTTTAAAATATACTGAGTTAAAAGTGTAATGAAGTAGTATCATAAAATCTAAAAATACAGGAGCTTTTGGCATCTGTATGTTGCCTTTATCAACTGTAACATTTGCATGGAGGCAGTGAGTGTAAATACCTAAAAGAAAAAGCATGTAGAAGTTTCACCAGAATAAAAGGAAGGAAAGGAAAGAAGTAAATCTTAACTCTCCCAAGGTTAATAAAGTTGTTCGTGAATCACCCAAAAGTGGTGGGGAGATGAAGGGAAGACTGGGGAGAATGGCTATCTATGTCATACAGCACTACAGATTCAAAGATGGAAATATTATTTCCATCCATGAACAGAAATTATGGCATAATTTCTGTTCAAAATGTGTCTAATGCTGCATATGTGGGTGGATTCCAACTAGTGATGGATCTTAATTCCATGCAATATCAGTAATTTGAAGACCATGTCAATGAACATCATCCCTTCTAATGATCTTCTCTTCCCATTGGCTGGAGGGGCATATCCTCTGGCCAAAATGATGTTCAAATTTTTGATAGTGCACAAGTAAAATAATATTATATTGTATGCTTAATTGAAGTTATTTAGATTTTATTTGTATATTTTTAATAACTAATAAATATATTCTGAAATTTGGTCAGAGCAATCAAGAATTATTCATGGAAGGAATAGGAGAAGCCAGAATTTGAATTCTGGACTTCAGATTTTCACACTAGTTTAAATATATTCAAACTGCTACTATGTCCAGACACTACACTGCTATACCAATATCCATTACGTTTCCTTAACCATTTTTTTCTGTTACATGTTACCAAGTGTCCAAGTCAAAATACCTGCTTCAGAACTTATTATGCAGAATGGATGCAGGGACATTGTGTATCAATGTCTGTCTCCATCCAGTCACTGTCATTTCATTTGCTGTTGCGTCCCATATATATAGATTATGTCACTATCAAACATCCAGCCAGTTGGGAGGCCCATCAAGCTCTTAGCTGCCCACCTCAATGCCAGAGCTTGAACTTGCACATCAGGCAACACAATGGCAACCCCAGGCAGAATGTGTAGGTTGCACAGGAGGCTATTATCAGTGACTCTGTTAGAGAGAGAGAGAGAGATAATCTTTATTACCCTTCACGGCCATAAAGCCAGGGGCTTACAGTTTCCCAAACTTCCGGGAAAATTGAACAATTATTTACAAAAGGTAATTTTACAAAGAAAACATTATAATACAAAGGAGAGAACTCCTTACGAGAGTTAAATCTGATTGAGCTGGCTTAACATCGAGATAAGAGCACCAGCTCAATTAGACAGGAACAGATGCAAGGTATACATCAGTCATTGCCGATTAGTCCTACTCGTCATAATTTTTTTCCGGTAAGTCCGGTCAGCAGCGAATTTGTTCAGGTCGGCGTCCAGTGCCTGGGTTTGCTTGAGCATCTGCTGAGGAAGGAACCTGTCCGAGAGATGGAGTCGTGCTGAATGTGAGTGGAGCTCGGGATTGGCCCTAAGGGCAGCAGGGGGGATCCTCCAGCCACAGGTATCCCAGAATGAAGGTGTTGCCATTATGCCTGTTATCATCCTGACTGTTGCTAGGAGGCGTTGGTCGTCGACTAAGGTGGGAAGCCGTGGAATTCCGAGAGAGTTGGCAAGCTGTGTGGTCCGAATCAGAGCTGGAAGGTTGTGCTTTCTGTTGGCCCACTTTAGGAGCCAGAATTCTGTGGCAAAGAGTGGTTTCTTTATTGATGGTGCCGCTGACGCCCAAATTTCAGCAGCATAGAGTAAAGGTGGAAAGATAACTGTTCTTATGTACCTCACGGTTATCTTTTTATCTGTGATATGAAGGAGATGTTGTTTTGCTATCCACCGGAGTCTTGAAGCACGTGTGAGGAGCATATCCATGTGGGCGTTGAATCGAAGTTTTGGGTCGAATACAACGCCCAGATCACGATGGCTGGACACAATTGGGATGAGGGTGTTGCCGACCGAAGGCTGGAGAGAAGAAGGAGTTTGCTTCAATGAATACACCATGAATTCGGACTTAGCAGGATTGATCTTGAGCCCAAACTGGCAGAGGTAAGATGTGACTGTGGTGAGAGTGTTGTTAATTTCCACTTTTACCAGATCTAGGTCTTGACCGGGGGTGATGGGAGTGAGTATCTTGATATCGTCCGCATAGCTCAGTAGACATCGAGAATGTGCAACCAGTGGGAAGATAATGGATGAAAACAGAAGGCCCGAAAGGACCCCTCCTTGTGGGACTCCTGCGGTGAGGGATCTAGTAAGGGTGCGATCTCCTGTATGAAGCTTTATAACTCTGTTATTCAGAAGAGAGGAGAGAAAGCATAATATGTTCCCTGTGATCTGGAAGTGGCATTCCAGGAGAGTGAGAAGTTGGTTTACTTGGACGGCATCAAATGCAGCTTCAATGTCTAAGTAAGTCACAGCTAGTTCCTGCCTATTCTCCAATGCTGACAAGATAGTATTTGTGGTGGCTAGCAGATTGGTGATCGTTGATCTGTTTGGAAGGGAGTAGTGAATTTGGGCTGGATTACTGGGCAAGATCTGCTTAGTGAGGATGGGGAGTAAGGCCTTCTCCAGGAGCTTCAGCAGGCTGGAGGAGTTGGAGATGGGTCGGAAGTGTTTAGGTTTCGATGGCGACTGAACTTTGGCTAAAGGTTTGATGAGATAGTTTTTCCACTGCTGTGGGAAAATTTTGTTCGAGAGTAACTGGTTGAAGATAATTAAAAGTGGCTGAATAATGTACGGACTTAGGCATTTGAGCATGAATTGGGGAACTCCATCATCACCGGTGGTTGACGAGGCAGGTAGAGAATTGATGGCTACGATCAGTTGTTGTTTTGTAATCTGAATGTTGTTCAACACTTCTTGCTGGATGGGCTCTGTTAGTAGAGCTAGATCTGAGTTTGGCATAGGATTACGGTTAAATCTTGTGACGAAATCGAGCCACAATTCAGGATCAAGTTGTAAAGGAAAATGAGGGTTCACTTTTTTGTATGGAATTTTTCCTTTAGCCAGCTCACAGTTAACGTATAATTTGATTGCCTCAGATTTCAGGCGATTAAATTGAGCCCGTGCCCTTGAATAAACGATACGATCATTGACGTTTTGCGACTGTTTCCATGTGCGATGGAGCTGTTGCTTCAGCTGGAAACTCATTTTGAGTTCAGAATTCCACCAAAGTCTTGTATATGGACTGATTGTGATCTTTTTAGAGGCAGCATATTTGGCAACCGTGTTGATCCAGTTTGTGAGAACGTTCACAGCTAGTTCTGGGTCACAAGTCTCTAAGGCCACCCAGGGAATGAGAGAGGCGGCTCTGATGCACTTATCTACATCAAGTAAGTTGGGGCTAGTGATGTCAACCTTTGTTGTTGTCCTTCTGGCTTCTAATTTGGGGGCTGGCAGATATGCGGTCATATGTATCGGGACGTGATCAGAGTCAAATGACGTTTTTGTAATGTAATCAAGGGTGCAGGGGAAAGAGGCTAGAACTAGATCTAAGAGGTTATTCCTCCTGGTTGGAGCTTCATTAATAAGTTGTAGGTCAGCACATCTCAAGTGTGCCAGAAGATCCTTTTTCAGATTAGATAGCTGAGGAGGTAAATTGAAATCACCACAAACTAAGTGAGAAGCTGTGGGATGCAGCTGATTGATTAACCAGTTGGAAACTTCAAGGATGATTTGCTGGGATGGCTTTGGGGGTATATACAGCACACAGACGTCAAACGTCACGAAGTTGTATCCTAACGTAACGAGGATTGCTTCATAGTTAGGAGAGTTACTGGATTTATTATCCAATAGCTTGAAAGCGGATTTCTTGTAGAATATTGCGACGCCTCCACCCTTGCGTGCAATCCGAGATGTGAATACCACCCCATAATCAGCTGGGGCAGCTGCCGCTAGGAATTCTTCATCATCATTCAGCCAGGTTTCGGTGATGGCGAGCAGGTCAAAATGTCCGGAGAGCAGAATTTGCTCCATAGTATCAAGCTTGTTCCTAAGACTACGCACATTCTGATAAAAGATGGTGCAGGCAGGTACTCTGGGTACTTTGATACGGACGGGTGGTCTCTGACATGGCACTACTCGATTCAGCACGGTGTGTCTAGGATTGATGAGCACAGGGATCGGCATATTGGTGTTCTGTGTCTGTGATTCTGGTTGCGGTAACAAGATCTGGGATTGCTATGAATCAGGGTACCATTGGTGGGAGTCCTTTCCATTTCTTCTATATCGCTGCCCGAGATATGGCATAACAAGAGCTCCAGCAGGCCAGATTTCAGGATTGAAGAGTGCTTCAAAATCTGCATCAGCAACATCGATCTTAAAGGAGGCGTAGGTGGGATATTTCGTGGACAGCTTAGTGACTCTACCATTCATTTTGACTGCCGCAAGAAGGTTTTCCACATCATCAGCTGAGGTAGCAGGGGAGAGCCTACTAATGAAGACATTACGCATCCGCTTGTCCATCATTCTAGTGTTCGCAATTTGCATCTTGCTGAAGTGCAAATTGGTTCCAATAACTTTAAGATTGGGGCTCAGTTCCTTAAGAGTTGGATTACGGGTCAGTGCGTGTTCTTTTGTTCTTTGGCTTGCAATCATTGCATACGTTGTAGTGTCTCTATGGGTCTTTACATTAGATACAATTGTAGCCCCTGTATAATGGTTACCCCTCACGTTGTTTGAGGTGGAGCCACAATTGCGATGCACTTCCGCAGCCAGAGCATTATCCGGTCTCGAGCGCGAGGACCCCATATGTGAGTTTTGTGATCGCGAAAAGGTGCAATTTGGCAGGTTTTGCTCCTGATGACTTCTATGGATCTTCTGGGAGGCAGTATTTCCAGAGTATTCGCTGGCATCTGCTGTGATTTCAGGGCACACAACTTCAGACTCACATCTTGTAAGAATGGGGGATGGAGAGGAGTCATGTGATAATAAAGATGGGGTGGTTTGGGTAGGAGCTCTCGGTTTCGCATGAACGTGTCCTTCCGGAGGATGCTGCTCATGATGGTTAGTTTGAACAGCAAGATCACAAACAGAGTGCTTCAGGTCATCAAAGTTTTTCCCCAACACCTCCAATGTTTTGTGCATGCATTCATTTTGTTCTCGTAGTCGCTTGTTTTCAAGCAGTAAGTCTGCGAGGATATTATTAATTGGGGATAGCTTCTTACATAGAGTTGTCTCGATATTTGTGAGGAGCGAGACAAGAAGTGGACTGTGTTCGAGTGATGCTTGATTAACTATTGCTGAGATCTCTGTTGATAGGATGTTATCCTGTTGGGAACTACTTGATTTTTGCATGATGAGATTTTGTTCTGCCAGTAATGAGTCAGGGCTCAATTCCACATGTGAATCTGACGATCTCAGTTTTTCCGTGTCTACTTCAGGTGCGGGTTGGGTCCTGTGCTCAAGTGAATCCGAAATTTGGTTAACGTCGTTGTTAGAAGTTTCACCAGTTGTTCCTAGTGACTGCATATAATTTTCTCCCTTACAGGGGGGACACTGCCATACTTTCCGTCGCTGCTTCCCGAGCCTCTTTAGGTCCAACGCGAGACATTCGCTTCCGTATGTCTTGAGACAGGAAGTACATTCTATAGCTACGTCCGGAACAATGCCACAAATTACGCAGCTTTCATTATTTGGGTGATCTTGCTTTGAAGGCATTTTCAGATTTTAGGCGCAGATAAAAGGATTACGAGTGGGTTGAAAAAGAGTTTACAATTGTGTTTAGTAGTCAAAGTAAAAGTGGTCTGTTGAGAGCGTTTTCCAGGCAAAGCTGACAATTTCCAAAACTTCGTTGCCAGGCAAATAGCAGACAAATAACCAAACGCTTGATTGCCAAGTTCCTTCCAGCTTGTTGCCGAAGGCAGTCTCATAAGTAGAGCGGGAGCGTAAATAGGTCGGAGTTGTAAACGTCCTGCAATACGGGGGGTCGACTGGCGAATAACTCCCAACACAATGCAACTGCTTGACCTTGTGATACAGTAGTGGGCAAGAGTTAGTGAGCAGTGAAGGCTAGTAACCAAGGAGTTAACATCCGGGCATTGAGACATGCAAAGGCGGCAAATGTGAATACAGTACAGGCAAGAAAAAATCAAGTAAAAAACAATAATTACCTAAAGATTCATGGTATTCATCTTCACCAAGGATGCAGGATAACTTAGGAAGTCACTATACGAACATATTACTCAGACTCGCTAAAAAAAATACATTAAACACTGAAAACTTGAGGAGCTCAAGATTAGGCAGCCGTCACACCGACGCGCACGCGCATAGGGAACAGAAAATATATTATGCAAGAAGGGGATAGGTTGAATAGGATCAGAATATGTCTGCCAGGGACAAAAGTTGATGTAAAACAGATATCTTTAAGGCATCGTTTCCCAAGCTTTTTTAGTCACGGAACACTTTTCATCTCACAATGTATTTATGGAACACTTACGAAACACAAGTTTAGCAGAGCCAAAGAACTGTTTGCTAATATTTTATTACATATGTTGCACTGTGCATCAGGAGCATCTTTATTTCCAACACACACACACATGTATAGCCGAAATTCAAATAACTGTCATCATACTTTCGTTTTGGTTTTTTATTAATTGGTTCCTGTTTTTTCACTTCGTAGTTTTGGGGAACAACAGGCTGCGATTGTTCATCCTCACTTTGAAGTGTGACAATATTGTGTTCGTTTTCATCGACCACAGTTGCAATATTAGAAGTACTTGCTTCTCATTTTAAAGTTCCTTTTTTCAACCACAAATCCATGGTCATTTATTTTAATAATAATATTCGAAATACTGATAATTATCAAAAAAAATTTATACAAGGAAGTTAGTTTAGCTATGATATCGGTTCGCTTCCCCCTCTCCTTCAACTCGCATACTCCAGGCTAAATCGCCATACGAATGGTATATTAGATCACTACATTGCTACTTTTTCATAGATGTCATTACCTCTATGCATACTTCTTTATGCAAAAGCCTGCCAAAATAAAGTGTTCTGCAGTCTATCTGATTATTAGTCTATGCCAGTATATTAATAACAGAAAAAAAAAAAGTTAAAAATTAGAATGATACAAAAGTGGGGTACACTACAAATATGCAAAATTTATTTATTTTATTTTATTTTTCTAACAATTAGATAAATTGTAGAATTCTTAAAGTACCGATTTAAATCGACTCAAATTAATAGCATAGCTTAATTTGCGGTACTCACCTTTTTATATAATCTGCAATTGACGTGTTGAGATAGGATAAAATGGTAGTTGAGTTTAAAAATTGGAATTAATATGGATACGTTTAAATTTTGGAAATGGAGTTTAAAATATGCTCAGAGAAATAGAAGTGCACATCTTCATCCTTGGTTGTCATGAATTAAAAGTTGAAATGATAAAGCTAGGAAAGTTAAACTGAGGAGGCCAAGAGCCGTAACGAATTGGCTTTCGTCGTTAACGCCTTCAGTTGGCGATAGTGGGAGGGAGTGAATGCATGTACTTAAAAGACTATGTTCCCGTGATGCTCTTTGATACATGTGGTAATCTCAGGTGCATGAGATTCCAAGCCGGTGAGAGGTTATATAGGGTAGTTTGGCATTTAATACGTTAAATTTAGAATGATGACGAAACCACTCTATGATAACGGCTTCGTACTGAAAAATTTTAAAACTAGATTTTAATTTAATGATAATACATTAAATTTAGAATGATGATGAAATCACTCTTTTTATCCTATCTCAACACATCAATTGCAGATTATATAAAAAGGTGAGTACCGCAAATTAAGCTATGCTATTAATTTGAGTTTATTTTTCTAATTATTAATTACGATTTTTCATGGAACACAGTTTGGGAAACACTATTTTAAGGGCACAAAAAGTAATATTATTGTACATGTTGGCACTACTGACATTAAGACTAGGAAATCTGAGGATTTAGTTAACAAATACAGGGCAATGTTGGGAAAAATTTGTGAGTTAAGATTAAATTTGAAAATGTCTGTGATAATGCACTGATTCTATTGGAACTGATCGAACAAGACACATGATGCAACTCTTCTCAATCAGATCAGCCCTGGAGAGATGGTGCAAGGTTCATGGGATGGAATTTTTCTCAGTGTGGTCTGTGCTTGTTAACAGGAGAGAGTGCTTCTACAGGGATGGGATACATATAAATAAAATGGATGCAAGAATATTTGCTGATAGTATCAAGACAGTGTTAGATGGTTCAGAAAACTAATAGCTTTATCTATCAGTTTTCTGACCAACTGACTCTAGAGATGCAGTCAGAGTTGAAAGCAATTTTTGCACCGATTATTTTGGAAAAAGCACAGCCTGGAAAGTAAGGTGCAGGAGATTTTAGCACTGCTTTGGGTCATCATGGAACGAGTAATACATGGGCTGTGTTAGGGTAACTAAGAAAAAGAACAGGTGCATGTACACCAACCAATGCTATGAGTATAGTAAATAAATTTGATGAATTTGAAGTACTGATGAAGTCATCAGATATAGACACTGTAGGGATATCGGAGACATGATGGCATTCAGACAAGGGATGCAGAATTTGAATATGGGGAGTACAATGCATACAAGATACACTGTAGGGATATCGGAGACATGGTGGCATTCAGACATAAGGGATGCAGAATTTGAATATGGGGAGTACAATGCATACAAGATATCTTTGTTTCATGGCAGTCTCCAGGGTTTTCTCCATTACCACTGTAGCATCTGTATGAGGCATGTGCCAATGCTGGAAGTGTGGATGTGTGGAGTGGTGTGTTTGTTCTGTTGAATGTTGTAGTACAGCATACAGTGGGGGGATATTCATGTGTTGTTGTGGTGGACCCCAGGGTTTCCCCCATTAGTTGCTATTTTACTTTTTGTGTTGAAGCTTACGCCAAAACTGGACATTTGTACAGTGTATTGTAAATGTTATGATGTGTTCTGTTGTTATGTTCTCGGCCGGAGTGCAGTGCATACAGAAAGAACAGAAGGAAAGGTGGGGTTATGCTTTTAGTTAAGAAGCATGTTAAGTATAAGTCATTGCATCCAGTCGATATGGGTGGCCAATGCAATGTTGAATCAGTTTGGTGTAACATGAGCACTGGAAAATAAATGTGATACTAGGAGTGTGTTATAGGCTTATTGACTGATCAGTGTACTAAACAACTATACAGAGAAGTAGTGGATCAGTAGATCACAATGTCTTACAATGGAGGATTTTAACTTTTCAGATGAAATTGGAAATTTCAGATGAATTTGAGTAACCAAACGTCAATTTCAAATCAACATTTCAGATGTTGATTTGAAATTGGCGTTTGGTTACTCACACACTAAAAAGATTGTTGTGGATTTATCGGATGACTGTTTTCTACAGCAACGTGTTTGAGAGGCAACAAGAGGAAGCAGTACCCTTGATTTGATTATCGGCAGCAATTCTTCATTCATTAAGAATCTGCAGGTAAAAGACCAACTGGGTAGCAGTGATCACAATGTATTGATGTGGGATTTACTTAAATATGTAACTACCACCAAGAGTAAAGGGAAAAGTTTTTGCTTTTGCAGTGGTCTCAGACAGTTTTTAAATTCTATACAGTGGGACCAACAAATGTTGGCAACAACAAATTTTAAATGGGAAGCATCCAGGAAAATAATCACAGAAGCTACTATGCTTTTCATACCAACTAAGAAGTACTGTTTAAGGTGTAGAGAGCAATTGCCAAAGTTAAACATAAAAAAGGCACCTGGGGTGGGTGGGATTTATCCTGTTATATTTAGGGTATCCTGTTATATTAAGCAAACGAAGTAAGCAAACCCTTAACCATGATTATGAGAGCATCTTTAGATTCAGGGGAGGCCTCTGTGGATTGGACATGTGTGAATTTATCCCTAGTTCACAAAGGAGGATCAAAGGGTGACATGAGTAATACAGACCTGTTAGCTTGACTTCTGTTCCAGAAAAAAATAATGGAATCACTGGTTAAAGAAGTAATGCAGGACCATCTAGGCAGGAGTGCAGTTATATTTCAGTCGCAGCATGAATTTGTCTAGGGGAGATCTTGTCTGACCAATTTAATTAGATACTGTGATGCAGTGACAAAGGAACTGGATGCAAAAAATAATTTTAATATCCTGAATTTTAATATCCAAAAGCTTTCCTGAAATCCAAATGTGGATTTCAGGAAAGCTTTTGATACTGTTGCACATAAAAGCGGCTATACAAATTGGAGCAGTGTGGCATTAAGGGAAAGTTATTGTTATGGATAGAGGAATGGTTGAATTGGAGAGGACAGAGAGTGGTTATCAATGGACACTGCTCTTCATGAATTATGTTATTAGTGGTGTCCCACAGGGTTCAATGCTTGGCTCATTGTTGTTTTCTGTATTTGTTAATGATATTGGTGAGTGTTTATCAGGCATAATGTCTAAGTTGGTAGATGATACAAAGAGTGGCAGGATGGTTAATAACTGTAATGAAGGTATGCTGCTTCAATAAGATCTAGGAAAATTATGTAGATTGGCTGAGAAATGGCAATTGAAGTTTAAATTGACAAATGCAAATTACTACATATGGGTAGCAGTTATTCCCGAGTGACATATCAACTGTGTGATACTACACAGTTGATAGTACAGTACCACGCAGGGAAGTAGAAAATGAAAAGGATCTAGGAGTAATTGTGCAGTCCGATATGAAGTTCTCTGAGACAAGCTGCCAGGGGTTTTGTTAATGATATACAGGAATACCCCCCACGTCCTTCTAAAATAGGTATGTAAATTCTCTATAATAAGTACTTGTAGGAGCTTTTTTGTTGTTCTTGTTGCTTGTGATAACTCTTGCCGGCATAGTCTTTAATCTGATGTTTATTTATACATTAAAGGCTAATAAAGCTGATTTTATTATTAGTAAATATTTTTTCGAAATAAATCAAATAATTAATTATATATATTAAAGATCAAGTGTATATAAGTTTTCCTATAAGTGTATAAGATTTGTTTATATCCAGAACTTTTACAGGACATTTTAATTAACTGTCGGTGTGCAGTAACTTCATTAGCAGTTAATCCTTTAACTCCTTACCAACTTGGAGTAGGTTGTGCTGATGCATCCGTCCGAATTTTTGATCGTAGAATGCTAGGTACTCGAGCCACAGGTAAGTGAAATTATGATACAAAAGTGTAGCATATTTAAGTATGATGATAATATTTTTAATGTTATCATTAATATAGGCTAAAAATATTTTATTAACATTAACCCTTTCTATATACTTAATGCATAAAAGTGGTTAATTTAAAACAAATTTATTTTATAACATAATATACATTAAAACCTTCACTGTAGCCTCCTTCACACCTTTTGACTGCTTCCCAGCATTCAGGTTATTTTGAATAGCATTTAACATGTTTGCTGCCACCTATATTTTGAGAGTGTAGCCGATGTACTCTAATTTTTGGGATATTCAGAAATATCAACATTCCAAAAAATTTGTAAATAACAGTTGAAAAGTTAATGCTTGGTATTCATTGCTAAAAGTGAACATTTAATTCTATGCTGAGTTGTAAATCAGAACAAATTGTAAAATTTTATAAAATGTTTATTCATGTACATAAACTGACATCAACACAAGCAAAGAGCAAATAAAACTGTAGGCCAAGTCTGTAAACAAAAACCAAGCATTGCTAAAAAGAGTTCAATCAATATGCCCCAATATTTGAGTAGTTGTTAATTTTATGTGCCTTTACTTTTACAGCACTCATTTATTGACTACTTCAAAATGACTACCCATATGCATTATGGCACCAACTTGGGTGCCTTTTGAACTCATATGCATAATGGCACTTCACTTCTAGTTCTTGTTGATACTTGTATGTATAAAGGCAGCAAATGTGTTAACTGTGTTCTGAAGTTAAGCTGTCTGTTGTTTTGGGTCACAACTGCATCAGTGCTTAAGACAGAAATCTTTGTTTGCACAATGGAATTCCTTGAGATTGGAGAATTGATTTTAATCACAATTACTTATATATCAAGACTATAAGGTTTCAGCAGCATGGCAGCCACAGTGTTTAACATTGCTTCTGACGAAGAATTGTTGCATAGTATTTTCAGTTGCTGACCTTACAAATAGCACAGTGATCACTGCCATTAATGCCCTCATATTAGACTTAGAAAGCAAAAAAGTAGAGGAGAGTAATAGTAGGAGAGGAAGAAGAAAAGAAATGGTGTAGAAGAATGAAAGGGACAGTAACTTCTTCAACTCACACCACTCATAAACTTGTTGAATAGGCAATGCTTCCCCAATAGGGAAGACTGTTGTTACCTATTCTTGGAACCACTGGGCAGCATCAGGCTCCACTGGTGACCGTTTCAGAGCTTATTAGCCCCTCTTTGGTGGGAGGGTAGGTACCTATTTCAAGGCTTTTTGGCCTATCTTCAGTGGGTAGGCAGGTGCTCTGGTGTTGCAAACATGACAACTCAGTTATGAATTATAATTCCACAATATGAGAGATGCCTGATGGTGTACAATAATTTAGATTAAAAGCTTTCTTGGGCAAAGACCTCAAGCTACATGGGAGATATAATAAAAACAATGCCATTTACCTGCTTTGTATTAATAGAATGCCACTGGACTAATACAATGCCACTGCCTTATAAAATGGACTAATCACATCCTTGTCCCTGTTGGAAAATTCCTTATATCACTGACAAAACCACAAGCTGTCCTAGCAGCCCATCTACACTGCTCGTAGGACTTCACACCTGGCTACACAATTGCCCCCCTTCAATCTTTTTCATTCTCCACTATCCTAGTATGGTACCACACAGTTGGTATGTTATTCTGGGATTACTGCTACTCATATGCAGTAATAACTTCTCAGCACACCTATCTAATTTTTCTGGATCTTAGAATACTCCATTTTTGTCATTAACCACTCTCCCAATTGGTCACCTTGCCATGCCTTTATCAATATCATTAATAAATATTGAAACAGTGTTCCAATAACAGCGGTGTCCATTGATAACCACTCTTTGTCTTCTCCCACTTAACCATCCCTTTATCTATAGCAGTAACATGCCCCTAATGCCATACTGCTCCAATTTGTACAGCAGAGTTTTATGTGAAACAGTGTAAAAAGCTTCAATGAAATCTAAGTATATGATGTCAAAATTCTTTTTTTACATAATGTTCCTTTGTTACTTAATCACAGTATCCAATCAGATTGGTCAGACAAGATCACCCCTTAACAAATTTGTGCTGTGACTGCATATAACTGCATTCCTGGTCCTGCATTACTTCTTTAACCAGTGAAACCATTATTTTCCCTGGAAAAGAACTTATGCTTACAGGTCTGTAATTACTAATTTTACCAACTGATCCCCCATTGTGAACTGGGGATACTTTCACACATCTCCAATCAACAGGATCCTATCCTGAATCCAACGATACTCTCATAATGGTTACTTATCCCTTTTGCTGCATTCCTTAATATAATTGGATAGATCCATCCATCCCTGGTGCCTTTTTAAAACCCTAATCAGACAACAATGGCCAACAGATATGACCTCCTCCCTTGACTTTCAAATTTATTTTTGGTGCTGATAGCAAATGATGCTGTTGTGTATGTTAAGTTAGAAGCAAAAATAGATATGGTAGCATATACAAAAGAAAATTTCAAGACAATTTAGACACATTCACATTGTTTGAAATAACCTTGAAAAATGTAAATATAATTACAGCACCTCTCCCTCCCACAAGTCCACATACAAAAACATAAGTCTACAAGGGTTATCTCAAAACTATGCACACTGCACACATGCTCCTCACCCCATAAGCCTGTGTGACTGACATTTAACAAGATAATAATTTGAAGTTCAACCTCAACATTAGTGAGCTTGAAATGATTCAATGTAGATTCCTGCATTGAATCTTTGTTTAGAGGCTTTTAAAAATGGATGGTGCTATTGTTTCAGGTCAGATTACAGTTTGAGATCAAAGATATTTTATCAAAATTTCACATGATCAAACTTTGACATCATGAAAGAAGTGGTGAATCAACAGTAGATCATAGCATGATTTCACATAGGTCTCAAATGTTTCGTCAAGGCATACAGCGTTGAAGACAAGCAACACTCGGGTAGACCAAGAAAACTATGGACAACACCTTAACACATTGACTGTCATTATTACCACCATTTTGGTAGAAGATAGAGATATGACCTGTGAAGAAATAGCCAAAGAATTTGGAATACCAAAATTATCTATTCACTGAATTTTAACTGAGATTTAAAAAAAAATTAAGGGCTGCCACCTAATGGGCCCCACATTTGCTGTCAGATAAACAATGAGCAAAGCAAGAAGAAACTACAGTACAGTTACTCATAACATGAAGGTGAAAAGTTTTTAGAATGCATTGATGAGACATGGAAGCATCCATTTTCCTTCTCTAAATGTCATCAGCAAAAATCAAAGGTGAAACAAATGGTCATCATGGCCACCGAGAATAAGTAACAATAGTGTTCAACATTGGTGAAGCGTTACTTATTCGAGGTAGTGCGATATCATGGCAACTTGTTGTGAAGGTTTTCACAATATGAGATATAATTAAAACGATGCCATTTACCTACTTTGGGTAGTTGCTACATATAAAAATGATGCAATTGCACTAACCCATACACCAGGCCTTTCTTCTGTAAATATCTATTCAAAGTACCTGTTCAGTTCATCCACAATATCAGCTGTGTTAAGAATTTCTCACACCCATTACACAAGGATACGATCTGATTCATTCTTCTCTCTAGTATTCACATACTTGAAAAATTCCTTTTCTTCCCATTCTTTACTCTCATAGCCAGCAATTTCTCATAATTTGCCTTTGCCAACCAACCCTTCTGTGGTACTTTTACAAATCAGCATTTTTTCTGCTATAGGCTTCAATACTTTTCATCACTCTGTGATTCTCTCATGCCATTTTTTTTGCTCTATTAGGCCAGCTAGCTCACTATTCATTTATCTGTGTTTTCTGAATGATATTTAGCATTATCAGGGCACATGATGCAAGAAAGCAAGCTTATATAGCATCAGCCAAAAAAAAAAAAAGAAAAGAAAAGAAAAACACAGACCCTTCTCATTTCACCCATCCACTCGCTCCAAATTTTTGTCTAGTTCTGCCTTGAATCTGTTTAAGCTATCAACTTCTATAATGACAGATGGAAGTTTGTTCCAGCAATCAAACGCCCACTGACTAAAGGCAAACTTCTGCACATCTATCCTACAACTGTCTTTCCTCAATTTGAATTTATGCCCTCTCAGGTAATTATTCTGAGCAAGAGGAAGAATCCCATCAGCACTGAGCATGCTCAAACCATTCAAGGCTTTATACACCTCAATCAGATCACCTTGCAGGCGCTTAGTCTCCAGACACTGTAATTTGCAAATCTTAAACCTTTCTTCGTAAGAGCAACCCTTTGTTCCATTCACTAAGCCTGTTGTCTTTCTCTGTACTCGTTCCAACAGCTCTACATCCTTCTTAAAATGAATATAAAATGAGGCTTCTAGACCTGTATACAGTACTCAAAGTGTGGCCTGACCATTGCCTTATACAAGGGGATAATCACTTCCTTATCCCTGCTAGAAAAATTCCTGTATATCATTGACAAGACACCATGAGCTACTCTTGCAGACCATCTGCACTGCTCAGAAAACTTCATATCTGTCTGCACAATTACCCCAGGTCCTTTTCACTCTCTACCACTGTCAGTGTAGTACCACACAGTTGATATGTTACTCTGGGGTTACTGCTTCCCATATGCAGTACTTTACATTTGTCAGTATTAAACTTCAATTGCCACCTCTCAGCACATCTGCTCAACTTTTCTAGATTCTGTTGCAGCAGCTTACTGTCATTAACAGCCCTGCTGGCCTTTGTATCATCTGCAAACTTGGACATTAAGCCTGATATACCATCATCAATATCATTGAGGAATACAGAAAACAACAATGGACCCGACACTGAACCCTGGTGGACTCCACTAATAACATTAGTCCACGAAGAGCAGTGTCCATTGATTACCACTCTGTCTTCTCCCATTCAACCATCCCTTTATCCATAGCAGCAATTTGCCTCCAATGCCACACTGCTCCAATTAATGGTCCAATATATGCTTTCAAGGCTTCTGTTTTCTATGTATGTTTTCTTTCTTTTTTAAAGCTATATCATAATTATAATGTTTTTGTGCTCAGTGTGCTATTTTCCCTGTTGATAGAGGCCATGGCACCTTAAGCTGTTATAATCTCTTTTCCTGAAATTAAAACATTTATTTGCCTTTAACAACTGCAATGTTTCTCCTGCTCATCCAACTTAAAAGTCTGTGATCACTCCCTGCTACTGGTTTGTGAACTGTCAGCCCTATGATGTTACCTGGTTTTTGTGTGATGATCAGATATAGAATATTCTTGCCCCTAGTATTTGCCCTAACATGCAAATAACAGTTATCCAGTTTATTTAAAAATTTTGTTCTCCATGGTGAGTTTCCCTTCCATTTGCTCCTATAATAAAACATTCACACTTGCTTGCCCTTTCTATTTGCCAATAGTAGGCTTTTGTTATAATCCTCAGTTTTCTGGTCATAGATTCTTTGCTTCCATCTAACTCTCAGCACACAGATTCTATACTTTTATGCATAATATCTGAATCTGTGAAAGCATTTGTTCCATTCAAACTGCTTTTGATAAGAAGCATAATTCTACCACCCCTTCTATTTTCTTTCTCCTTGCTAAGTGCATTGTCATACTATAATGAAACTGATCATCCCCATTTCAAGATTCACTATGTTACTGTTAGCCTTGTTATGCCAGCGTTAGTTGTCCTAACAGGGAGTTCGAATTCATTCATTTTATTAATTGCACTTTTGACATTAGTGTAAACATAGTTAAAACCTAAGTGTTCTTGTATAGCCCTAACACAACTCTTGAAGTTATTTAAGACTGTTTCCTAGGCATTAGCTTCCCACTGATTCAAAATTTGCTACTCTCAGAACATCTTGCCAATATTTGCTGTTGCTAGGGCTGTTACCTCTATAAACCAGAAAATGAGGACCTTTCAGCAGAAAAATGAGCACTTTTTAGGATGCCTTTCCCTCTGACACCGTAACTCACCTTATATTCTCTTATGGTCTTTTAGAAATGTCATTTGGCTTTGCCAACAGTTTATTATGATAATCTCCAAGAAAAATTTTATGGTCACTGACAAATTAATAATATGTTAACTATATTTTAATTGAATATCTTAAATTAACAGGATTCATTCTTACCAGTCTTATGTGGATTGCTTAACTGTCTTAAACCTGCAAAAAATTATATTCTCACAAGAAAATTAATATATATGGTATGGCATGGACAGGAAAACAAAAATACTTATATTTTTCACAGCCTGCATTATTTTACATTCTCTACATTTCTTATATATTTTTATACTGATGCAATTTTTCTCAGTAATTCTGGCTTGTTGGTTAAATACGAATGGAAATCTCTACTTGGCATATCTTGGAAATTGAATTTTGTTAGCAGAAGCCCCTTAATTGATTCCAGTAAGAGAGTTTCTCTCCTTAGACCATTGCATTTCCATCATTGAAAATAGTCTTTCAATAAATGCATTGTGTGTTGGTATAGAAAAGAAAAATTGAGCAATTATTAAGAACTCTGAAAACAACTCATGACTGGTACATTGGCTGAAATAAGTAGCCCATCCTAACTTAGAAGGTACAGAACCTTCAATATCCCTAATTTCTGCTACAAATTTTTTTAAATTGAAAAATCGATCAAACGTTTCATACAATTCTTTTGTATGAAGGTACCTAAAAGTTGATTCCACTTTTGGTCAAAGCATGATCTGGTCATGGTCCAGTCATGGTCACAAGATTTTGGTGAACATTCACGCTGTTCAGTTGTTCAGTGGCTTTCCATCAGTCTTGTTGTAGAGGTATACCACAAACATTGTTTGTGCAAGCGAAGAAGAAAAATGTTTTTGACTTCCACTTGAATGAGGAAGACAAAAAGATGAAAATTTCAAAATTAAGAGAAGGCATTTCTGGGTGCAGCAAATGTCGAAAAAGCGAAAAGAAGAGAGGAAGTACTTCACATTATATCGAGAACTAATAGATGATGAAACCAAATTTTTCCCTTATTCCATATATCCAATAATGAATTTCAATAATTCAGAAAATTGAAGGCAATATACAGAATGAAAATGCAACTTTCCATGAAGCTATTTCACATGTTGAAAAAATTGCAGTTTGTCTAAGGTAATACACTGGTGTGCAAAACTTAAGGACCAACACTATTTCTAAAGGTAGCCACAGAATCAACCGAAACAGCTTGTGGTGATTTGCATAACTGTGGCCATTCAGTAGAAAGCTGGTGCACGTGCAAAAATTTGAATCGTGATGAGAGGGCTCACATAAACAGATAAAAGCAGCAGTTCAGCAGTCATGTGTAAATTACTGAATGGTGAGCACGATTGTTATAGATGTTCGATTGGTTTCATACAGTGCTACAGACAACGAAATGGCCAGTTGACAACATCTGGATGACTTTATGCGGGTCCGAATAATTGAAAGGCTCAAGGAAGGTCGAAGCATGAGGAGTGTGGCTGCAGAGTTCGGTATCGCCCATAACATTGTTTCACCTGCATGGTTGGCCTTCGGAATGACAGGTACAGCTGTTCAAAGGACCAGTGGTCGGCGTCCACAAAAAACAACGCCCAATGATGATGATCCCTATATACTCCTACAGGCCAAGAGGGACCGACACCAGACAGCAGGATCCATTGCAAACCAGCTGCACAGGATGCAGGATATCACGGGTTACTGTGGTCAGGCGACTCCACAAAGGTGGACTGTTTGCCAGACGGCCAATACGCTGTGTCCTTTTAACACCTGGCCATTGGAGATGCCTTTTACAGTGGTGCATCGAATGCAAGGACTGGACAGCAGCGCAGTGGGGTAAGGTATTCCTTACTGATGAGGTAGATTCAGTCTCAGCAGCGATTCTGGACATCAGCTAATCTGGAGGCACCTCCGTAGTCAGGTGGGCAGGAGCAGCACTGCATAGCACATGCTTCTTGATTAGACTGGGGTTTGAGCCCGTGACCGCCAAATACGGAGGATGCGGAAAGGTCAGGGAATGACCACCGCATATCCCTGGAGCAACATGGCCTTAGTTGCTAATGCTCGTAAAAACCAAATAACATCAGCTAATCTGGCAAGAGGTTGGTACATGGTATCACCCCACAAACATCACTGAAAGGGATCAATGTGGCAGTCAAGGTGTTCTCGTTTGGGAAGGTGTTATCTTGGATGGATGTACACAACTCCAGATACTGGAAGGTGATACTGTAACTGGTGCATGCTACTGTACTGAGGTAATCCTTCCCCATGTGCGTCTGTTCTGAGGTGCCATTGGCCCCCGAGTTCGTGTTTATGGATGATAATGCCACACCCCATCGCACTGCAGCTGTTGATATGCTTTTGGAAAGTGAGGACATTGTTCGTATGGATTGGCCTGCCCGTTCTGCCGATCTAAATCTCATCGAACACATACGGGATGCTCTGGGGAGACACCTAGCGGCACATCCACACCACCAGAAAACGTTCACCAGCTGAAGATGGCGCTGACAGAGGAATGGATGATGTTACCACAAGAACTTATCAACAACATTGTTCTAAGTATGGACAGGCAGTGCAAAGCCTGTATCGACATTAGGGATGGCCATATCTCCTACTAAAGACCACCTCTTCCCTTTGTTCCATCTTTGGCAGTGATGCATCTGTATCATTGCAGCCAGTGGTATGTTGCCATTTTTGAATAAAGTCCCTCTGTACCATTTTGTTTCCGTTGTTGTTGTGTCGGTGTTGTTTCCTTCATCATTTCTGTACCTCACGAGGTTCCTTTGGTAGGCTTTTTCCATATCCAGGCCACTCCTATGAGAAGCTACAGGTGAAAACCTGACTGGTCCTTAAGTTTTTCACACCAGTGTATCTATCTATACATTAAAAAAGTTTTCCTTCTCGTGATATTTATTCGAGCCAATTGGAGAAGAGGGCGATTTACCTCACTACAAATGTAATTAATTATTGACAACTGCCTCCAACCTCGTACACATGATTCACTGTCTAACATTTGATGTTCCATTGTAACATTTTTTTGCATATTAATGAATATTGTATATTTGTAAATACTGTGGTTTAGTATTTTGTAAATATTTTAAATATTTGTATAGTTTGTAAATATTTCAGTAAAATATGTTAGTCCTGCTCTTTCGGATGCAACAATATTCCTCATGTATTATGGAACCTGAAGCAAATGGCCTTTTCATAAGTGACCTATGTAAATGCAGGTAAATAATTACATAGTGATATTGGCTGAAGTCCAGTATACACTGGCAGATACTTCGATGAAAGCTAGGAAGATGGTGATAATTGACAGGTGAAGGCACCTCCTTTTTCTGATTGTTTTGTGTCATTGAGGAGGGGAGGGCTTAGCTTAGGTAGAGTGTTTATCCCTCCATCCCACTGTTTTAAAATGGAAAAACGAGTTCCCGATTTAAAAAGAGTGGAAAATGTGGGGAAAAACACCCTAGGCATATCAACCTAGGAGGACAGTGGGCCGGGAAAGCAGTGGCATCTGCCAATCACTGCTTTCCCACTGTTTTGCTTGCCACCATGTTAGAGGGTGTACACTGTTCTGGATTTTACCATGATTTTATTCGACCTTGAGAATGCCGTGCACTACAAATGCACAGGTAAATAATTACATAGGTCTTTTCCTGATTAGATTAGATTTAGATTTAAAGCAGTGCGTTTTAACAGGTGTGTTTTTTAAGTAGAAAAGATTTGTCTTACTCCGTAAAATGTTACCTGTGTGAGGTATATATACCTCTAAATTTTACATAGAGGTATATATACTTTAATATATTATATAATATTAATTATATATAATATTAATGATAATGTAATATTAATGGATAATTTTCAAACAAACTTATTAAATAGTAAATACCAAATATATAAAAATTCAGGTATCATCTTTAATATTTATAACAGAAAATATTAACTTTCAGAAACTGTTGCTTATAATCATCTGGAGAAAATATTACAAAATAAGATATTTATTTTGTAATACAGTAAACCCCACTATTCGCGGGGGTTACGTTTCTGAGAAAAGCCGCGAATACCGAAAACACGAATACTGAGTTATGGCTCCCATAGTAATAAAGGGGTTCCATTCCAAAGTATGAAATATATAAGAAAAACTAGTCTAAAATTTTGTCTATGTATGTATTATATGTATCTTCATAATATGATTATGTACATAGTGAAATGCAAGCATATGGCATCGAAATGGAAATAAGAAACAATTTAATATTAAATGTAATATTTATTAGAAATTTCAAACAAATCTTTCAATCCAGCGCCTTTGCTAGCTAAAAAACTTATCTCGCCATTGCTATCACCAGTTTCGCTAAAGTGTTGATAAAGGAGTTTTGCCTTTTCACGAATGATGAGTGAACTTAACGGAATTTTATTTTGAGTTCGGTCTTCTATCCACAGATTTAAAGCCTTTTCCATTTTTTCTAATTTAACATCATGAGTTACAGAGCAAATTTTTGAAGCAATTAGCGAGTTTTCATGGACACTACGGCGGATTTTTTCTTCCGATTTCTTGATTGATCGTACCGTTGATTCATTGATTTTATAATGTTTTGCCACTGAGGAGACACTTTTACCATTAGAAATTTTATCTAATAACTCAATTTTATTCGCTGATGTCATCACCTTCTTTGATCTTTTCACATTTCCCCTGTTATTCTTAGCCATATTTTTGTACGGGTTAGAAAGAACGTGTCCACAATAAGGTCACTTTTATCCCTTAACACACTCAAAAAAAGTCTGTTTTACACTGCAAAACGGTAGATTTATCACTTTTGTAAGCATGTCAATTTATAAATTGATAAATTTATTCAATTTATAAGCATATAAATTAAAACCTTCCATGACAAGCGCATAACACATACTGAATAAGGATTAGTGAGAAATATCCATGCTTGCGATTTTGTCACCCCTCTCTCCCCCACCAACTGAGAGCTGTTTTGACCGGGAAAGATAATTTTAGCCACGCCCATGTTTTTTTATGGCAGAAAATGTTCACGGCACTTTAAAATTCACATTTTTTTAGGTTTCATTTTATATTAAATCAGCGACCTCGAATACAGATACCGCGAATAGCGGGGGTTTACTGTATTTTCAAATCTTTCCTAAATACATTACACGTACTGTAGTGGAACTCATCATCACCAATTTCCAGGTGGTACCACGTTTCTGTTAGCCCTATTATATCAGCATTAGTTGTCCCAACTGGAAGTTCAAATTCAGCCATTTTATTGACAACACTCCTGATATTACTGTAGACTCAGTTGAGACTAAGTAATCTTCTATAGTTTACTACCCTGGCACATCCCTTGAAGTTATTTAGGTTTGTATCCCAAGCTTTATCTTCCTTCTCATTTGAAACATTACTACCCTCAGAACATTTTATCAACATCGGCTGTTGTGGTAACAGACAAGAATTTATGAGGCGAGTGCAAGCATTACTTTCACTCAGATAAATGTGGATCTAATTAACATTAGCATTAGTAAAGGCACATGATGCAAGAAAGCAAGCTTATATAGCGTCATCCAAAAAAAACCAAAAAAAAAAAAAAAAACCCCAAATCTAATTTCACCCATCCACTCGCTCCAAATGTTTGTCTTGTTCTGCCTTGAATTTATTTAAGCTATCAACTTGTATGACAGATGGAAGTTTGTTCCAGCAATCAACCACACGCTGGCAAAAGGCAAACTTTATTTATTCTGATTGAAATTGTTTATTCTAATTTGTTTTTTTCTCTTCCTCAAGAAAGCACTTTGTTGGCATACTTTTGGCTGTTTCTCCTGTAGCTGGTGACTTTTTATTTATTTTTGGTCAAGTTTTCAATTTTTTTCAACAATAGTGGTTAGTTTTGTTTCCATCATAACTGAATTTTGAGTTGGTCACTACAAACATAACATTAAACAGTAATATTTTCTTCTTCAGGTGTTTCCTCCTTGTCTTCTGACAGATTTGTATCATTGGCAACTATATTTAAAGAATTTAAACGTTCTTTATGTTTCATGGCTCAGGATCTTGGGTTGAGTACGGGCTTAGCACACCCAGGGTCCTGAGCCAGATAACATCATTCTTCTCTTTCTTGGGGATTCCCTTCTATTTCTAATGCTCTCTCTCTCTCTCTCTCTCCCCCCCCCCTCAGGGTAACTCAGAAATTTTTTTTTTGGCTGGTGCAGCATAAGTCTCAAGCTTCCTTATACCATATGGCTAATAATAATAATAAAAATAATAATATGAGGCTGAAGAAAATAAAGCTGGTCCTCAAACTTCCACTTACTTTCTGTTGCTTTGGTTTTTCTCGTATGATGAATCTTGTGACACTGAGAACGAAGTGATTCCCAGTGTTGTTTCCCCGTCACCGGATCTGCAAATGATCACACATATTATTACTGTATTTAATATTCATTAAAACAAGTTTTGTATAAGAGAAGTTTTTATATGTCACTTAAATAATAAGTGATGTAAGACACTGATTATTAATTTCATTATTAATTAATTTTAAGTTAATATAAATTTAAATTTAATTTTACCTTTAATTCAGTTTTAATTGTAAAGTATTAATTTTCTTTTTAGGTTTCTTGCCACTGGCAGTTCTTTTCAAATTATCACATTTAGTTATTGTTTAGAGCATTTTTATGCATTCCAATACCTCAGGAGGACTGGGAAGAAATTGCATTCAGGTTTTGGTTTATTTGGAATTTTCACAACTTCTTGGATGCATTAGACAGGAAACATTGAGATATTAGCACCTGGAAACAGCAGTTCTAATTAACTACAAAAAAATCTGTTATTGCTGGCTTTAGTAGATGCAAATTATATCTGTAGATATAGTCTACTATGGAAAAAATAGTGACGTGCATTTTTGCAAATTCAAGGCTAGGAAGAGATCTTAAGAACAGAACTTTAGATTAGAAAACCCTGAAAATGAAGAATTACCTAGCACAAATATTGTAGCACCTTATGTGATTTTAGGAGACTCAGCATGCCCACTTAAAATAAACCTTTTGAGACCTTATCCTGTATCCCAAGCTGTGTGTAATATTGAAAAAACAATTTTTATCATCAATGTCATCTAGGTGGGGTGTTGAAAACACCTTTGGGATTTTGACTCAAAGGTTTAGAAAAATAAATGCAAAATGTAGATATGTTGAATAGATAATTTTAACCACGTGTATCCTACATAATTTTTTGTGTGTTTGCAACTTTACACAAACACAATTTATGGAGATTTATTGTCTAATGAACAAGATGGTATATTAAATGCTCTGCCAAAGCAAGCTGGTAATGCTCAACAAGAAGTGTTTAATGTAAAAAAAAAATTTACTGCTTTTGGTTTCGACACAACACGCAAATCATGGCCTGCTCAAGTATTCTTTCAAAGAAAGACTGTAGTCATGTGACCAGCATATGACTTTTACCATAATTGGTAGTGTGAATGTGAACTTACAGTTGTATATGATTTCTATAGAAAATCTCCTCTGTGATATTTGAATGGATCGTGATCTGACCCTAACCGGACTGTGCTTTGTCCAAAAGTGGGAATCAACCATAATTGTAGAATGCATGCTATCCCACTCAAAATGGCTCCCTTAATGACATCTGCCTGAATGAAGAAACTTCCTCAGTGGTTTCAGTCACTGAGGAACTTTCTTTGTTCTGTGGATATTTCTTTGGAAAACTTCACATTTCTCTGGATATCTCTCTGCTTGCCTCTTCTCCTGCATTTCCTTAACTCTGAGGAAAATGAATTGGTGTTTACTTCTTTTTGACAGAATATCCCTTATAGAGACAAGAGCTTCAGTAACCTCTTAAAGAATTGTCATTTCTTTCAATTTTGCTTATATGTGAGTTAAAGACTGGCTATACTGTTTGACAAAGAAAAGTTTTAAAATCTTGGGAGGATTTTCTTGGGACAAAAAGAATGATTTTAAGGCTTGAAAAATACTTATAATGCTTTCAATAGCAGGTAATAATGAAAGCCAGCATGTTCTGATATGATACAGAAGCTTTTTATAATTAATCGCTGTAAATTTGCAGAATTTCTTTAAATTTTCAATTAGTAAAATAATAAGAGGAGTTTACCTCAATATAGTACGTAGAACACTTCCATATGATACCCTCCAGAAATTAAAACGGAAACAACGAAAAAATCGGCAACTTACTGGTACATTAGAGTAAAATATAAATAATTAAATAATCAATTTAACACAATTCAAATCAGTTTAAAACAATTAAAAATCAAATTAACGCAATTAAAAGAATCTAATGAAAATATTCAAAACGATTTTCCTTCCTGAAGCTGACAACGCTTTTCGACTGTATGTCGTGATCACAGGAATGAAAATTCCTTTGATCACGACTGTGGAATGAAATTTTAATTTCTGGAGGGTATCATATGGAAGTGTTCTATGTACTATATTGAGGTAAACTCCTCTTATTATTTTACTAATATTATTATCAACGTAGACCATATTGAGTATTACAGCCTGATTCATACTATCTAATTAAATTTTCAATATGTACAGTGTAGATACTGAAATAATTGAAAATATTCAAAACAGTGGAGTCACTATCTACAGTTATTCTGTACAGTTATGCAGAATGTGGGCATGGCAACCCACTTCTATTAATGATCATCCCAATAATTTTTTGCAATTTAGAGAATACACTGTGCTGCCACTTTATTAGGTACACCCCTGCTGTGCACACAAATGGTTTGTCCCGCCACGTTGCAAGTCTCATGACCACAGTTGTGGATATAAATGCAGCAGAACAACCTTTCTAGTATCAATTAAGTGTACAAACTGTAGCACAAGAATGGGGAAAAGGAGTGATCTAATGGACTTCGAACATGGCATGGTAGTAGGTGCAAGACGTGCTGGACAAAGCATCTCTGAAATGGCAGTTCTGAACTTTTCATGCACCACAGTTTCAAGGGTGTATTGAGAATGGTGCAATAAACAGAAAACATCCTCTCAACGGTACTCCTGTTGAAGAAAATCGCTTGTTGATGAGAGAGGTCAGCGGAGGATGGCTGGAATTGTGCAAGCAAGCAGACGGGCCACAATGTCGCACATCACGTCAGAATATAACCTTGGTGTGCAGAACAAAATATCGCAATGGACCACTAGTCATTCTTTGTCGCTAATGGATTAGAACAGCCGACGGCCATATCGCGTACCTTTGTTATCAATGAAGAACAAGAGAGCACACCTGTGGGCACAGCAACACCAGCACTGGACTATTGAGGATTAGAAAACAGTTACTTGGTCTGATGAGTTGAAGTTCCTGGTGCATCATGTTGATGGAAGGCTCAGAATTTGGCGAAACCAACATGAATTCATGGACCCGTCGTGTCTGATGACTACTGTGCAAGGTGGTGGGGGCAGTGTTATGGTGTGAGGAATGTTTTCTTGGCACATGTTGGGTCCATTGATACCCATAGATTCACGTCTGAATGCCACATCATACCTAAACATCGTTGCTGACCAAGTGCATCCGTCATGTTGACAGTTTATCCTCAGTCAGATACTTCCAGCAGGATAATGCATCGATGCACAAAGCCCGAATCACTATGGAATGGTTCCAGGAACATAACAATGGCTTTTCTCTGCTGCAGTGGCCTGCTCAGTCGCAGATCTCAATTCTATTGAATATCTTTGGGGTGAGCTGGAAAGGGCTGTTCGCTGCAGGCCTACACCTCTGTCGAATCTCAAGGAACTGCATGACACACTCATGTCTGCATGGTACTGCATGACACACGCATGTCTGCATGGTACTCCATTCCTGCACAGCATTTTCAGCATCTTGTTCAATCCATGCCTAGGCGAATTCAGGCTGTTTTAAAGGCCAAAGGAGGCTCAACATGCTACTAGGTAGGTGTGCCTAATAAAATGGCAGTACAGGGTATGTTATTTCTATTATATCTGCAACCCCCCCCCCCCCCAAAATGTGTTATGCTTATCCCCAACAAATGGAACATATTTCTTATCCAGGCAACTTTTCAACAATGTTTCAAAAATATAGCCAGAAAGAGTAGCTGCTGTCACATCTGGCTTGCTGTCTAACTCTATTAACTTAACCATTTCTCTAGTCTGATTAGACCGGGGTTCGAGCCCGTGACCACCAAATATGGAGGATGCGGAAAGGTCAGGGAATGACCACCCATATCCCCGGAGCAATATGGCCTTAGTTGCTAATGCTCCTGAAATTCAAAATAACAATAACCATTTCTCTAGTCAAATTAATGGACAAGAATGGAGAAAATTTTTAGAGACCCATGATTACTAGCATCTGTAGAAACTCCAAAAAACTCTACATTCTGCAGAGATTTAACTTCCTTAACAGAATGGACTGCTAGGACAGAGTTAACTATGGATTCAGTTTTTGTTTTTGCACAAGATAATTTTTAGCAATTTCAGAATCAGAACATATCAACTTCAATAATCTGATAAACAGGACATTGAGTGATGGTGGTGGTGGTGGTGATGTGCTCTGTCTCTGGTGATGTACCACTGTATGGTACCTTCAGCAACAGAAACACTTACACGAAGCCTTTTAGGGATATTTATCAAAAAGTCAGTCATCTTGCTAGAAGATTTCTCACATTTAATATTTCTTTAAATTCATGTGGATGTCAAAATCACTGAACCTTTATTGGCAACCTAGATGTAGCTTCCTTGACTGCAAACAATGCATTGTGCCTGCTCATCTGTTCTGTTCTTTAAAAAAAAACACTGTATTTATTACTCCGTCAAATCATCTGCACACTTGCACTTACTTTTTGGCATAATGGGGCTTCCTGAAATATTAGGCTGATTACTTTATCAGTTAAAAATTTAAAGACAATTACATTCATCAGAAAGAATAAATGTGTGAAATTTGTAAAAATCTACTTAAACATTTAAAATTAGAAAGTGATTTGGAAACAACTGCAGCTTTAGAAAAACAGTATTGTTTCATTAAAATATTATAAAACCAATGCTTACTCATAAATAAATAAAACCAATTGTAGCTTGAATATATGAAATTCTTATTTTACTCAAACTGCTGAAAGAAGAAAAAAAAAAGTAACATCCCTTGAAAATACATGAAATTGTGTTTTCAATTTAGAATAAATTCACTTAATTAGAATGAATTGCAGGTAATCATAAATAGTGAGACACAAAATTTACATTTATTTTGGATTGTCTATTCACTAAGAAGGTAAAACAGTATTCAAACTCCCAATGTCTTCACATTTCCATGATTTCTGTGTTTACAACACAGAAATCATGGAGATTTTGAAAGTGTCGATTAGTGTGTTGTTGTTATTTGGTTTTTAGGAGCATTAGCAACTAAGGCCATATTGGCTCCGAGGATGTGCAGTGGTCATTCCCTGACCTTTTCGCATCCTCCGTATTTGGTGGTTACGGGCTCAAACCCCAGTCTAATCAAGAAGCGTGTGCTATGCACTGCCATTCCTGCCCACCTGGCTATGGAGGCACCCTGATTAGTGTGCTTCTTGCAAATTTTTCCAATGGTAAGGACCAAAGGACCAAGAGATTTTCAAATTTTAAGTACCAAAATTCCAGACATTTTTAAAATTTTAGAAATTCCTTCTGGATGATCCATAGTATGTAAAAAAATTTAAAAAAAAGGAAAATGAAGACAGATGGCAGCCTTATCTGTTGTGATAATGAACAAGAAAGCATTACTTTGGCTCACATTATCAGATAAATGAGTATCTGTATTACAAATGATGAATGGCAAAAACTCGTGCACCACTTTTGTTCAAGTGTATTCCTGTCTCTACAAAATAGGCTCCTTCTACCTACAAGTGTGGGCCATGCTGATAAAAATTTCCTTCCCTAAGCTTTTCAGAGTCCCTCAAGTCAAGTTAATTCAAAAGGCTTTCAACCTATAGTCCCTCATATTATATGGGGAAAAATTGCAGATAGATACACTTTCTGACCTAACATGTAACATTTTTTCAGTATGCTCTCATATTTTTCCAACAGAAAATCAGTTTCAGTGTGCTTAATATCATTAGTTCCCACATGAATAATAATGCTCTCTCTTTACCTCCTTGAAATCTGACAAACTTTTCTTGAC
The DNA here is from genome assembly GCF_048544385.1 of Mastigoproctus giganteus. NCBI lineage: Eukaryota > Metazoa > Arthropoda > Arachnida > Uropygi > Thelyphonidae > Mastigoproctus > Mastigoproctus giganteus. Next base: position 49,150,410 of record NC_143582.1, on the reverse strand, counting down.
ATCATTAATTGTTGATCTTAGCAGATACACCCTAGTTGTAGTTCACCTCTCCTTATTGCAAAAAATGTTATCCATTTTTCTGACAGTGGAATCTCCAAATACTAAATCCTGTTTGAACTAGAGCATTTTGCATTTGATTGCGCTGTTCCAGAATCTGAATCAGGTGCACATTACTTGGTAGGTTAATAGAATCCCTTAAGTCCCCGATCTAATTTTTTGTGCACATGGAAGCACCTGATGAGTTCATGTTTATATTTTATGTTGAGTTTTTTTTTTTTTTTTTTTGGCTGAAAATGCTAATGAAATCAGAAAAACAACATTTGATAATTTGAATTTTTCATTAAAAAATTAAAAATTACATGTAATAAGTATTGTAATCCATTAATAAAAGATCAACCATGTATGCTTTTGTTTTTTAAGGTAACTATGTTGGCAGTGGAGTTCAGGCAATGGTTGCTCATTTTACAGTTCCAGAATTTGATGGGCATAGTCACCGCATCACGTCTTTGAGCTATAGTCCTGATGGTAAAGAGGTTTTGGTCAGCTATTCTTCTGATTATATTTATTTGTTTGAAGTGAAGGTAGGTACAAAACTTTTTTTCTTCTAATTTGGTGAAGGTCATGGTTTATGGAGGTGAATTAATGATGAATAAAAATACACTTTCTGTGTAGAGGGACGACATTTAATGGCTTTCCTTTACAATCTATTTGAAATTGGAATACTAACCAAGATATATGTTACGTTGTTGTTGTTATTGTTATTTGGTTTTTAGGAGCATTAGCAACTAAGGCCATATTGGGAATATGCGGTGGTCATTCCCTGACCTTTCTGCATCCTCCATATTTGGTGGTCATGGGCATGAAACCCAGTCTAATCAAGAAGCGTGTGCTACGCACTGTTGCTCCTGCCCACCTGGCTACAGAGGCGCCTATATATTATGTAATCCTGCCTTGGAGACTTCTGTGGTAATATGTGGAATTAAAGTGTGTTTACAGCTACATGTTATTGTATTACTAACTTTTATTTTTTATGAAAATCCCAAATATGAAAGGTATTACAACCTATGGTATTTAGTACCGTGCATGAGTTAAAGGCTGACAAAATGAAAGAATATACTTAGTGACGTTAGACTTCAATTTCTGTAGATTATAATGTTCAGAAAATACATGTGAAGGGAGGTTGTCCCAGAAAACAGAAGTTGAAGGAATAAATGAGGAAGGAGAAAAGTTGGTTCTGTGAGTTTGAAGTTGGACAGTAAGTGGATTGCAGCATGTTTGGACTGGTTTGGAAGAGAGAGGGGGGGAAATTATAGAAGCCAATTCAGAACAGTGCCCATGGAGTATCTATAGAAAAGGCATGCAGCAGAAGCAGAATGTCTGTGAGAGACAGAGCGTGGGGAGACTTTTGTAAGATATGAGTCATTAATTAATCTAACTGCCCTCTTTTGAATGGAGTCTAGAGATCTGAGAGAGGTTATGGGGGGGGGCAATGCTCCAGATGCAGGAACAATATTCTATGGTAGGGCGGATTTGAGATCCTAAGCAGGCAAAGCCAATAATTCTATAAATGTTATCTCCTTAGTGCTGAAACTGTTCATGTCCCTTTTTTCTTGCTTGAATTAAGCAAATTTGTTTGTTTCTTTTAAACATTATTTCTTCCAAATGTCAATATTCGAAAATCTGAAAACAGCTCTTTAAACCACTGTACCTCGTATGCATGCTGGAATTATTATTCCCTATATATGTTGATGAATATTATGTGCAATTTTATTATGTCAGCAGTAAAAAAAAAAACAAACAAAAAAAAAACTGTCATATTAGGGCCACCCGACAATTACCTCATCTGCTAGCTACCTGTGTATATTCTTTGGTCAGTTTGCCTGCTTTGCTGGACAAAAATCCTAAGTTTTCAGGGGTGAATAAATCGTGCTATCTTTGCCCAAGACTAACTAACTCAGCCGCAGCTTGAACCCCATAAAAGTTTAAATCAAACAGAAGTTCTTCGTGTCATTGACAGAATTTGAACCCAGGCCTTTTCTACCACCCAGTGGGGGTGGGGAGAGCATTGGTGATTATAAGCATTGTTTCATCAATCTTCCACGTTCATTTTGGATGCTGATTACCATAGCAACATAAATCAGAAGGATTATGCTGAATTAGTCATAGGCATTTCTTCTGCTATGGTCATGGAGAGTCTAAATGTATGTTATTGCTGTATGTGGCTACATGTTGCACAAGTTCCCATTGAAAAATGATATTCTTATAAACGTTGGGATAGTACAAATTTAATCATTTGGTAGTGCATTTTCAAATTTTTGGTGAACATGTTTCTAGTTTCAAGTTTTTATTGAGAATAAGGACTTCTCAAATATTGTTAGAGATAGAGAAATAGATGATTGCAACAATAGATCTGTCAATTTCAGTGTGAGAACTTACCAGATGCTATTCCAAAAGAAGAAAGAATTGATGTATAATGTATAATGGTCTTTGGCTGGGGAACTGACGAATGCACAAGGAAATTTGAAATATAATACTGATTCTAATGAAATTCTGATTCTTTCAGCCATTTTTGGCATTTTAATAATTCTTCATATCAGTGCTGAGTGTGAGAGAATATTCAGTCAGGTGAGAAAAATAAAACTGAGTTCAGATCTTATATTTCTGGTGAAGCTTGGGAAATGCTCTTGATGGCTAAGTCTGGGTAACAGTTCTATCATTATGAACAAAACTTTGACTCAACATTTCTGAAGAGGGCAAAGTCTGCAATGGCTCTTTCATGAAGCAGTAAAAATCAGTTGATATCAAAGAGAAAATCCAGACACAAAAATCCTAGGTAGGCATCTGAAAGTACTGTACTGGTAAATTATCCCATGACTCTCTTAATATAAAATGTGTGTTTAGTGAAATTTAAATTCGGATACATAAAAAGTCTGGATTTTTAAAAAAAACCTCTTGCTTTTTTACCTGCTATCTTTTACTTGATCTCCAGCTTTTAAAAATTCAAAATTTAGTGGTGTGTGTGTGTGTGTAAAAAAAAAAAAGGTGAACTGCAGCCATTATCCTACTGCAGGATGCAAGCTTCCTCAACGATTCATGTTGAGGGAAATGGACCATAATCTGCCACGCTGGTCCAGTGCTGGTTGGCAGATCAACTGTATTTAGCAGTCACTGGCTTGAACTCCGGTCTACTCAAAGAGTGTGTGTGCTACTGCACTCCCACTCCTGACCACTCGGCTGCAGAGGCCACGTGCGTGTGTGTGTAATAAATTATAGGCTATATATATATTCTTCTTCTTCTTCCAGTAGAAGAAGAAGAAGAAGTTGTTGGTGGCCACAATAGCTACGTGTTGTGGCCACCAACAAATTCCTCCAACTGCATCGATCATTTACTATGCGAGTAGTATCACAAAATGTAATGCCCAAAAGTTCACTGATCCCATTCTTCCACCTAGTTGCAGCTCTTCCCCTCGATTTTTCCTTCCATTATATTCTTCAACAGAAAGTTTTCCCTACTGACTGTGTGTCCAAAAAATTTAAGTTTTCTTCTGTTGATGTTATGAAGAAGAATTTAGGCCAATTTTATTCGATACCCACTCATTTGTTCTTCGATCAAGGTAAGAAATACGCAGTATTCTCCTATAACACCACATTTCAAATGCCTGAATTTTCTTCCTGTCAGCTCTCTTCATATTATATCCTTCACATCCATAAGTGGCAACTGAAAAAATTAACAAATCAGTGATTCTCAGTTTTGTCTTTAGGGGCAGATCTTGATCTCTCCATAATTTTGTCAGATGAGTGATCAACATTTTAGTAATTGTCTCTTGTCTCTTTACATTGTTTGAGCAGTCACCATTTTGTTTAATTCTTGACCCTAAGTAATCAAATTCATCAACTTCCTCGACATCTTGCCCATTAACCTTCATTATCACCAATCACCATAATTTTAGTTTTACACACATTCAGAAACAATCTTTTTTTCTCACTTGTTTCACATACTCTCCCTGAGTTTCTTTAAGATGATCCTTGGACAAATTAGCATAGTATCATCTGCATAACAAAGGTTGTTTATCTTCATCCTCCAGTTTTGTTGCCAGTCTCTAAAATCTTCCAAATCTTCATGCATAATATCTTTGGCATAAAGATTAAAAAGGCAAGGTAACAAAATACAGCCCTGCTTGTCACCGTTACTGATTTTGAAAAAGTGCATATTTCCCATGCTGGTTCTTACAGTACCATCCTGCTCCTGGTACAGTAGCTTAATCAGCTGAATTATGTGAATTGGGAATCCAATAATAGTCATTGCTTCCTATAATTACAGGCTGTATATATATATACTTTAAAAATAATAATTAGTTGTAGTGAAAAGTAATGGCTAAAAATGGTAAGATAAATTAATATATTGAGATGGTTGTTTATAGATTCGTGGAACTGCTAGTAATAGCAGAAATACCCAGTAACCATAATGGAATGTATATAAGTAGATTAGAGTATGAGTGGGGAATGCTGACCTGTCAGATGTAGTTACCATGGAAAAATTAAATAAGTACCTGAAAAATAAAAGCAGATTAACCCCTTCCCTGAAAATGTGCCCTAACGGATCGACTTTTTTTTATTTTACAGATTAAAAGTATGCATCGCGCGTATGCTCATTGTATAGTTTTTTTTTTTTTTTTTATAAATTTTTTAGTATAAAATACATGCGAGCAATTAACCCATTTGGGCTATCCCGAGTTATCTTGTGTATGCCAAAAAGTGTGGAAATTATGCAGATTTTTTAATAAATTAGCACTTGTGCTAAAAGAAAGGAATAGAAAAACACAAAAAAAAATGCAAACTTACTTTATTCCCTGAAAGACAATTTGAATTCCATAAAAAAAAAAAAAAAAAGCATTCCATAAAAAAACGGCATTTCATGAAAAACAAACAGTGATTTTACTTGGTGTGGTGGGTCTTGAAGCAAGGAGTGATGCAAAGACCAATTTCACATATTTCGCACATGTAGCGTGTCTCCTTTTGATTTTCTTGCCATCTCTGTTCTGATTTTTGAAGCATATCCAACAAGTTATAGTTGGAAACTTCTTCTCAGTTGGTGGAATGTCAGTGAGGTAATGGCCTGGTGAATAGCGAGTTGGGTGGCACGCTTGAAGACGGTCTTCCCTTTCTAACTGCTGGAATTTGCGGGTGATATTTCTTGATAATTTCATCAATCAGGTCCAATCTGAAATTCAAGGTTGAAAGAGCTTTTTGGCCATCTGAAATCGTGGCTTTATACAGTAGAAATGAATTCCACACAGCTAGGTCCATTAGGTGAAAGAAAACCTTCTTGTAGTATTTTTTAATCCATTTCCTTGGCATGGGATAGTTTGCCAAATGCTGGTCAACTTTATCTACACCTCCCATGGAAAAGTTATAGTCACAAACTACTTTGGGTCTCTTCACTACTCCTGTTTGAGTTTCTATTTCTTCCTGAGAAGGATTATGGACCGTAGACAACAACACTACATCTTTTTTATCTTTCCAACGTAAGGCCATGACTTTCCCTCTTTGAAAAGCAGCAACCTCTTGCCTTTTCAGCTTTTCCTTCTTCAGCATTTTGGTATTTCATTTCTGTTTAGTCTCACTGTACCATAAACATCAGTTTTCTTTGTGATGAGAATATCAGCTAATTGGGGACTGGTATAATAATTGTCCACTGTGAGGCAATATCCTTTTCCTAACAGAGGCTTTACAAGAGTCAAAACCACTTGTGTAGACATTGGAAGACCAATAAAGTCTGGATCCATTTCTGTGCCTTTCCGACATATATTATGAAATTCCAAACATAGCCACTTTTGGATTCACACAGCATATAATACTTTATGCCAAACCTTGCGCACTTCGGTGGCATGTACTACACCCAGCTGAGTCTTCCTTTGTACAGCATCAAGCTTTCATCTATTGTTATGTCTCTTTTTGAAACATAATTTTTAACTAAAAATTATGTTTCAAAATAAAATAAACTAAATTTATTTTCTAAGAAGCAATAGATATCATAAACCTTGTTTACTTTTGGATTTGGGTGCGTATTTGCATCATATGACCCATTATCTGAGAAATGAAGGTATTGTTTTATCTTTTTATAACTCCTAAGAGCCATCGTAGTTCCAAACACTGGTGTCTCAAGTAATGGTTTTTTTGACAAGTGCATATATTCTTCAGGCTTTCTTGGCACATCCGTAGCCAGGTGGGAAGGAGCAACAGTGCATAGCACACGCTTCTAGATTAGACCGGGGTTCGAGCCCGTTACCACCAAATATGGAGGATGCGGAAAGGGCAGGGAATGACCACCACATGTTCCCGGAGCAATATGGCCTTAGTTGCTAATGCTCCTAAAAACCAAAACAACAACAACATCAGGCTTTCTCACAATACCTTGTAGCATTTTCAGATCAAAAAATACTCTCAATTCAGCAAGCATCACTGGAGTCCAACTAGAATCACGAGTTCCACTTTGTTCTGCAAATTTATTAGTCTCAGTGCACACTCGATTGATTAGTTCTTCATAAAAAAATAAAGCAAAATAGTCTATGGGAGTCATTTCATCTGTATTGCTTTCAATGCACAAACCTGGCTGAGCAAATGGAAAACTTGGAGGTGGCAGGGGGGGGGTCTTTAGTGCAGTCAATTTTGCCCCTCTCTCTAGCATCTAAAACACTGACATCACCTTCTTTATCTGAATCAAAACTTGAAAAAGAATCTTCAGCCGGATTCACCAGAAGTTTCCAATTCACTATATATATTTGTCACTAATCTCTTCTTCTTGTTCTTCACTACTCATTATAAAAATAAATTTAAAAAATTAAGGGGAACGTACAAGCAATAATCGTGAACTAGCTGTATTCTGACACATGGCCACTGCAAGTGGATAGGCGAGGTAAACATCGCTTATGGCCGGCAGTTGAAGAGGGCGCCGAAATATTTTTCGATATTGTTTTCTGATTGGTAACCGCTTATCAATATTCAGCATTTAGTTAACGTTATCAGTATTCAGCATTTATTTTATTTTGATTACTGGCGGCACGTAGGAACGCGAGCTACTGTTCCTAAATTGCTGTACAATAAAAGTAAAATGAAAGTCAGTCGTCTGCTGCCAGGTGTAATAAAATCCCGAGAAATCTTGGGATTTATCTGGCTAATGCAAAATTAGCCAGATAAATGCTCGAGAAAATAGGTTTCAGTCGTAAATTTCGAGGTATTATTGTTTGCTTTTATCCCGAGATATTTCGTGTATGTTCCAAATAACTTTTAAACCTAAAAACGAGATATTTCGGGATAATCCGTGAAGGGGCTAAATAAAATAAAATAAAATACAATAAATAGTACTTAATGCTATAGATCATAAGATTTTAACTTCTTGGATAAAGTTAAAATCTTAGGATCTATAGCATTAAGTTTATTGTATTTTATCTGCTTTTATTTTTCAGGCACTTATTTAATTTTTCCATGGTAACTACATCTGACAGGTCAGCATTCCCAACTCATACTCTAATCTGCTTATAAAAATTATATATATATATATATAGCCTGTAACACACACACACACACACACACACACACACACACACACACACACACACACACACACACACACACACACACACGGCCCCGAGTGCCAAGCGAATCTTGAGGCCAAGCGATCTTACCTGCAACTTCTACTGCGATTATATTAGAGAAATAAGCTTTTCACTTTGAGTTCACGTTTTTCTTCCGTTATTCAAATATATAATAAAAGTTCTCTTTTTTAAAGCATAAGGAAGAAGTTTCAGAAAGGAAAATAACCTTTCTTAATTTTTCTGTGTACTAACCTTCTATTTTACTCGCTTGGTCACTTTGTGGCACTACTCCTGCCTCCCCGTGGTGGGGCTGGACCGGACCGGACCTGGGTGAAAAGACATCACCCAAGACTAAAAGGAGTTGAAAATGGACCAAAAAACTAACAACACAAGATTGGAGAAAGTTAACTCCAATAAATGTGATGACTTACAGCTGAACATGTCTCAGGCTAAGAGAATGAAAATAAACAGCTCTCAGCCTACTGTTCCTTTCTTTTTGGTGATACATTCATTATCATCACAACCCGTTGGGAAATTATCCCTTTTCTTAGTTCAGAAGACTATAGAGTCCATGGTTGGATCACCAAAAATGATAAAACGATTACAATCAGGTGATCTCTTAGTAGAAACCTCACTTAGTCATCAATCTGAGAAATTGCTAAAAACGAAAACTTTTGCAGGACTACCAGTTGAAATTACCCCACATAATTCCCTGACTACATCGAAAGGTGTTATTACCGAATGGGACCTTTTGACTGTTTCAGAGGAAGAATTACTGCGCGAGCTAACGGAACAACAAGTGATACATGTTAGGAGGATAATGATGAAGAAAGATGGAATTCTCATTCCAACCTGATCAGTAATTCTCACCTTTAACAATCCTTCTCTTCCCCATTCAGTTAAAGCAGGATATTTAAATTACAAAATCCGACCATATATACCAAATCCAATAAGGTGTTACAACTGTCAGCGATACGGACACTCTCAGGCGACATGTCGCAGTGATCCTATCTGTCCACTCTGTGGATCAAAAGACCACAATCAAGCAAACTGCACATCCGCTACACCACTCTGTCCCAATTGTCACGAAAATCATCCTGCTTTTTTGAAGACATGCGAAATGTGGTATTGGGAAAGCAAATTCAAAAATACAAAATAGAAAATAAAGTGTCTTATCCGGAAGCAAGAAAACAGATACTTGCAACCAAATCTTCACGTTCCTATGCTTCATCAGTGAAACGACAGCAAACTATAGCCACTCAAATGGAGGTAGTAAATCAAATTATAGACTGGAGTAAAGTAATACTAATGACAAAAACAGCTTCACAAGAAACATCCAGTGCTAAAGAGCAAGATACTTCCGTGCCTGGAAAGCAGAAATCAGAAGTAACATCTTCAAAAACAAAGCAAACAGCATCTAGTAAACTGTGTGAACAGAAACAAACAAACATAGACCAAATGGATACTGATGAACAGAGAGAGAGAACATATTAGAACTACACCCTGCAGAAGATATTGACACACCTCGTCCTAATTTTCCGAAGAAAGACAGACCCAAATATGATAAACAAAAAAACTCAAAAGCACAGTCAGATTCAACAAATTCTTCTGAGACCTAAATAATGCAACATATTATTATGCAATGGAACTGTCGTGGTTTACGTGGAAAATTGGATGAAATAAAAGATATTATTCAGCAGTATAAACCGGCATGCATTTGCCTTCAGGAGACCCATCTAACACTTCAATCTTCACCCCCATTTCAAAATTATACACTTTTCTGGAGAGACAGAAATGATAACAGAACTGCCAAAGGAGGAGTGGCAATTTTGGTGAATACTAATATACCAGCTAAGCAAACAACATTAAGAACCAACTTAGAAGCAGTTGCAGTGAGAATAGGCATCGGAATTTCTATCACAATCTCGTCCATTTACCTTCCACCAAATACTCCTCTCTCCAGATTGGAATTAAACGAACTTACTATGCAGCTTCAACCTCCCTATTGCCTTATGGGAGATATGAATGCCCATCATCATTTGTGGGGATCTTCTCACACAGACAGTAGAGGTAACTTAATCGAAACTTTCCTAGATGATCAACAACTGAATTTACTGAATTCAGTTGTTGATCATCTACTGAATCAACTGAATTTACTGAATTCAGTTGTTGATCATTCAGTTGTTGATCAATTTACCGGATCTCACACTTATATCAGTTTGGCTACAGGTATCACTTCTGCAATAGACTTAACGATATGTTCTCCATCAATTTATCCTAGTATAGACTGGTTCGTATTAAATGATCCTTATAACAGTGATAATTTTCCAATAGTATGTTCCATACAGACACAATCAACTCTTACAGAAGGAACCAGAACAGTATGGAATTTTAAAAAAGCTAATTGGAGTAAATATATGCAATTAATCAAACTGGATAAGCAATTAATAGAAACCCTGCCAATAGATGATGCTGTCTTATATATCAACGCTAAAATCTTCCAAAGCTACAATATCTCAAATAAGTAAGGCAAGGCAGGCACAGTACAACTCTTGGTGGAATGCAGAATGTGCAACAGCAAAAACAAAACAAAATCATGCATGGAATAGATTCCGGAAATATCCAACTACCCCTAATTTAATTGCATATAAAAAAGCCAAAGGTGAAGCGAGGAGAATTCAGAAAAAAGCAAAGAAAAAGTCTTGGATCATGTTCGCTTTCACACTTACTAGGAACTCGAATCCTGGTTTGGTGTGGAAAAAAATTCGGATTTTAAGTGGAAGATATCCAAGCACACAATCTCCAATCTTCCATTGGAAAGGACAGGACGTTTTTACAACAGACCAGATATCATAAATTTTGGCTGACTCTTTTGCTTCCATATCAGCAGTTACAAGCTACAGCACTGACTTTCAAAAATATAAAGAGCAAGCTGAATGGAATAAGTTGAATTTCTCTACCAAGATATCTCATTCCTATAATCTACCATTTCTGAAAGAAGAATTACTTGCAACCATTACAAAATTGCCTAATAGCGCACCAGGTCCTGATGGCATTTATTATACTATGATACACACCTAAATTCTGATTGTCTGGAAATCCTGCTAGCTCTATATAATAGAATTTTTCTGAACAACCTATATCCATCCATATGGCGGCATGCAATTGTCCTTGCATTTCCCAAACCCGGAAAAGATCCTTCCCATACATGTAATTATTGCCCGATTTCACTGACCAGCTGCTTAGGAAAAATCTTTGAACAAATGTGCATAATAGACTTACATGGTTGCTGGAAAAAAGAGAATGTTTTATCACCCCACCAATTTGGATTTAGGAAAAATAGATCAACACTTGACCTACATGTCAAAGTGGAAACAGATATTAGAAACTCATTTATAAGAAAGCAGCATATGGTGATGGTAAATCTAGATCTTGAAAAAACCTTTGACACAACATAGAGATTCGGAATTCTAAGAGATCTATTTCAGTTAGGATACAAAGGACAACTTCCACAATTTATAGAAAATTTCTTGCCGACAGAACATTTCAGGTACGATATAAAGGCTCTTTATCTACAATCTATATACAACAGGAAGGGGTTCCCCAGGACTCAGTATTAAGTGCAACCCTGTTTGCACTGCAGGTGAACAATATCACAAAGGTTATACCACCATCATTGGAAATATATATGTATGCAGATGATCTTTCCATTTCATTTCAATCACAAAGCATGAACACAATTGAATGACAGCTGCAATTATCCATAAACAAAATTATAGACTCAAAATAATGGATATAGAATATCTGAGAAAAAATCAGTTGCAATACACTTCTGTAAAATGTGTGGTCTTCATCCTGAACCGGTCTTATACTTAAATAAAATTGCTCTACCTGTTGTTCAAAATTTCTCCTTTTTGGGCTTAACAATAGATAGAAAACTAAACTTTCATGAACATATACTAAGACTTCGAACTAGTTGCCTCTTAAAACTTAACATCTTGTGCACAGTATCTTCAATGGCTTGGAGAGCCGACAGGTACACATTACTACTATTATATAAAACTTTGATTAGATCTTTGATTAGATTATGGATCTCCTATATATGCTTCAGCAAGAAGGAGCATCTTACATCGTCTAGATACCATTCACCATAATGCTCTCCGCAAAGCTCTAGGAGCATTTAGAACTTCACCAATCTAGCCTATATGCAGATGCTTCGGAACCCCCGTTGCATCTTCGACGAGATTATCTACTGTGCATGTATGCGGCAAAAATATACAGTCAACCATCACATCCAAATTGGTCCATTATTCACGATCCACAATGGACGAGTAATTATGATTGCAAGCCAAATGAAAATAAACCAGTAGGACTGCGCCTCAGACACTTAGCTCAAGTTTGGGAAATACATTTCCAGCACATTTCTGCAGTAGATGTAAACTCAGAACCTCCTTGGATTCCGACTGTGCCTTTATCCATATCACATCTTACAAACAGGAATAAAAAAGAGATCTCTCCAATCGTTATACAGAAGCTCCATGCACTGCACAGTTTTGAAAATAGAAACAGTCATCAGATTTACACGGATGGTTCAAAATCAAACAACTCAGTAGGTGCCGCAGTAGTTTTACCCGAATATATTATATCTGTCTCCTTGCCTCATGTTTGCAGTATTTTCACAGCAGAATTATATGCTATTAAACTAGCACCGGATGATATTACCAAGCATCAACTTCTACCTGCTCTAATCTATACTGACTCCCTTACTGCAGTAGCAGCTTTACAGAACAGCAAATATTCCTCAAATTCCTTGATTCAGCATATCAAAAAACAACTCAGAGTTTTGCATAAAACAAGAAAACAAGTGTCTATCTGTTAGATTCCCAGCCATGCTGGAATCCCAGGAAATAATCACGCAAACCAAGCCACAAAAAATCCAGATCTTAATATACAAGATAACTTTCAGTTTGTACCATTTACAGATTATAGGGATGTATTTCGTACCAAATATACTTCCATCTGGAAACAACTCTGGAGGGACCAATCATGCAATAAACTCCGCAGAATAAAAAAAGATCTATGTTTGTGGCGATCTAGCTCATGCACAAATAGACAGGAGGAAGTTATATTAACAAGACTGCGCATTGTGCATACCTTCCTCACTCACAAACATTTACTTTTAAGAGAAGATCCACTGCTCTGCTCTATCTGTCAGATACAACTTACAGTAAGGCACATCCTGATTGATTGTCCATCCTATTCAGCCATTCGAACCACATCCTTCCAATCATTAGCAAACTTGCAAGCTCCTCTAACCTCTCTCATGTACTTGGTGACAAAGCAAACCTAAGTGAGCTCTTTATATATATTAAACAGCTAGGAATAATAAATACACTCTGATATATCCATCCTAAATCATTAAAATGAACGTAATGACGCTGACAGACACATATTGGCCACAGTTGCTCTTGTGTCGTGAAACTTTCATACCAACAACACACACACACACACACACACACACACACACACACACACACACACACACACACACACACACACACACACACACACACACCCTGTTAATTTAAGGAATGGCAACATATTAGGATGAAATCAAGTGACAGTTTTTTAAGCTGATGATAAATAAACCTGTCTTTCTTGCATCATTTTGCCTTTATTAATACTAGTTTGTGTTTTCCATCTTAGAAGCATTTGGATACCAGTAATATCAAAAAAAAATCAAGTTCTATTAAGGAAATTAATTATCTGTGAGTCCACGATGAATGATGGCAGCAATTCTTCTTTTCTTTCTTTTTTTTTTTTTTTGTGTAAGAGTTTTGCCTAGTTAACAATAGCAGCCCACTGAAAATTGGTGCTCTTATTCCTTTACAATAGTGAAGAAATCTAAATGGACTATACTTCCATCATCCTGATCCTGTATCTCAGCTCACCACAGATGTGGTATATATGACTCAGATCAGAAATCTTTGATAGTGCGAAGCCAATTGCAGAAACTTTTGGTTCTCAAACTAGGTTTGTGTGACCCTGAATTTATGAGCTGGAGAAACAGTGTGCTGGAACATGACGATGCTGATGCTCAGTTCAATAGAACTGGCATAGTGTAAGTGTCATAGACTTGTTCAGAAACATAGCGACAAAAGGCACTGTGTCACATCAGTATATGATGTTAATGTAATGAGCAGTCCAAACCACAAGAAGCAGCCTCTTCAAACTTCATTTGTCCAGAAGAGGCTATCCTTTTTTGGTACTTCTGGACATTCTCAAATCGCTGATCTGACTGTCAGACTATTGTGTAGCTTGGTTCTCCACCCCCATGGAACCTCTTTCCATTATTCTTGAGTCTGCAAAATGTTGGAAAGTGCACCATTTGAAATAATGTTTGGCATTCATTTATGTTATGTAGGTATTGCAACCTGTGACTCCCATGAAAAACAATCCCATCTTTCACAGCAAATCTTTCTCAATATTGGGCAGTATTGATGTCAGAATGTTCAGATGGTCTTCTCTAGCACCTATTAATAAATTAATGACATTGAAAATGGTTATCACACTTATTTTAATGCCATTAGCACCTTAATTTGTATTTTCTGCCTAATATTTTATGACTGATACTTTTTCTTACTGATATTGCTGATGTATCCTGCTCAGTTTTTTTTACTCTTCCTCATCTGTACATACCCATAATTCACCACATGTAGAGAGGTGTCAGTCTGAACACACACACACACACACACAAACCGAGAGAATTTTCTCTGTTTGTGTGTGTGTGTGTGTGCGCACGCGTGCATGTGTGTGTGTGTGCGCACGCGTGCATGTGTGTGTGTGTGCGCACGCGTGCATGTGTGTGTGTGTGTGTGTGTGTGTGTGCGTGTGCGTGTGCACGTGCACATTTGTGTGTTTGTACTTATATACATACACAGCATTTAATTTATGTCTTTTTTTTTTTAACTTATCAGATGATAATTTTTCAGGATAATAGCAGAAAACAACCAAAAGTGTTAGCAGATCGAACAGCAGAAAGCTTTTTAAATAATGACGTAAGTAATTTGATTCTGAACATTTTGATATTTATATATTTTCTCAGGTAGTTTTAGATTTTTAATTTTAAAACAATTAATTTGTAGGCAGTCACTTGTCAACTGACTGACTGCCACTTTTTCAATTTTTATGTTATTTTTTAAAATTTGGGAATAAAATCAAATCTTCATGTGTACTTTCTCTACACCAGTATTCTCCAAATGATGATACAGTATTTTTGTTTTAATTTATTTGATTTACTTCCATTTTGATTTACTTTTTTTTTTCTGTTCCTTATCTATTTATGCCCAGCTGATATTATTCAGCTGTGCATAAACAGAAACCTCACCTTTGGAGAGGTATTTGAATATTTTTGAGAGAATATGTATGCACACACACACATGCACACCATATATACAATCAAAGCTCTTTGATTGTATATAACCTTTGATTGCAAATAACCCTCTTTTTAACATCCCAACAGGTTATAATATTCTGTATGGTTGGTCCCGGCCAAATTCTCATTAACAATGCTATTTTACATTCAGTATGATGAAATTGAAAATAAAATGATTTCATTGTAACAACCATAAATTTATTTACTACACTCCTAGCATTGGTGTACATACCTGTATACATGCACATGTTATTACTCTTAGTTATCCTAACCCAACCCTTGTATTTACTTGTTCCATGATGACTCCAGCAGTCCTGGAAATCCCCTTGCTATCCAGGCTGCTGCTCAATTGCATTTCAATAGAAGCAGTGCAAGAATCGCTTTCACCTGCAGCTACTGTTAATCTATTAGTCTGTGTATCTCCCCAAGCTAGCAGTTTTCTGACCCACCTAATACTGCCTCGATAGCATCAGCAAATATTCTTGCACCCTTTCTATTTAACTATATATCCCATACCTGTAGAAGCAGTCTCTCCTCTTAACAAGCATAGACCATGCTGAGAAACATCCTACCCCACCAGCCCTGCACAGTCTCTCCATGGCCGAATTGATTGACAAGGCTCTCTTCATATACTCCCTCCTATTGTGTTTGGACATAATTGCAGACACTTTCAAATTTAACCCTAACTTGTGACTGTTTTTTAACGTTGACCTGTACTTGTTAATTAAGTCTGCAGATCTCTTCTTAATGTCGTTAGTGCCAATGTGTACAACAGTATCACCTTATGTGCCCTTAAATGATGATATCTGCTCAATTTTTGCCCTAGCAGTCATACCCTGGTCCTATTACACCTATCCTTTTTGCACAATATATTTTCTGTTATGCTGGCAATGGAGTTGCCAACAATAACTTGCTCCTGTGAGACTAGCACATTCTGTCTTGAAGATTGATGCTACGTTGCCTGATGCACAAGATTAACTCTTAGTTGGGCAGCTGAGAGCTTAATCCCCCCTCCATTTTAATTCCTACCCTACTCTTCAAACTCTTATAGATGCCTATCAGAATGCTGAGTTGGCACCTAATTTCTGTGCACTTTCTGCACCTAGTAGACACAGATACATCCTTCTTGGCTAGATCATGTTCTCTTCTAGAAAGGTCTGCAAACATTTCAAAAGTTGCACATTTTTTTAGGCTGTGATGCATTGGAGAATTGCCCCCTTCACCACTCCAGTTATTCTGTGCCTGTTGCTTTGTTGCTCTAGTCTGGGGCACTCTCTGCACTTTAATGATTTCCATTTAAATACAATTTAATCGATTGACAATGAAAATTAATGAGATTAATAAATTTAATTTACGATACTACATTAAGCTAATAGATTCCTAAATGCAGTGATTATTACAGTATCTAGTTTTATATTATACCTTATGTTATCAAGTTTGCGATGTGCATTATGCTATACCGTAATGATCACAATGTTAAATTAGTTATATGCTTAGCTAAACACAAAAAATATATATGCCCAACAAGTGATTAGAACCTTTGAGCTACTTGTGAAATTAAAACACTACTATTCCTCTGCACTACTGGTTACATGCTACAATATTCGTGCCAAAACACCGGTACTAAACAGTCATCTGGGGATCATTGTACAAATTACTAGAAGGGATAGGCAAATAATGTGGATAGTATTTTTCTTTTCTTTTCTTTTTTTTTTTTTTTTTTTTTTTTGGCTGATGTCTTTTTTACTCAATTTTGACCCCTTCTCTGTCTCATCATCATAATATTATTGGTTACAAGGATTTTCTGTCGTTTTGTGAAACCATAATTTTTCTTTTTATTTTTGGCAAAAAAATAATTTTTTTAATTGGAATTTTTTAAAAATTCTATGAATTTCTGTTTATTTTTATTAACAAATTAGCTTTCAGGTGTGTAGGTCTTCTTTGAAAATAGAAGCATGAGTTGTTCTGTGTAATTAATGACCAATTCACCATACTTGTACTTGTAGCAACAAGCTAATTAACTATACTAGCCTTTCACTAAGATGCCAAAAGAAACACATTGTAAAATTTCAGAAGACACATATTATTATTATTATTTTATTATTATCATAAGCCACATGGTGCAAGGAAGCCTGAGGCTTATACTGCACCAACCAAAAAAAAATAAATTTTTTTTTTTAACCCTGAGAGAGAGAGAGAGAGAGAGAGAGAGAGAGAGAGAGAGAGAGAGAACAAGCGTCAGAAATAAAAGAAAATCACCAAGAAAAAGAAGAATGATGATATCCAGCTGAGGACCCTGGGGTGTGCCAAGCCCATACTCACCAGATGTGAGCCCCTGGGATTATGTAAGATTTTCCAGTTACTGTAAAATTGAAAAAAAGGTAATTCATTTGCCTTGTGTAGAATGAGTTTTTTCAAGCTGTGGGAAACACAAATAAATAGAAAACTATGTATAGCATTTTATTGTAACAGTGATGCCCTGCATACCAAATGTTTATTTGCATCATTTGTCAGAAAACATAATCTTCCTCTGAGTTGTGCTGATTATGCAGGTTTGTTGTTCAGAACTATGTTTACCAATAATGAAGATTCAAAAAAAAATACTGTAGTGGAAGAACAAAAAAAAAAAAAAAAATAGGCATTGTTAGTGAAATTGCGTGGATAGGGAAATAAGAGGTAGTGAATTTAAAAACTAGGCCATTTGCAGTTACTACAGATAACAGTAATCAAAGTGATTCTTATCTGTTCCCCTTTTATAATAAAATCATCAAATGTTCTCATTATCTATATTGGAAGGTGACTCCGAATGGTAAAGTATGAAAGTCTGTGGAATACTTTCAGAAAACTGTCTGGCACCGAGGTTCCTGATGTCTTTGGCCCTGAGGCTTGTCACAGACATTGACAGGTTATGAATTGCTACCTAGAAGTGTAAAAAAAAGCTGATGGAATTGATATTAATTTCCAATTTGGGAGTCAAGTGGACTGAATTATGTTGAATTTTGGTTATTCTGCAACAACTAGATCCTCTGCATATACCTCCATGTTGACGAAACTGTTAGTAACTGTGTATACCTCCACCCAAGTTCACACTTGGGCGAGGGTGCGCGCACGCATGCACGCACACACAGAAGAATACTTCATTTTTCCCCATCTGTGTCATTGAATGTGCTCTTTCGCCTAGGCAATACTAGGTGAAAGAGCACGTTCATCATCCAATGCAACACCATTGTGCTTACTGGAGGCTTGAACTAGTGAAATCGATGTTTAGTCTCCAGTGCAAAGCTCCAGCAACTTCCATCTCTTCCATCATGCTCTACACCATACACTTAATGGAATGCACTTAAATATCGATAGGAGTGTTTGAATTCTGCCACCAATGTTTTTGTATTGATATAGCAGATACTGGAAGTTTCTACATAGCTTGTAGCAGTGTAATCAGTATCAGCAGAGGATTATAAGCTATAATTTATAGCACTACTTACGTGTTATAATAATTTAACTTTATCATGTAGTCCGTAAAGTATGACATTAATTATTCATTGAGTTTTTAGAATTGATGATTTGGCGTAGATATAGTATCACAAATCGCTTGCACGAGAGTTCAAATCACATAGGTTGGCAATAGATAGTAAAATTTATTATCTATTATAACTACTTAGAATTTACAAATATAACATTATAGCTTAATACATATAACTTAAACTTGATAGGAGATACGGAATTCATAAAACGTAAACTTTGTAGTAGATATGAAATCCATATACCGTAAGCTCAATTGGGATATAAGTTTAGTGTAGTATTTTTAATTGTATTGAAATTGAATCAAAATCATGCCTCAGACCAGAGCAGTAAAGCAGTAAAGCAAAAGGAGTGCTGTGGCTTGTGCGAGAACTGATTGGGGTGGTGGTCCTCTGCATCACAGCCTTTTGAAATGTACTGCTTGTTTGATGTTTGTGGAACTATTAGTAATGGGACATGATATTGCCAAGAGGGATGTCTTTGTGTGTGCTCAATGTAAGGAGTGTGAGGAAGTTAGGTACTAAATCAGCTTTATTATGGGCCTTTATGAGAGCTTGAAGAACACAATAGATGCCCTTGAAGGATTTAAATTGGGGGCCCATCAAGCTCTTAGCTGCCCACATAAACACCAGAGACCATCAACACTTGATCATCAGGCAACACAGCAGCAATCCCAAAGGCAGAATGCACTGGTCCCACAGGAACTAGTTGTTGGTGGCTCTATTGTCAGAGAAAGGGGAAATACAGTCGGTCCTCGTATAACACGTGTTTACATTACACGAATTCGATCATACACGATTTATAAATAGGGGAACATTATCTTATATAACACGAACCGAATTCGCTTATGCACGATTCGCTTGTGTGTTTACAAAAAATGGCAGTCGAACGCGGAATCACCCCCACTGAACGCAACACGATAGGAATGAAGAAGATTCTGAAAATGTATTTATGTGATTTATATCAGTAAAGGGGAAACACATTTCACCATAATAACGTGAAAACCAACACAATTACAGCTATCGATATAATCGCAAATGCAATTAGATAGAGTTTACTACCAGTTTATAACAGATTCCACTAGCAGAAACGAAACTGGAAATTGTTTTTATTGTTTTATGGTAGTAACTCCCAGAAATGTGCTTTAGTAAAATGTGAGGTGTTAATAGTGTATCTCGGCCTTTACGGTGTTGTTTATTCAGTTGCTACATGCGCTCAGCTTTGTTTATGTGTATCAAGCGTGCCTCCTCGTTTTGTAATTGCGCTTTATTCCCTAAAAATTAGTAAAATACTTAAAAGGTGTGAAAAGGAAGCGTCCTGGTGAAGACACTGCATATTCAGAGAGAAAAATAAAAGCAATACTGTATCGATAAACAGAGGTGGACTGGATCAAAAATTCTTACCCGAGAAAATTTATAGTGGCCTCATACTACGGTTTATGGCCAAAATCACACCGGCCTCCGGCCCACCGGGATTTCCCGGGTAAGGCTTATGGCCAGTCCGCCTCTGTCGATAGAGAAAAAAATATGAAATTGTGAAACGCTTTGAGCGAAATGAAAGACCATGTGATATTGCACGTGCTACAGACCTAAATGAGGCAACGCCGAGAATTACAAAGAATGCGGAGAAAATAAAAACAACTTTCATAGTGGGAACAACTCAAAGTGTAATTAAAATCCATTAGATTAAGACACAAGAATTGGAAGAGATGGAACGGCTGTCATCTGTTTGGATAGAAAATCAAACAAAAAACAAGTTTGCTTACGATAGAAGCAAAAGCATTAGCAATATTTTATTACGTAATAGTCATAATAAAATACGTAAAGTATTTTATTACGACTATTTTATTTAATATAATAAATTTTTTACGAATAAAATACGTATTTTATTCGTAAAAAATACTTTTTAGTATTAAAAAATACTAAAAATACTTTATTATAATATAATAAATAATAAAAAATATTTATTTTTTATTATATTATAATAAAAATATATTATATTTTTTATTACGTATTTTAATCGTTATAAAATACGTAAGTATTTTATAATGATTAAAATTACCCGATTATGTATTGTGTTTGGTAATGTTTTGGTTCCAAATGTGTATTCAATCTTGGGTGGTTGGCACCTAACCCCACTTTTCCCATAGGGCCTGTTGTTTATATTGCACGATTTTGCATTGCACGAGGGTTTCTAGGAACACAACTATCGTGCTATACGAGGACAAACTGTATATTGTGCAAAAGGAGAGGTAAAATAGGACCAGGGTATGTCTGCCAGGGGCAAAAGTTGATGATATTGTAGAGCAAATATCATCTTTTAAGGGCACAAAAGATATTGTTGTACATATTGGCACTAGGTACTTGAAGGTCCTTGAAGTTGTCACAGACATTCTCTCAGATGTGCCAGACAAGCTGTACTTGCTACCTGGGAGTCTAAAACGCTGATGGAACTGATATTCGGGTGACACTCAAGTCAAGTGGACCCAATTTCGGCAAAGTCCGGACAGTCTGTGACAGCCAAATCCTCTGCTTGCACCTTCACGAGGGTGGGACTGTTAGTAATCCTGGGTATAACCTCCATGCACAAGTACATGGTGGGTGACCACCCATGTGTGAACCAACGTAAGCAGGGGTTGAGGTATGGCGCCCACACCACATGGAGGAATGCAGCCCCCTCTATGTTACCAGGCAGTACTAGGTGTTAGACTACTCTCATCAACCGGTGCAATACCACCACTTTGCTTATTGGAGGCTTGAAGTGGTGGAACCCATGTTTAGTCTCTAGAGCTAAGTTCTGGTCAACCCTTCCCTATCTCTTCCATCATGCAGTAGGATTGATGAACATCGTGGCAAGATCCAATATTCCTTACATTTCAAGAGTACAGCTCTAAAACGGTGTTCGCAGGCTGGCCGCTAGTTAGTACACCGGACCGAACCTATTGGTAACTCTCTAGGAGGCTTCCGGATCAGCTAGTGTATAATCTTGCTACCTCTACTCTGCCAGATAGTGACTGAAAGGAGTCCGAGTAGTGTGTACATGGGGAGCATTGTCGAGGCCACATTATGTCAAGGATCTGGGTATATTCTTACCATGTGTACGCCATATCCAAAAATTTCATTACTTCATACAACATGTCCCACACACTTTTTCTTACTATTGAATACACCATGAATTGTCAAACTAATAGAGCAAGCTTATCTGCAAAAAGATCTAAACCTCCCAAGCACTTCCTAATTCATTTCACAAATATACGTGGTCTCAATTCTAATCTCAACAATGTCCATTTCCACTTGCAGTCTGCCAAACCCTATGTACGTTTTCTGACAGAATCTCAGTTATCGGTTGATTCAACTACTGCTCATCTCAGATGCCCAAATTATTCGCTGTATGATTCCTTTCGCCTCAAAGGTGGTACTTGTGCATATGTCCGTTCTGATATTCCCTGTCAGAGACTTGGCAATTTGGAATCTCCTCTCTTTGATCTTCTCTGGCTTAAAATCTCTCTACCTCGTTGTGTCAAATTCATCTGTTGTCTCTGCTGTTCTCCCAACTCCAATAATCACTTGGAGCTCTTTGACTTCCTCTCTTTGCAACTTGACTTTCTCCAGTCGAACTTTTCTAACAGTGAGGTAATTTTCCTTGGCGATTTTAATGTTCACAACTCCAGCTGGCTTCCATTTTCTAGTCACACCGACCCAGCTGGTCAAGATGCTGAGGCTTTTGCAATTACCAATGACCTTGCACAGATTGTTCATTTACCTACAAGAATACCATACAATCCTAACTGTACAGCCAACACGCTTGATATTTTTCTCACAAACAACCCTTCTAAGTACACCGTCGAAGTGAGAGGTCCTTTAGGCACTTCAGATCACAACTTGGTGATTGTCTCTTCTCCAGTGGAGCCTTTATCTCATAGCTATTCCCAACCTCGTGTTGTTTGGCATTACAAGAATGCAAAATGGGATGACCTGCGAGATTTCTTTTCTTCTTTTCCTTGGTCGGATTACTGTTTCAAAACTTCTGATGTCAACGTTTTCTCATATCGTGTCAGTGAAATTATTCTTGCAGGAATGGAATCCTTTATCCCACACTCCCTCTTTAAAATCTCGTCCTTTATCTAAACCTTGGTTTTCCAATAAATGTGCTAAGGCTGTTCAAGAGAAGAATGTTGCATATCTTAATTGGCTTGTTTCTAATTCTTCAGTTTCATTTTCGCCTACCCCAAAGCTTGCAACAATTGTAAAGCAGTTATTACTCAGTCCAAACTAGAGTTTGAACAGGCTAAGAGTAGAAAAGTTGCTTCTTGCCCTAATGGTAGCCGAGCATTCTAGTCTCTTGCCAAAGCTATTGGCCGCAACTTTTGCCCATCTCTGCTCCCACCTCTGTCCAAACCAGATGGTTCTGTTGTCACTTCAGCCAAGGATAAAGCTGACCTGCTAGCATCCCATTTTTCTTGCAGCTCATGTATTAATGATCTTGGTAAAACAACTCCGACCATTCCCAACATGCTCCATTCAATGCCTCCTGTGGTCTTCCGTCAAAAGGATGTCAGAAGGATTTTGACTAATCTTGATGCTAAGAAAGCTTCAGGTCCCAATGGTATTTCTCCACTTGTTCTCAAAACCTGCACTCCTGAATTACTCCTATTCTTCGCCACCTTTTTTCACTTTCTTATTCCAAAGGTGTTTTTCCTTCTGCTTGGAAATTTGCTCATATCCAGCCAGTTCCTAAAAAGGGTGACAAATCCCTCCCATCCAATTATCATCCCATTGCAATTACTTCTACTCTTTCTAAAGTAATGGAGAAATCAATTAACTGCCAACTCTTAAACTACCTAAAAACCTTCCGTCTGATCAACGATCGCCAGTATGGATTCCGTCAATGTTGATCCACTGGTGATATTCTGGCTTATGTTACCCATTTATTGACTAATTCAATGGAAAGGTTTGGTGAAACACAAGTAGTTGCTCTTGACATCTCAAAGGCTTTCAATCGTTTTTGGCATAAAGGTCTTCCAAACAAGCTTCCATCTTATGGTTTGCCTACTGTTTTTAGTAATTGGTTATTCAGTTTTCTCTCTGATCGCTCACTGAGGGTGATGGTAGATGGCTCTCTGTCTTCTAACTTCTCCACCAATGCCTGTGTCCCCCAAGGTTCAGTTCTTTCTCCCACTCTTTTCCTCTTGTATTTTAATGACCTTCTTCCATTGACTGGAATTCCTATCCATAGTTTTGCCGATGATAGCACATTGCATTCTACTTTCCATTTTGAGAAACCTTGCCCTGCCTAATCAGCTTCAACTTCTCAAAAATCTGCTACCAATTCCTTAAATGCTGATCTTCAGGTAATTCTCCAGTGGGGCAAAGACAACTTAGTTGATTTCAACCCTTCTAAAACTCAGTCTTGTCTTATATCTCGCAAAAAGGATTCTTCTGCTCCTATGCTTATCTTTAGTGACACTCCGATTTCTAGGCAAAATAGTATATCTCTTTTGGGGATTACCGACTTCTAATCTCTCTTGGCACAAGCACATTACAAATATTGCTTCCTCTGCATCTAAAAAAACTTGGTTTTCTCTTTCGCTCTCGGCGTTACTTTTCTTCCAAACAGCTGCTCACTCTGTATAAATCACAAATCCCCCCCCCCCCCCGCCATGGAATATTGTTCTCACATCTGAGGTGGTGCCTCCAAACCTCTCTCAGGCTTCTTGATTCAATTCAGAAGAGGGCAGTTAGGTTAATTAATGATTCATCTCTAACAGAGTCTCTCCACTCGCTGTCTCATATATGTTCTGTTTCTGCTGCATGCCTCTTCTACAAATACTTCCATGGGCACTGTTTTCTGAATTGGCTTCTATTATTCCCGCTCTCTCTTTCAAAACAGTCCGAACACGTGCCGCCACCAGCCAACATCCATTTACTGTCCAACTTCAAACTCACAGATCCAACTTTTCATCTTCCTCATTTATTCATTCAACTGCCGTTTTCTGGAACAACCTTCCTTCATACGTATTTCCTGAAAATTACAGTCTACAGAAGTTCAAGTCCAATGTCAACAAATATCTTCTTTCGTCTTCTCAACTTCAAACCCTAGCATGGTACTAAGTACTATGGGTTCTAATATCTCTCGTGTTTGGGGTTTACATAAAAAAAAATAATAAATAAATAAAATAATGATATTAAGATGAAACTGCAGACTTAATTAACAAGTACAGGTCAATGTTGAAAAACAGTCGCGAGGTAGGGTTTAAATTTAAAAGTGTCTGCAATTCTGCCCAAAACATGATAGGAGGGAGTATATGATGAGAGTCTTGTCAATCAATTCGGCCCTGGGGAGATTGTGCAGGGCTGGTGGGGTAGAATTTTTCTCAGCATGGTCTGTGCTTGTTAACAGGAGAGACTGCTTCTACAGGGATGGGATATATAGTTAAATAGAAAGGGTGTAAGAATATTTGCTGATGCTATCGAGGCAGTGTTAGGTGGGTTGGAAAACTGCTAGCTTGGGGGGATTCACAGACTAATAGATTAACAGTAGTTACAGGCAGAGGTGAAAGTGATTCTTGCACTGCTTCTATTGGAATGAGCAGCAGCCTGTAAAAAGCAGTGTGCTGGGGTTTTCAAGAACTGCTGGGAGTCATCATGAGGAATAAGTACATACATGGGCTGTGTTTAGGTAACTAAGAGTAAGGTTAGGCATGTACACCACTGCCGACCTGGCTAGCCATGTGGGTAAAGTGCCTGCCTGGCAACCCAAAGGTCACGGGTTCAAATCCCGCCTCGGGCTTGGACCAAAGTACGGCAAAAACCTTGGGAGGTGCATTATGGCCACAGAAGCCGATGCACCAACAACTACCAAAAAAAAAAAAAAAAAAAAAAAAGTACACCACTGCTAGGAGTACTGTAAATAAATTTGATGAATTGGAAGTTCTGCTCAAGACATCAAAGGTGGATATTGTTGATATATCAGAGACATGGTGCCACATGGATAATGAATGCAGCATTTGAATTTGGGGAGTACAATGTGTACAGAAAGAACAAAGTATTCAAAGTATTTTTGTTTTTCAGGCGATTTCTAGGTTTCCTCCTATACGCCACTATTTCAGTGGTGTGTCGTGTGTGGTTCTGTTGAATGTTGTGTGTTGGCACCTGGCAACTTAGCTGCCAGGAACTGTACACATGACTCTTATTGGAGCATGCAGGGATTGCCTGAAAACCCAGAGGGTACTTTTGAGAATGAAACAGAAATAAGGGGGAGAAAGGGAGGGGGAGGGAAAAAGATAATAGAAAGTTAAGGAGAAGGAAGAGATTTCCCTGGAAAATGAAAATTAGGTGTTCAGGAAAGGTAGCAGAAAAGAGGACAACCAGCAAATTAAGCCAGTAAAACAAACCTTATGTTAACCTAGTATTCATTACAAAACTTATGTTATGGATAAAACAGTATATTAAACCATGAATAACATACAATAGAAAATTCTTTTCTATGTCAAAGCATTTAAAATATAAACTAAACAGTTAAAAATCTTATAGAAAATACTATAAAAAAACACCATAATGACTAATAGTCAAAAGTGAAAATATGTACAATTTACAATTTAATTAGTAACAAGAAGAGACGATTGGAGGAAACCAACACAACTCTCATTGACCATTATGTAGGGCTGCCACCCGTCCTCATTTTCCCAGACATGCCTCATTTTTTACATATCATGGACCGTCCGGAAGGAATTTCTAAAATTTTGAATATATCTGGAATTTTGGCTCTTAAATTTTTGAAAATCTTCTGATACTACTTTTACTACTTATCATTGGTAAAATTTGTAAGGCATACACCAATCAGCTTTGTGGAAAAAATCCCGAGAATTTACACTTCTGGCTGTAAACAACGCAGATCAGACCTTGGAGTTTATCATGCGATCGGAGTTGAAATTTAGTTCATGCAGTTTGACTTTTTCACTCCATTTTTCCCCCACTTTACAAATTTTCTCTTGTTATTTATTTTACCTGAAATTCATTCTAATTAAGTGAATTTATTCTAAATTAAAATTACGATTCCACGTTTTTTTTTTTTAAGAGATCACACATTTTCTATTCTTCTTTCAGCTGTTCATATAAACAATAATTTGATACATCCAGCTTCAATTCATTGTATTTATTTAGGAATAAGCATAGTTTTTATTTGCAATATTTCTTAATTATCAGTTGATGAAGTAATCAGTCACTTCTTCAGATAATTTTTTATTTCTACTACGTAAATTAAAATAATTCTTTATTTATATAAATTCAGGAATACCCATTGTGCCAAAAGGAAATGCAAGTTTACTGACAACTTGAGGATGAAATATCCAGGTTTTCGAAAGGGAAGAATAGATGAGGAGGTAGAATGCATCGTTTGCAGTCCAGAAAGCTCTGTCTCGGTTGCTAACAAGCATTCAGGTGATTTGGACTCTACATGAATTCAGAGAAACATAAGAACATTAGATTTGAAAAATCTTGCAGCAAGATAACGGACTTTTTAGTAAATGCCCCTAAAAGGCTTGATGCAAGAGTTTGTTGTTACAGCAGAATCATTAAAGTCGATATTGCTAGGAGATTATCTTGTGCAAAAAGACTGAAGCCATAATTAACTCTGTCTTAGCAGTGAATTCAGTTGAACTTGTTAAGTCTCTGCAGAATTCGCAGTTTTTTGGAGTTTCCACCTCCATAGCCAGGTGGGCAGGAGCAGCAGTGCGTAGCACATGCTTCTTGATTAGACCGGGGTTCGAGCCCGTGACCACCAAATAATGGAGGATATGGAAAGGTCAGGGAATGACCACCCATATCCCCGGAGCAATATGGCCTTAGTTGCTAATGCTCCTTAAAACCAAATAACTACAACAACAACAACAGCCATAACCGGGGAAACCCCGGTGGGCCGGAGGCAGGAAGACGATAGAGGCTGCTGTATTTTGACCATAATCGCTAGTATGAGGCCGCTACAAATTTTCCCGGTTAAGAATTTTTGACCCAGTCTTCCTCTGTCTATTGATATTGCTTTTCCTTTTCTCTCTGAATCTGTAGTGTCTTCACAAGGACGCTTCCTTTTCTCACCTTTTAAGTATTTTACTCATTTTTAGGGAATAAAGCACAATTACAAAAATGAGGAGGCACGCTTGATACACATAAACAAAGCTGCATGCGTGTAGCAACTGAATAACACTGTAAAGGCAGAGACACACTATTAACGCCACACTAGCTCACATTTTACTAAAGCACATTTCTGGAGTTCACTACCATAAAACAATAAAAACAATTTCCAGTTGCGTTTCTGCTAGTTATGAACTGGTAGTAAACTCGATCTAATTGCATTTGCGATAATAATGATAGCTGGAATTGTGTCGGTTTTTATGTTATGGTGAAATGTGTTTCCCCTTCATTGATATAAAAAACATAAATACATTTTCAGAATCTTCTCTTCATTCCTATTGTGTTGCATTCAGTTGGGGTGATTCCGCATTTGCCTGCTATTTCTTGTAAACCCGAAGGCGAATTGTGCATAAGCAAATTTGGTTCATGTTATGTACGATATCGTTCCCCAATTTATAAATCGTGTAGTATAAACACGTGTTATACGAGGACTGACTGTACTGATGTTTCTGTTCCTTGTAATGTAATATGGGCTAATTATTTTAGCCACTGTAAGAATGAAGAGTTTTTCTCAGAGCTATTAATAATTGCTCAAATTTTCTTTTCCATACCACCACATAATTCATTTATTGAAAAACTGTTTTCAATGATAGAGATGCAGTGATCTAAGGATAGAAACTCGTTTACTGTGGATTCTATTAAGGGACTAATGCTTACAAAATTCAATTTCAGTGACATGCTGTGTAAAGATTTCCATTTATATTTATCCAAAAATACAGATTTATAGAGAAAAATTGCATCAGTGGAAAAATATAACAAATATATAGAACAGCAAATAAATTACGCTGAGAAAAATAAATGTATTTTTTTTATTCATACCATAAGTAAATTTTTTCTGTATCATTTTTAACAAGTTAAGCAATCTGTGTAAGAATGGTAAGTGTGAATTCTGTTGATTTGAGATATTCATTTAAAATATTTAACATGTTATTACTTTGCCAGTGACTGTGTTATTACCCTATTATTATAATAAACTGTTATTAAAGGCATAGGCATTTTTGAAAAGACTGTAAGAGAATGTAAGGTGTGTTTTGGTACAATAGGGAAAAGCGTCCCTCAAAAGTCTGGATTTTTCTGCCCAAATGTCCTCATTTTTAAGGTTAGAGAGGTGGCAGCCCTACCATTATGACAAAATATATACATCAGTTAGTTAAATAACTAAGACATCTACTCAGACAGGTATCAGATTATGATCACGCATGTTGCTATTGCAGTGGCAGTGATATGTCTTATAATGGTCTTAAAAAAAAAATATATTAAAATAGCTATAGTAGCACTCACTGCAAATGCAGCGGCAGACTTGACATCTTTAAAAAGTTCTTAGTTAAAATTATCACCAATCAGTAATTGGTGATAATAAACAAGCAATTGGTAGTACAACTACACTCAGTATCAGTTCTTATTTTAGATAGTATTCAGTCACTTTCTATTAATGTCAATAAAAGGTCAGAGTACAACTCTGTTCAATATAGGTCACATGCTGAAGACTGCAATGGAAATAAAGTCCAGTTAGTCATAGTCCATTATACAATCATGCATTAGAAGCTGATGGAACAATATCATTCAAACAGCCCTTGAGAGGCAAACCGACAATAACTTAGACATCAAGCAATTTTCAAGTCGATGTAGTAGAGATCAGCACCACTGAGCAACCTGTAGCAATGCAAAACAAACACAAATCAATATATTTGTGTTTCTGAACCATGAGAACCGTGTTTCTGAACATTGGATTTTACTTTACTGTCAAGATCAGATTTTACTGATCTTGACAGTCAAGTCACCACCTAATTTATAGGTGACAATTGACAGACTTAGATAACAGTTGACAGTCTTATGTACATATATACATGCCGTTCATGAGCAAATAGCACACAGCCAGGGCAGAAATTGCTACTACTCAATTATATTTAATTATCACCTAAATTACAGTAATTACCATAAAAGTTACAACAGTTCAAAACAAGTAATCAAACTGAGCAAATCCATGATGCCGAGAAACTTCTTCCATACAGAAGAATTTAGCTATTAGATTAAATATCTAATTATTACTCAAAATATGTTTTATCCCTTTAAATGGTTTGCTCAGCATAATAAGCTAGGGCAAGAAAGTTCTCTTTATTTGCTAATAATTGATATATATTCTCAGGGCTATATACCTCAGTAATAATTTGCATTTGATTCCTCTAGTCAACATAAAAATTACACTCGAAAAGCATATGTTCTTTAGTTTCGTCTAGGTCACAAAGGAGAGGCTGCTAAACCCAAATTTATGATTAACACTCCCATGTCCCGTCAGTAAGAATAAGGTGTTGAATCCAGGACAGAACCAGTTAGTTTGTTTGCTACTTTCAAAGACATGGGGAAAATATTTATAAGTCATTCTCCCCAAAGGGGCATCAGAACATTCTGTCTGCCAAGCTTTTAAACATTCATTTTTAATATGAGACATATCTAGTTTTTCAGATACATTTAGATCAATAACATAATTGTCTGTATCCAGGTGGGCAGGAGCAGCAGTGCATAGCACACGCTTCTTGATTAGACCGCGGTTCGAGGTCTAATCAAGAAGCATGAAGAATCAAATACGGAGGATGCGGAAAGGTCAGGGAATGACCACCGAATATCCCTGGAGCAATATGGCCTTAGTTGCTAATGCTCCTAAAAACCAAATAAAATATAAATAACAACATA
This sequence comes from Mastigoproctus giganteus, assembly GCF_048544385.1. Taxonomy (NCBI): domain Eukaryota; kingdom Metazoa; phylum Arthropoda; class Arachnida; order Uropygi; family Thelyphonidae; genus Mastigoproctus; species Mastigoproctus giganteus. Next base: position 49,119,982 of record NC_143582.1, on the reverse strand, counting down.
ATTGTCTATTTTAGCTGGTATGTTTTTGCTTCAAAAGTAAAGTAAATATTGAGCTGTCACCTCAAAATGGATAGGAATTCTACCATAAACAATCTATTAAGCAATAGTGACACTGTCCTGCAGTTACGAGAAGTGGCCAAAAGAAAGACTCTCTGCACTTGCAAGAGATACTTTTTAATTGAGGAATGATAAATTTTATGTCCCCAAGCACCTGCAGCATAGCAGACGATGGGGAGAAACACACATTTGTAGTATAATTTCAGTGTTTGATTTAATGCCCTAAACAGATTTACTAATTCTAACAATATTTCAAATTAGACTTTAATTTTATGCAGGATATTCCTTGCATGCGAAATAAAATTTAACCTATCATTCAACATGACACCCAAGTACTTATAGTTATGTACCAATTTAATCGATTGGTTATTTAGTTTAATGTTAGGAGGCCAGCTTAAATTTCCCTTTAATAGCATCTGTTTTGTTTTTGAAGTGGAGATTTTCAATTTCTGCATGTGGCACCAGGTAAAAAGGTCCGATATGACTTCATTTGATAAGTGTTCTAGTTCCCGTCTAGAATTCCCAGAAACTAGAATAGCTAAATCATCAGCATAGGCAATTTTATACACTGCATGGTGTTCAATAGAAAGCCACCCATCAAGAACCACATTCCAACACAAATGTCCAAGAATGGATCCCCGAGGGCATCCTCTAGTAACATTCCTACTAATTTTACAGCAACCAGCAGAAACCACAAGACTGCAGTCCTGAAAGTTGTCCATAGTTAATCTGTAGAGTGGTGCAGTGATCCCGTCCACCCAGAACCTTGCCAGGACACTTTGCCACCATAAGGTGTCAAAGGCCCCTTTGAAGTCCATGAAGCGGCCGAAGATATACTTAGAGCAAAATACTTACACAAAACAAACAGATCTAAAGCATACCTAATAGTGGCAGTTGTACATTTAATTTTGGTAAAACCAAATTGCATATCTGTCTAAATTTTTACCCAATAGTAATTTCTGCGAGGACTTTTCCGAGGGCAGGAAGAAGTGCTATGGGTCTATAAGAAGAAGGCAAATTTACAGGTTTCTTGGGTTTTTTTTTGAGTAAAATTTTGAGGTTGACCTGCTTCCATGGTTTTGGGAAGCAGCCATCTACAAAACAAGGATTCGGCAAGGTGATGAATAGTTGGAGACACACTGTCCAGACTCTTTTTAACATGGCCACTTTTAACAGGTCCAATCCAGGACATTTACTGTCATGCGTAGAAGAGATGGTCTCAGAAATCTCAAATCTCAAATTGAGAAGGGTCGTCACGGGAAGGGCCAGCATAAGTAAGGTGTGCAAAACTCATCAATGTTCTGTGGATTCTGGAAAGGGATGATCCTGGATGATAATTCCATCCAAAACTGCACCCACGGAGTCATACTACATAAGGGTCTATGTTTTCAGTTGTGATCGAAGAAAAAACTTCAGGAGGCTGAAGTCTTTCCATAACAATTATCATGCAAAAAAAGCCATCTCCCATGGCTTTTTTTGCATGGTTGTCTCAACAAAATGATCCCATGCCTGTTTCTTCTCATGATATATTTCGTTAAAGTAAGATCTCCGAGCTACCTTGTATAACTCAACAAGATGAGTAATCTCCTCCTGTCTTCGGTTATTTCTCTTGGCTCATTTGCATGTCCCATCTAGCAGTTTCATATTATTTCTTAATTCTGTTTAATGTTGAGTCCACCAAGGAACCGAATTTAATCTTTGCTTTTTCTTTTGCAAGCTTGCATCACACATGGCTGTAATCAACCTCAACGGCCTGTTGAGTTGCGGGAATTTGAGCATATGTTTTCTGGAAGAACAGCATCCTTAAGGACTTGGTCAAAAGAAACCCAGTCAGCATTAGCAGTTTTGTTCCTGGGAAAATCATAGACCGACCTCCGAACAGTAATGTTGGGAAAGTACACACCGTCAAAGGTGATAACATTGTGGTCACTTGATGACCATGATGTGTGCACTTGCCATTTCTTAATGCATTGACCCAGGATACAATTTGAAAGTGTTAAATCTATGTATAATTTACCAGTAGAGGAAATGAAAGTTGGAGAATGCTGAGCAGTATTCCATAATGTTAAATTTTTTGTGATGATAAATTCTTCCAAAAGTTCCTCCTTTGGATCTGAAGCCGGACAGTTCCAAAGGGGAAGGATGCATTTGCATCGGTAAGTATAATTATGTGTTTTCCAGATAATTTAAGGAGGACATCCTCAAGGTAGTTTAGAAATGGTTCAATTTGTTGTTGTGGCTGACTGCATATAAATATGTTTTGACCAAAAGGCTCTTCTAAACACGCACACGCTGAGTGTATGGTACAAAGACTAGTTGTTGTTGTTCTGGAGGCTTAATGGCACATAAGCTGCTAAGGCTATAATGTGCCTATTCACTTATTATATTAAAACATGAGTTTTCCCTAGATCAAAAGAAAATCTGAAATCAGAAATAATTGAAAAGCCCAGTTTGCCGGAGAAAGTCAAAAAATTCGGAAATATTTGCCTTATCACCAGTGAGATTTTCAAGAGTTACTGGTTTATGAAAGTTTACCAGTGATATCAAGGATGAAGTTCTGGCTTGTTTATAATAGGGGCAGTCAATAAGAATATGTTTTACAGTCAAATTATTAGAACAATGTGTACATTGTGGTGGATCATCTCCTGTGAGTAAATGAAGGTGGGTCAGATGGGTATGTCCTATTCTTGCCCTTGAAAGGACTACTCCTTCTTGTCTCGATGTACGGATACTGGAGCGCCAAATTTTTGGATCATGTTTAAACTGAAAGAGTTTATTATTAGTCTGAGAGTGCCAGAGTGCTGTCCACTGTGATAGGCAAGCAGCATGAACGGTTAGTGCATAATCTGATGCTGGAACAGGGATATTGGTTAAATCAAAGGTAGTTGGGTTTTTTGCAGCTTTATCAGCCAGTTCATTGCCTAAAATACCGGAATGGGCTGGAATCCAGCAAAAAGTGACCAGTTGGTTGCGTTCTTTAATTTGCAATAATAAGCTTCTGATTTCATCAAGAACAGGGTGAACTTTATCTGAGGAATTACATAATGACATGATTGAGCTGAGTGAATCAGTGTAAATAACTGATTTTAAGGAACTGTCAGAATAGAGATTTTCTAAAGCTAGTTTAATTGCATATAATTCAGCAGAAAATATACTAAATTCGGATGGAAGGGAAACTGATACAGTTGTATTCGGAAACACTGCAGCTGCTCCAACATTTGAATTAGATTTAGAGCCATCTGTATAAATTGGAGAGAAATCAGTATATCTTTGAGTGTGAACTGCATGAATTTGGTTGACATTTGATGCTTGCAAAGTATTCTTTCTCCATTGACAGAGGTAAGTGTCACAGGTTGGAAGAGGAGGAGGAGCCCATGGTGGCTGAGTATAAGTTGCCACCTGCTTTACGGAATGGATGGAAATATTCCAGATTTGCACCAATTCAAGAAGACGAAGACCAGCTGGCTTTACTATACTAGGTTTGTTTCTATATAGGATTTCTAACGGTGGGTTGAAAAGGTATGACTGAACGGGATGAGAGGCACAACTTTGTATCTTGACAGCATATTTGAGTAACAGTGTTTTCCTGCGTAAAATTAGTGGGGGCTCGTGAGCATCAATGTAGAGACTATGTGCTGGCGACGTTCTGTATGCACCAATTGCAATTCTCAAAGCACTGTGCTGAATTGGATCAAGCCAGCGTAATGCACTCTTTCTGGCAGAATCATAGATTGGAGCACCATAATCGAGACAGGATCTGATTAATGCCCTGTATAAACGAAGAAGCGAGGTACGATCTGCACCCCACGTTTGGGCAGATAAAGCTCTAAGTATGTTTAACTTTTTTAGACATGAAGTCCGTACATTTTTAATATGATCTAGGAAATTTAACTTGTTGTCAAGGATTAATCCAAGAAATCTGATGTTGCTGGTGACCGGGACAGGGATGTTAGAAATTTGAAGTTCAGGATCTGGATGAAGTTTGCGTTGTCTACAGAAGTGGATGGCAACTGTTTTCTGCTGCGAGAGCCGATAGCCGTTCAGGCTCGCCCATTGTTGAATTTTATTAAGTGATATCTGAAGCTGTCTTTCAATAGACCTCATGTTTTGAGAATGACAGGAGATGGAAAGGTCATCTGCATAAAGGTAAGTCTCAACTGTATTTGGAAGCTGCTTAGTGATAGAATCTATTCTCAGAGCAAAAAGAGTGGCACTCAGTACTGATCCCTGTGGAACACCTTCTTCCTGGATGAAAGTTGTGGAAAGGGCATGTTGGTATCGAACTTGAAATGATCTGGTATGTAAGAAGTTCTGAACAAATATAGGAAGGTTGCCTCTTAGTCCGAGAAGGTAGAGATCACTAAATATACCATACCGCCAGGTGGTATCAAAAGCCTTCTCCATATCTATTGAAACCATTACTAGATGTTCATGATTGACAAAAGCTTTACGGATGGCAAATTCGGCCTTGACCATAAGGTCTAAGCACGACCTGTTTTGACGAAAGCCATATTGACTATGGCTCATTAGCTGTTCCGACTCAATGATCCAGACGAGTCTTCTGTGGATAATTTTCTCAAGAATTTTGCTGAGGCAGCTTGAGAGAGATACGGGTCTATAGCTATTGGGGTTGGATGGATCTTTTCCAGGTTTCAGGAATGCCAAAACTGTAGAGTGATGCCAAGAAGCTGGAAAAACATTTTCTAAAAATATGCGATTGTAAAAGACCAGGAGGCAGTGCAAAGCTTTGTCATCAAGATGTTGTAGCATGACATAATAAATCCCATCTGGCCCGGCAGCACCATTGCGGGCAGTTTTAATGACATGTAAAAGTTCAGAATATTGCAGAGGTTTGTTATATGGGAGAAGATGGGCAGTTTGAAAATGAATAGCATGCTTTTCTTCAGTGTTTTTAATTCTTTGGAATGAGGTAGGATAGGCTGTTGCTGCTGAAATTTCGGCAAAAGTATTGCCCAAAGCATTAGCTATATCTACTGGATTAGAGAGATCTTTCCCATTCCAAGAGAGGATTGGAGAAGGTATGGTAGGAAACTTACCAGACAGCTGTCTAATTTTTTTCCATATTATTTTGGAATCAGTAGTTCTGTGAAAACTAGAGGCAAAACGGATCCAGGATTCTTTCTTTGCTTGCTTTTGTATGAAGCGTGCTTTTGCCCTTAATTTCTTATAGTTAATAAGATTGACTGTGCTCGGACATTGCCGAAACAAATTCCAAGCTTTATTTTTTGCTCTCTTTGCTGTGGTGCATTTGTCATTCCACCAGTAATTATGATGCTTTCGGCCCGGGGGATTTGATAGTGGTATTGTATTTTTAGCCACATTTAGAAGATGCGACGTGATGTAATCTGTGGCATCATCAATATGTTGGAGGCGGATTTTTTCCTCATCAAGGTCGATTGATGATTGAAATTTTGCCCAGTCTGCTCGGACAAATTTCCACTTTCTGCACGGTTGAATTGAAGGAGTCTTTGCTATCAGAAAGTTGCATACTATTGGAAAGTGGTCACTACCCATGGGATCATTTATTACATTCCACTCTATGGTTGGGACTAGTACTGGTGAACAAATTGTGAGGTCTATTGCTGATGTGTGTCCTGCTGGGAGCTGTACGTGTGTCGGTGCACCAGTATTGAGTATACTGAAATTTAGTGCCTCTAAAAAGCTTTCAATTAGTCGGCCACGTCTATCCAATTTGGGAGAACCCCATAATGGGTGGTGCCCGTTAAAGTCCCCTAATATACAGAGAGGTGGAGGTATCTGTATAAACAGGTCTTCAAGATCTTTTAAAGAGTAAGTACGGTTTGGTGGTAGGTAGATTGAGATAAGTGTTATTGCACTATGGAGAGTTATGCGAACAGCAACAGCTTCTATTTCAGTTTGGATTGGGATATGTCTAGTTGGGATCTTCGAGTTTACTAGGATTGCTACACCATGGGCAGCATTAGCGGTATTTCGATCTCTTCGATAAAGGCAATAGTTCTTTATCGAAGGAGAAATTTGTGAGGTCAGGTAAGTTTCCTGTAGACAGAAGGCAGCTGGAGAATATCGGTTAATTAAGTATTGAATATCGTCAGTGTTGCAACGAAAACCTCTGCAATTCCATTGTAAGATACTGTGGTTCATTTAGGTTTAGTTGAGGATGATTCATCAGACTGTTTTTTGTTTGAGCACTTTTTCCGGTCTTTTTTTTGGGAAGCTGGGGCGCCCAGTATCCATAGTGTCATTTGCATGAAGTTCTAGTATGGGTTCCTCAAGATCTGAGTGTACATCTACTTCCATACTATTGGTGGATGATTCAGGTTTCTTGTTGTCTTTGGTAGTTTTTAATTTTTCTTTATCATGCAAGACTGTCCGAGTATCAGTTGGGATGCTGATTGGAGTGTTGGTCGATTCACTGGTTTTAATTTGATGTGTGTCTTTTCCTGAATTAGATAATGTATTTTTAACCCAATTAGCCATAGATGTGCTGTGGGGGGTATTGATACATCTGTTTGTACTGCTGTTGAAATAAAGCTTCGAGTGTGAGACGCATATGAACGACTGGGCATGGTCAACATAACCTGTCTGCGTGCCTCAGGGTATGTGACTTTGTGTTCAATTTTATATTTTTGAATTTTCTTCCCTGTTTTCCACATTTCACAGGATTTTGAAAATGCTGGGTGACTTTCTTTGCAGTTAGGGCAAATGGGACTTGATGCTGAACAGTCTGCTTGTGTATGTTCCTTGGAACCACAAATAGGACAAATAGCTTCTCCTCTGCATGCTTGTTGGGAATGTCCATATTTTTGGCATTTAAAACAACGAATGGGGTTAGGGATATAAGCCCGAATTCGGCAGTTTAAATAGCCAGCTTTTACTGAGGATGGCAAATCTGGGGTACTGAAGGTTAAAATGATTGACCTAGTTGGGACGAGATTTCCATCTTTTTTAGTCATTATGCGTTTGGCGTTGGTTACTTTTTGATTACTCAGTTCTTGAACTAATTCCTCTTCTGATATTGTAAGTAGGTCCCATTCGGTTATAACGCCTTTCGAGGAATTTAAGGTGTTGTGTGGAGTAATAGATACTGGCAGGCCACCGAATGTCGTTGTTTTGAGCAGCCACTCGGAATGTTTGGAGTTGGCTGTTTCAATTAATAGGTCTCCGGATTGCAGTCGTTTAACCATTTTTGGTGTTCCGGCAATCGATTCCAGAAATCTTTGGATGACGAATGGTGATAATTTGCCTACAGGTTGGTTGGAGAGAGAGTGTATCACCAGAAAGTTTGGCATTTCATTGCACTGAACTTCTCTTCGGAGCCTTTTTGGTTGGTTCACGTCTTCATCATTAGGTTTGTCTAGCCTTGAGTTTGAAGGCTCTAGAGGTGGATATTCATTTTTATCCATCGTTGCTCCTTTTAGCCCTGGGGGATAACTTTTCCCCCAGATTACCAGCCCCGCCACGGGGAGGCAGGAGCAGTGCCGCTCGGAGGCCAAGCGGTTGAAGTGTTAATTGGTTAATAGAACAAGAAATATAGGAAAAAGAAAGGTGTGTTTCCTTTCTGTGTTCTAACTTGTGGCTTTCAAGTATAGAACTAGTTATAAAAGAAAGGCTTTTGGTAGAAACGTAGGAACTTAAAAGGAAATAACTTCAATCACTTTAGAAGAGCGCTCTATATATCACCAGAATATCGCTTGGCCTCGAAATACGCTTGGCACCCGGGGCCACAAAGACTAGTAATCCTAGTCACTGTCATGTGTGGGTCCATCACAGCCAAAGCTGCCCAAACCTCAGGGGCTCACATCTGGTGAGTATGGGCTTGGCACACCCAGGGTCCTGAGCTGGATATCATCATTCTTCTTTTTCTGGGTGATTCCCTTCTGCTTCTCTCTCTCTCTCAGTAATTCAGAAAAATTTTTTTTTTGGCTGGTGCAGCATAAATCTCAGGCTTTCTTGCACCATATGGCAAATAATAATAATACCCTGGCTACAGGATTATCACCGGCTCCAACAGTCTCTGGGTTCGATTGAATTATGCAACAGCTGGAAGGCAGACCCTTGACCACACCCCTATACAAATAGAGCTCTTGCAGTTGTTATGAGTTTTGCAATATCATTTCTTACCGAAATTGATCTCTGACAATTCAGCTGTAAAATTTTGACATTTCCACTGTTCTGAGTAACTGTTTGTGGTATACTATACATAGTCGGTGCATAGTTTGATTGTTTTATTTGTTTGTATTTCCCAACGTACTTGGGAAACTTTGGATCCCTGTGAGAGTGATCAGAGTTTCTTTTACAGAACTTGCAATTGGGACATACAATGGGAGAGTCTTTACTGAGCATTCACTGAATTGGTGGCCTAAAGCTCCGCAATGACCACAGGTGTTCTCTGTCTATCAGCAGTTTTTTGAGGAATGCGCATAATTTAGTCATTTAAAATACCGCAAGGTAGCGATGAAGTCTTTCATAGTGTGGAGTGACCAACCAATGTACAGCTTACTGCCAGACTCCATCAGAGATCTCCTGATAAGACCTGGAAGCTCAATAACCCAATGCATACAGTTTTTGTTTTTTAACTTTATTTTAAATCTGACTTTGATTTTATCATTAATTTCTTCCTCAGTATATCCATGGCCCACTAGATTTTTATCATATAAGTTGTCCAAGAATTCTTTCTCTATGGATGGTAATCTTGTGTTAAAATTACTTGACCTATCCCATAAGAAATATCAATTTCATTAGGAACTTTGTGGATAGTTAAACATCAATCACTCCTGACCAGAACACAAGCAATTGAATCATTAGTTTTCCAATTTGAAGGGCAGCCAGAGTCAACAGACAAAGTGGCTCTTTTTAAACTTTGCAAAGCACTAAAATCTTCAAATGACACTTAGCATCTTTTTTTGGATGTCTCTTGCACTTTTCCCTAATTTGAAACAAAATTTGATGTAAATTTATTGCTTCATAAAATCATTTATTTTAAAATGTAGTGAAACACACGAAACCTTATTAAATGTGCCCTCATTCGGACTAACTGCAAATGAGCAGGTAATTCATGATTTACTGTCTAGATGAGTCACTGAAAATGTTGCAATGAATCTCAACTCACTACAGTGCTGCATTTAAAGTTAGACTCTATCCATGAACTTTTTTTTACGTAGTACATGGACTCCGATATGTATATATTGTGCAGTCAACTCTATATGCTGTTACGCATACACACACACACACATACAAAATGCATGGCCCATTATTAACTGTGGAAACAGTGTATTGGCTGCCTTAAAATACTTAAAATTAAGATATAAACTTTTCTAGCCATTTTGTTGCTTTATCTGAATATAAAAAGAAACTGTTTAATCCTTTTTATATTCCACACTTGCAGTTGGAGTTATGAAATATATTGCAGCTGACTTCATTCATTTTAGTTTAGTAATAATCCTGTATAAGTACAGTTAAAAATCTAGCTGACTGCTGTTTGTTAAATATAAATTCTGTTTGGAATTTACATTAATTTTTACATAAGTTGTCATACTACATTTGGATAATTCCTGATAAATTACGTATTCTTTATTTGACCGTGAATTGAAAATATGAATTATATCCTATATAGTTGTCCCTTTCTATTTTTAATGTCAGTTTTTCTTTGCATATAGATTAATACGCATCTTTATTTTGTTATTGAAGGGAAAAGGTAAATCTTCTAGTCATCCTAGACTAAAACGTCTCAGGGTACGAGGAGATTGGTCTGACACTGGACCAAATGCAAGACCCGAAACTGAAATCAGAGGTTAGTCTTACATTTTTTTTTTTTTTTTTTTTTTTTTTTTTTTTAAATATACTAGTATTCACAGTAAGCTCCCTAAATTGAACGTTGATGAGTCAAATTCTTCTGTTTCAAAAATCTGACAATTTTTCATCAAAACCTCCATAGGAATAATGCTTTAAAATTCTTGTTAAACTTGAAATGCATTTAATTCTGCCATTGATAACTCAGCATTTTTGTGAATTTGTCCCATAAAACTAAGTCATCACAAAAATGTTTCTCTGTGGGCTAAATCCAAGCAGAGGTGAGCAAGGAGAGCATTATCAACACATTCATTACATTAGTTCTTGAGATGTTTGTGAATTGATGTAGTGATCAGTTCACAAGATCGTGGGATCCCAGTCTCATGACAGAAAATCTAATGATCAATAAATATGATGGGAAATGAATGTAATAGCTCCAGTAGTTCTGCTTTTTAGAATTAATTGTTTTGGCAATTTCCAAAAGTTGTATAAAGATCAAAGATATACACATATTCATAGAGGGTCACATGATTCTGTTATGTCATTTGGTACAGCGAGCACTGCTAGAATGTTTTCTGTTTAGCTTGTTTTGGTTTAGATCTCATTTTCAGAGTAATCATGTGTGCACTTTACTGAGTTTTTCACCACAGAAAACTAATGCCTGTCAGTTTTGGTTAAAATTAAAATAATTTAGGTTGTAGAATATGACAAGAAGTCTATAACTGCTGCTGAATTTGGAATTCCTCTTAATACATAGTAAACTTATCTAGCAAATAAAGATGCAGTTTGGAAGCAAGCAGAACATGCCCAATCCCTTAGCACTAAGAAATAAATGAGAGATGCAGGGTTATCCAGATATACAAAATTTTATCAAAAGGTTTGGTGAATGTTGTGAAAAAATAAATTTTATTCAATGATAAATGTTTATATCATTAATATTCTTCAATATAGTTTTCTGCTCTATCCACATACCTGTTGCATTATTCCTGCAACGGATCCAAACATTTTTGAGTCTTCTTTTTTGAGTGCTTTTAGATGGTTCATCATGTTCAATTGGATTTCTTGAATTTACTCAAATTATTTTCCTGCTGTTTTTATTTTGGGTATAGCCAAAAGTCACATGTGCTAAATAAAAAGAGTTAAAGTAAGTGTAGCACAGCAGGAATATTTTTCTTGGTCAAAAATTGCTGAACGATAAGTGATGTGTGAGACAGTGCATCGTTGTGGTGGACCCAGTTATTCACAATTTTTTTGTTCATTGACTGGTGTGCAGATTGTTTCCCATATACAGTCTGTGAATCAGCCTCTGTCTCAGTTAAATACACAAGTACAAAAAGAAATGATAATTATGATGAAAAGAAGAAGGAATTAATGTGTCTACCTGCCAAGAAGCTCAAAAGGCAGTAGATATACTACATAAATTTATTGACCATCTTCTAACTGCAACAGAAGATAACTTCCCCGTCACCACATTGAGGTCATTGTAGAACAGAATCAGAGGACAGACTGCAATAGACTCTTCTTACTGAATAATTTAAATTGAGTTTAGAAGTTTGTTTATATTTTTATATACGGTACAATACAAATCAGTGTGTAATTATGAAACTTCAATATAGTTTTTTTTTTTTTTTTTCAAATTGGCTGTGATTTTGTTTTTGCCAGATTTCTACACATCTATCCTGCACCCAACCTGCCTCAATTTAAATGTATGCCACTTCATTTGTGTAGATTGAGAAAGAGGAAGTGTACCCTCAGCGCTTCCTCAATCCAATCAAAGCCTTGAATACCTCATTCAAATTTCTCTCTCTTGGTAGGCACCTACACTACTCCAATTTGTACAACAGTATCAGAAGCTTATCTTAAATCCACATGTACAATGTCAAAATTATTTTTTGTATTTACTATTTATTTCCTTTGTTACTGCTTCATAATATCCAACCAGATTGCTCAGACAAGACTAGTCTCCAGATGTTGCAGTTTGCAGAACTGAAGCCTTTCCTGGTAAGAGCATGCATTTGCTTCCCCCTCACTAATTTTGTTGCTCTTCTTTGCACCTGTTCCAACAGATCTGCATCTTTCCTAAAATAAAGCTTCTGGACCATACTTGTTGATTAAACCTTGTAGACCAAAGTGTATTAAAGAGATTTCTCAGTGATGAGAAGAGAACATTCCTTTAAGTGGGAGACAGTAGTTCCCAACTGGTATGCCATGAGATTAGGAAAAATTCCATTGAGTTCAATAGCAATCACTATTTCAGTGTGCCATGAGATTAGGAAAAATTCCATTTAGTTCAATGGCAATCACTATTTCAGTGTGCCATGAGATTAGGAAAAATTCCATTTAGTTCAATGGCAATCACTATTTCAGTGTGTCATTAAATATTCTTCTTTTAAATTAAAGTGTGACTTGAGTGACAAAATATTGGGAACCACTGATTTAAGATGTGGCAAAACCATTAACTTGTACAACAGGATAATCGCTTCCTTATCCTTGCTGGCAAAATTCCTGTTTATCATTGACAAAAAACCCCCATGAGGTGTGCTGGCAGCATTCTGCCCCACTCAGGGAACTTCATATCTCACTTTACAATTACTATCAGGTCCCTTTCATTTTCTACTACCCTGAGTGTACAACCACACAGTTAGTATGTTAATCTGGGATTACTGCTGCCCATATGTAGTGCCTTGCAGTTGTCAATGTTAAACTTCAGTTGCCACTTCTCAGCCCATCTGCCTAATTTTTTCTAGATCTTGCAGTAGCATGCCCTGATTACTGTCATTAATCACCCTGCCAGCTTTCATATAATCTGCTGACTTAGACATCAATATCATTAATCAAACAATAAGAAAACAATGGCCCAGCACTGAACTCTGTGGAATTCCACTAGTAACATTAGTCCATGAACAGCAGCACTTACTGATAACTACTCCTTCTCCAACTCAACCATCCCTTTATCCATAGCAGTAACATGTTCTTATTGCCACACTGCTCTAATTAGTACAGCAGTCTTTTATGTGCAACAGCATCAGAAACTTAACTTAAATCCAAGTGTACAATGTTAAAATTATTTTTTACATTTACTTCCTTTGTTACTGCTTCATAATATCCAACCAGATTGCTCAGACAAGGTTGCCTCTTAATAAATCCATGCTGTGACTGCAGTATAACTCCATTCCTGCTGAGATGTCCCTGCATTAATTTTTTTAACCAGCACATACGTTATTTTTCCAGGAACAGCAGTCAATCTAACAAGTGTGTAATTACTCACGTCAGCCTTTGATTCCCTTTGTGAATTGGAGATAAATTTGCACATCTGCAGTTCATTGGGACCTCCCCTGAATTCTAGAATGACCTCATAATTATGGCTAAAGATTTGCTTACCTCCTTTGCTGCATCCCTTAATATGATTGCTTAGATCCCATCCACCCTGTTGCCTTTTTTACATTTAGCTTCTCTTCCACTGTACTCTCAGTTATCACAGAATCATTTAGTTATTTCATTTAATAATTTCTCTTCCACTTTACTCTTGGTTATTACAAAAATCATTTAGTTCCTTGTTAGAATTTGATAAATTTCTGGCATTCCCACTCCTAAAAATTGATTGCATCCTCTCTCTCTCTCTCTCTCTCTCTCTCTCTCTCTCTCTCTCTTCTCTCTCTCTCTCTCTCTCTCTCTCTCTCTCTCTCTCTCTCTCTCTCTCTCTCTCTGTGTGTGCGTGAATATAGATATGAAATACCTATTTAGTTTGTCAGCAACCTGAGCAGGATCATCAATGATTAAACCATTCATATCTATTGGACTATGAGGTTAGTGCTTGCTACTTGGAGTCTAAAATGGGAACTGATATTCAGGTCCCATTTGCAAGTCAAAAGGACCAAATTTTGGTGAATTCTGGTTCTGTGACAACCGAATCCTCTGCTTACACCTTCATTCTAATGGGGGCTGTTAGTAACTCTGAGTATACTCTGACCCATGTGCAAGGCATGGGACACTGCACAACATAGTATACTGGAGGTGACCATCCAGATGTAAACCAACTTCAGCAGGAATCGAGGCGTGGCATCCATACCACACAGAAGAATGCCCCCTCCCCCTCTGTGCTGCCAGGCAGTACTAAGTGATAGATTACTTTTGCCATCTATACAACATAGCCACCACCTGTTGTTGGTGGTGGTTTTTGGTGGTTTTTTCAGTTTTCAAACCCATGTTTAGTCTCCAGAGTAATGCTCTGGCAACCTGCAGCACTTCTATCATGGGTATATTAAGTGATATCTTTTATGGTGATGATGGGCATCACAAAGTGATCCAGAAATGGTATTTTCAGGCCTCCTGCTAGACAGTTCACTAGACCAAATATATTCATAACCCCCCCCCCCCAGGAGGCATCCAAATCAGTTAGTATATAATCTTTCTACCTGTTAGTGTAAAATCTCAGTTATCGGTTGCCTCTACTCTGCCAGCTAGTGACTGGAAAGAGTCTATGTAGTGTGTATTATGCTGGGAGCACTGTCAAGGCCACTTTATGTCAAAGACCTGCTTATATTCTTGTTGAATGTATGCCATATCCAAAGATTTCATTTCATACATGTTCATCCTCCTCCCTCCCAAACTTTTACTTTATCAATGAATGCATCACAAATAGTCAATTAGTCCATTTTCAAATAGTCAGAATAGAAAAAAATAGTCAAAATATCCATTTCATTATACTTGTGATGCAGTGCTAATTAACAGTGTCTTTTAGGAAGATACCATAAAAATATGATGCAAAATTTAGAAGACATATATACAAAAAATTTCCATGCATTGTAAAAACTGAAAATTTGCATTATGAACTGTATGTAGATGTCATTTTTCACCTCAAGGTGAGAAATGCAATGTAATTAGACACTTGCAAACAAATAAATATAAGAATAGCATGCAGTTTGTCTATAGAAAGAAATGCAAAAATAAATGAACTATTTCAAAGTGACAGTGATGTCATACATGCCTAATGTTTATTTGCATATTTTGCCATAGAACATAATCTTCCTCTGAGTTGTACTGATTATGCAGTTTCATTGTTCAGATATATGTTTCTGGATAGCAAGACAGCAAAAAAATATGGCCGTGGAAGAACAAAAACAACAGGCATTGTTAGTGAAATTGACAGGCAGGGAAAGAAGAGGTAGTGATGGCTCAGAAAAATGGGTCATTTTTGATTGCTATAGATGTCAGCAATGAAAGTAATTCCAAGCTATATGTCATTGTGGTGACCATAAAAAAAACATAAATGGTGTATTGTAATAAAAAAGAAGCATACTGGAAGCAGCTTGCTTTCGGTACTAGCATTGGAAAGTGACTCATGTTGTTGTTGTTGTTTGGTTTTTAGGAGCATTAGCAACTAAGGCCATATTGCTCCGGGATATGCAGTGGTCATTCCCTGACCTTTCTGCATCCTCCGTATTTGGTGGTGACGGGCTCGAACCCCGGTCTAATCAAGAAGCGTGTACTACGCACTGCTGCTCCTTCCCACCTGGCTACGGAGGCGCCACAGAAAGTGACTCATTAGGCTTTTCTTCTGAACAGTATGAAAGCATGTGGGATTCCTTTAAAAACTGTCTGGCACTTAGTGTTGGTATTGCACCTGTTATAGTAGCCCTGAAAACTGAAGTAGCAATGATATTAAAAGAGATGAGCACTTAGTGTTGGTATTGCACCTGTTATAGTAGCCCTGAAAACTGAAGTAGCAATGATATTAAAAGAGATGAGCATATGGTGGTAAATAGGTTGGCCATGTCAGCGTATTAATTTTGAGCTGAGAAGGGAGTTGAATGTCCTCCTGTGAAAGTAGATGAATATCTGGTTGAAATTTACTATCTAGAAAGAAGTGTGCTGAAAGGAAAGGTAGATTTAAACAGTTTGAACTAATACATACCACTAAAGTGAAAAATATTTCGAAGAATATTTAACCAAAGGCAGCCAAATAACTTTGGCTGCCTTTGGTTAAATGTTTAACTAGACTGGTAGAATAAAGCAACCTTTGACAAATCTATTTAAAGATGTGGTTAGAAGCAATGAGAAAAGCTGTATGAGCACTTTTTGCAGTTACCAAATTGAAAAATACAACAAGCAATCACTAGTGATTGCTTGTTGACTGGCTTGACTGAAGCAGTTTGTTTAAACGTTATGCCAATCTTTGAAATTGTAAATATAGCTCTTCAAACTAAAGTACCTCATATCCATGTTGAGGTCATTATTCCTATATGTGTTGAAGAATATTATGTTCAACTTTATTATATCAACAGTTTTTAATTCTTCCACTTCCATTTTTGATGTGTTGATTACCATAGCAAATTCAGAAGGATGATTCTGAATTTGTTACTGGGGCCAAGAACATGGATTAATCTCCAGGATTTGGCTAAAAACTCAATCAATATGAAAAGCACACCCCCATGAAGGTGTTTTGTGTACTGGGTCTAGTTTGTTTTGAAGTGATGAATCCCAATAAACCATTAGACAATGACATCTTATACCTTTTGTCAGCATCTGGCATGTTTGAATGCTGAATTGCAACAATGCCCTTTTTTTGGTTAATTCAAAGTGTGGTTTGTTTAATCAGAATGACGTGCTGTTTCCAGAATCAAGAAACTTGGTTGGTAAAATATGCTAAGCCACCATATTCCTCAAATGCCACACCATTATACTATACACAGTCATCTTCCACTGGTTTGAAGAGTGATGGGATGATTCTCACCAATTACAGGAGGAATTTCTAATTTCCTCTTCAGTCGAGCCCGTAGTTAGTGATCTCGGGCAGAAGAAATAGGGTATTTTTCCTTTTGCATTGTTCTGGTGTTTTCAGAATAATTCACAGAGCTGATTTCAATAACCTTCAGATCAGCCAATGAACTTACACCTCTACACATGGTAAGGATACGAGGGGGCAAGCCATGGTGCCATTTAAAAAAAAATAATAAATAAATAAAATATATATATATATATATATATATTAAAAGGCGAGTATTAAAAATGTACTCAATATGTCACTAAAAACATTGCAAAATTGTGGAATTTGGGTTATAATATAGAAGAAACTATAGAACCCTTTACTGTAAACATAAACACTGAAAGTAGTAGCTGGTCTGTGACTGACTGAAAATGGTAACTTTTGTTATTTTCAAAACTTGTTTTTAATTTTAAATTGTTTCTTGTAAAAATGTGCATAGGCTGATAAATATTTCCTCTGATAAAATTACACTAAATGCACAATATTCTTAAAAAAATAAAATTTATTCAAATTTTTTTGTACTTTAACTTGTACTCCTTTCTGCACTAATTAAATGCAGAACGTATGATTTTCTTGAATGTTTATGTGCTTTTCTTTACATACGCTTTCCTTTTAATGAATTATTGTAAGTAGTAAGTCTGGCTTATTGTGTATGTTAAAAAAATTTTAATCCTCATTTCTTCCTCCCTTTCTCACCCACATACACATTATAACTTGAATTCTTAATTCCTTTAAACAAACAATTAAGTCACTGCAGGTTTCTTTCAGGTCTATTTTTGAATCAGTCTTTCCAACTTACAAGAAGGTAAACCAGCCCTGACATAAACCTTCTGGCAAACCATATTCTGTATGCATGTTGGTTCTAGAGAATTTGAGTTTACCTCCAGATCTCTCTCTCTCTCTCAGAGACAGGCCTTCTGTTGCTGGACACCTTTAGCATTAATGATTGATCCTGTTATCAATTTTCTGTGGCATCCTTTAATGGATTTTGGGTTCAATGTTTCATGTGCTCTGCATGCCATATTTCTGCACAGCTATTACAAATTCTTCTACTACTTCAGGTACTTTCACTTATGCCTAACTTACTCTCCATTTTCTTTTGGAATGAAGGAGAAAAGGAAAGCATTGCATGTGCATTGAGTGATAGCTCATATTAATGACTGTCATGCTAATCAAGAAACACAGGTTTCAAATTAGGGAAGTACTTTCTATTCACCCTTTACTAGTTTAGCATTTTCCCTAAAATTTTAACTTTATGTGAACTTCTTACTCCGAATGTGCTTCTCATTTATATGTGTATTAATTAAAAATTAAGATCACACTTTATACAGTTTTAATTCATAAGGTATATAACTAAATAGATGTATAACCTCAGTATGCTGTTGAGGGTATTGTTACCTTTATCTGTTAGTATCTATTAGCATGCATAATAAGTATTTGATTAAAAATTTTAAGTTTGGTCATTTGGCTTTTTATAATGATGAGATTTAGTACTCCTTATTTAGTACTGCACCAGACCAGATTAATAATCAAAATTACTTTTTAATTTTAATTATTAATCTGGTGCAGGTTCCATGGGACCAGTTAGCATTACCATTAGTAGAGGCATATGATGCAAAAAAAAAAAAAGCAAGCTTATATAGCATGAGTAAAAAAAAAAAAAAACAAAATCTTTCCATTTCACTCATCCATTCACTCCAAATGTTTGTCTAGTTCTGCTTTGAACTTATTTAAGTTATCGACCTCCATTATGACAGATGGAAGTTTATTCCAGCTATCAACCTCCTGCTGGCTAAAGGCAAATTTCCACACATCTATTCTACAATTGTCTTTCCTCAATTTCAATTTATGTCCCCTCAAATGAGTAATCTGAACAAGAGGAAGAATCCCACCAGCATTGAGCATGCTCAAGCCATTCAAGGTCTTATACACCTCAATTAGATTACCTTGCAGGTGCCTAGTCTCCAGACACCACAATTTGCAGAACCTAAGCCTTTCTTGGTAAGAACAATAATTTGTTCCATTTACCAATCTCATTGCCCTTCTCTGTACTTGTTTCAGCAACTCTACATCCTTCCTAAAATGAGGCCTCCAGACTTGTATGCAGTACTCAAGGTGTGGCCTGACCATTGCCTTATACAAGGAGACAGTTACTTCTTATCTCTGATAGCAAAATTCCTGTATATCATTGACAAAACACCATGATCTACTCTTGCAGACAGTCTGCACTGCTCAGAAAACTTCATATCTACCTGCACAATTACCCCCAGGTCCTCTTCGTTCTCCACTACCCTGAGTGTAGTACCACACAGTTGGTACATTACTATGGGGTTACTGCTACCCATATGGAGTACTTTACATTTGTCACTGTTAAATTTCAGTTGTGACCTCTCAGCCCATCTGCTCAACTTTTCTAGATCCTGTTGCAGTAGTGTACCGTCATTAACAACCCTGACAACCTTCATATCGTCTGCAAACTTGGATATTAACGCTGATATACCTTCATCAATATCATTGATAAATACAGAAAACAACAGGGGGACAAGCCCAACACCGAACCCTGGGGGACTCGGTGTTGGGCTTGTCCCCCTGTTGTTTTGTATTTTGATATCAAAATTATTTTCTGCATCCAATTCCTTTGTGCCACATCACAATATCCAATCAAATTTGTCAGACAAAACTTTCCCTTAACAAACCCATGCTGTGTCTGAATTATTACTGTAGTCTTGTCTAGATGATCCTGCAATGCTTCTTTAACCAGTGACTCCATTATTTTCCCCAAACAGAAGTGAAACTAACAAGTCTGTAATTACTTATGTCACCCTTTTTTTCCCTCCTTTGTGAATTGGAGACACATTTGCACGTATCTAGTCAATGGGGACCTCTCTTGATTCTAAGGAAGCTTTCATGGTTATGGCTAAGTGTTTGCCTACATACTTACTTTGCTGCTTCCTTTAATATAACTGGATAGATCCCATTCACTCCTGGTGCCTTTCTTATATTCAACTTCAATAATTTCTCCTCCACTTTGCTCTCAGTTATTACAAAATCATTTAGCTCCCTGCTAGAGTTTCATAAGGTTCTGGCCTCCACTTCCCTACAGACTTCCTCATGTGTAAGTGTTGATGCAAAATGCTCATTCAGCTTGTCAGCTACCTCAGCAGGATCATCAACAATCGAACAACCGATATCAAGTAAAGAAGTCTTTGATCTTTTTCTTTGTATCTTTTTCCAAAGATTTCTCATAATCTGCCTTCCCTTCCCTAACTTCCTTTGTGACTTGATTACAGACTAGGTTATATCTACCATAGTCCTCTATGTCACATTAAAATTTATATGTATCTCATGCAGTTTTCTTCTCTGCCACAAGTCTCATTAGTTCATTTGCCATCCATTTAGGCCTAAACCTTGAATAGTATTTCTTAATTGGGACAAAAAGCCTAGTAGCTTCCAGGATTACATCCTTGAATGCTTCCCATTTAGAATTTGCTGTTGGTAAATCATCAGTTGGTTCCACTGTATAGAATTTAAAAACTGTCTGACGCCATTGTAGTCACCTTTACTAAAGCAAAAACCCCTCCCTTTACCTCTGATGGTAAGTAAATCCCACATTGGCACACTGTGATCCTGCCTCCTAGTGGTTCCTTTATCTGTAGATTCTTAATGCATGAAGAATCACAGCTAATAATCAGATCAAGAGTATTACTCCCTCTAGTTGCCTCTCGAATGTGCTGCTGTAGAAATCGATTCATCCAATAAATCCCCAAAAGCCTTGCTAGTGTGTGAGTGACCAACCAACAAGTTCCAGTCAATGTCTGGTAAGTTAAAATTCCCCCATTATAAGACAGTCTTATTTACTGACCCACTCTATTTCTCTGTACAGTTGTTCATTGTACGCATCAGAATCATTAGGCCTATAACACACTCCTACTCTCAATTTTGCTTTCCCAGTGCACATCAAATGCACTCAATATTGTACTGTCCATCAATATCAACTGGATGCACTTCCTTAGATTTTGTTTCTTAACTAGCAGCATAACCCCTCCTGCCTTTCTATCCTTTCTGTACACATTGTACTCCCCAAATTCTGATTCTGCATTCCTAATATCTTTGTGATACCATGTCTGTGATATCCCAACAATATCTGCCCTTGATGTTTTGATCATCACCTGAAATTCATCAAATTTATTTACTTAGATTGACTTGCAAGAAAAAGTTTAGCATGTTTTTTTTTTTTTTTTTTTTAATATTAGCATTAGTATTATCATTAGTTAGAGGCTTATGATGCAAGAAATCAAGTTTATAGAGCATCAGCCAAAAATATAAAAAATTTCCATTTTACCCATCCATCTGCTCCAAAAGTTTGTTCAGTTCTTCCTTGAATTTATTTAAGTTATCAACTTCCATGACAGATGGAAGTGTTTTCCTGCAATCAACAAACTACTGGCTAAAGGAAAATTGCATATCTATTCTACAACTGTCTTTTATCAATTTGAATTTATGTATCCTCTGGTGCCTGAGCAAGAGGAAGAATCTCATCAGCACTGAGCTTGCTCAAACCATTCAAGGCCCTATACACCTCAATCAAGTCACCATGCAGGTGCCTAGTCTCCAGACGCTGTAATTTGCAGAACTTAAGCCTTTCTTGGCAAGAGCAGCCCTTCATTTCTCTCACCAATCTCATTGCCCTTTTCTGTACTCGTTCCAGCAGCTCTACATCCTTTCTAAAACGAGGCCTCTAGACCTATTGCAGTACTCAGAGGTGTGTCCTGACCATTGCCTTATACAAATGAATAATCACTTCCTTATCTACGCTAGCAAAATTCCTGTATATCATTGACAAGATCCCATGAGCTGTTCTGGCTGCCCGTTGGCACTGTTCAGAAAACTTCATATCTGACTGCACAATTTCCCCCAGGTATTTTTCATTCTCTACTTCCCTGAGTGTAGTAGTGCACAGTTGGTAAGTTACTCTGGGGTTGCTGCTACCCATATGCATTTTAGACCGGGGTTCGAGCCCGTCACCACCAAATACAGAGGATGCGGAAAGGTCAGGAAATGACCACCGCACTGGAGCAATATGGCCTTAGTTGCTAATGCTCCTAAAAACCAAATAACACAACGACAATATGTATTACTTTGCATTTGTCCCATCTGCCTAACTTTTCTAGATCCTATTGCAGTAGCATACTGTCATTGCTGTATTACTGTCATTAACAACCCTGCCAACCTTCTGTATCATCTGCAAACTTGGACATTAAGCCTGCAAATTTTGTCTACGTTTCTAAATGTCAGACCCTGTTTTACTAAGTTGTTTGAAGTGATATTTTATGGTTTTCATGGAGTAAATGCATTAAAAGAACTAGCCAGATGCATCATGACCATTTTTTTAGACTTTCATTTTTCTCATATGGGCAGAATCTCACAGGCAATGCTCCAATTTTTCAATGTGTTGAATAATTGCTGTTTTGTGATTTGTCGGTTTCATAAAAGTGACATTATTAGCTTAGCTCATTTTTTAAAACATAAAACCATAAGAGAAAAAAAAAAAAGCAGAAGAAAAATGTAGCATCCATGCTATTCTAGTTCAAGGAATTGCACCAGTTATGCTCTCTAATTTTCTAAATTAAGCATTGTCTCAGCCTTGTTGGGTGGGGGTGGGATATTTTAGATTTTCTCAGAATAATTAGTTTGAAAACAAGTCATGAGAGAAAAAGTGAGAACTCTCAAAAGGTTCATTCCTCTCATACAGCCCTTGTAATATTTGAGAGGAAAATTTGACCAAAATTTAATAACCAAATTTGAGTGGAAAGAACAGCAATATACATGTATTCTGTTTCTGTAGTGAACTATACTCAGGCAATATAATAATAAAAATTAAAATAAGTGAGGATTTTGAATTCTGATTGTTGAAGGTTAGGTCAAATTGGAAGCTGAAGTTTATGATTATTACAAGTATATAGCTCACTGTTGACATATATGTATGTATGTATGAATAGATATATTAGATAAAGTATGCATAGATGGAGGTTAAAATTACACAAAGTGCCAGTGACTAGAAGGGTAAGGATAGTAGATTTGTAAAAGGTGAAAGAATGTTAATATTCTAAAAGTTATGATGAATTAAGAAAATTATGGGCTGAATTACACAGCCAATAGGAGGTAAGTTGAACGGTAAAGTAAAATTATTAATAATAAGGTAAAATACAATACAAATAAAATAAAAATAAAATAAGTTAAAATAAAATAAAAAGTGGTAAACTGTCATCAGATATGGGTGAGCATAATTTAGATAAAAGCTGAATACTGGTAAGGCAGATATGCAGAATCTGATGTCAGCTGAAGTAAATATTGATACGTGGTCAGGTATTTCATCAGGGCACTACATTTCACCATGTATCAGGAACTGTGGATCTATGCTTGTCCGTAGTAGTAGAAGAAAGGTGAAAGGCCAAAAAAAAAAATAAAATAAATAAAATAAAATTAGCACAATCTTAAATTACCAGTCTATTATTAAGGTAAAAATAAGGATCAAGCTAGAATAAAATATAGTTAAGTGTTTTCAGAGAATAGAATAAAATATAGTTAAGTGTTTTCAGAGAATAAAATAAAATATAGTTAAGTGTTTTCTTGGGAAAAGGTGTTTTTAAAAATATGTAGAGTTTTATGTAGGATATTAATGTTGTAATTTTGTGGAAATTAGAAGAAGAAAAATTAAATAATTTGGAATAAGCACATGGTATAGGGCGAGGTATTAAATTGAGGATAGGGAAGGGAAAAAGGAGTAGTTAAATAAATAAAGATGAAAATAGCGATAATAGGAGGATAGTAGGAATGTTCGTATCACTCTCTTATAGACTAATAGTTTTACAAATGGGAAGAAAAGTAGAAATGGAAAGTAAAAAGCAAAGAAAAGGTTATTAAATCACACTGAACTAACTGCGGTTGTGAAGCCCAACCTTATAGTAAGGGCTCTGGCTTCGTCAGCGTTAGTATAAAAGGGAGATAATACCAAATGCTTGTATTGCAAGGAAAAAGTAGGCTAAAAAAATATGTAAGTCGAAACATGCCAAGAAACAAAACGAAACCGAAAGTATAATAAGAAAGTGAATGATACCTGCAGTTTTCAGGTAATGCATGCATAGCAGAAGTAAGCTGGCAGGAAAATAATACATAGCTGAAGGAAAAAGGTGGGGAAATACAGTGCAAATATTAGTAGGGTAAATGAATGCATGTCAAACATAACCACATTAGTAATGTAGCTACATGATGAAGCCGTTTATAGCAGCATAATGGATTTAATAGAGAGCTGTGAAGAAATGGTAAAAGATGGGAAAATAGTGACCTCTATTGTCTTATTTTGAACAAATAAATGCATGGAGATGCATAAGATTAGCGTTGGAAAAGAGTGTGTTTGGAATAATAGGACTTTACTGTAATAAAGTCAATGGATATACAAAAATAAACTTATAGATAAATAAAAAGTGTTGAATATAGCTATAATATATTAAGCTGTCAATTGAAGTTGTATAATCCCATATAAATCGAAAAATTACCAATTAGGGGAGTAATTGCTTACATATCTAAGCATAGAAAGAAGGAAATATGTGAAGAATCACATATTTTTCTCTATCTCAGCATATGTGGTTCTTCACATATGCTGAGATAGAGAGAAGTTAGA
This sequence comes from Mastigoproctus giganteus, assembly GCF_048544385.1. Classification (NCBI taxonomy): domain Eukaryota; kingdom Metazoa; phylum Arthropoda; class Arachnida; order Uropygi; family Thelyphonidae; genus Mastigoproctus; species Mastigoproctus giganteus. The sequence goes on along the minus strand of NC_143582.1, from coordinate 49,095,686 downwards.
TTAATAATTATAATCTGTAGTCCTAAATGGAGTGAACCAATATTGACGTAATATCAGAAATCATTTCTGTAAAAATAAATAAATTGATAATTGATAGAATGGCTTAAATCCAAAGGTAGTTTCAGGTATAAATCCAAAGGTAGTTTCAGATATAAATCCAAAGGTGAAAGGATGTAGTAAGAATCCAAAGGATAAAGGGTGTAGTAAGAATTCGTTGTTGAAGGAACAGTAAATAAGTCCAAGGATACAGAACTAGTTTAAATCCGAAGATGGAAGAATATGAAATAATTCCAAGGATACAAATAACTGGATGTCTCTAGACCCAATGGTCACGTAGTTAGGAGACTGTAGAAAGTAATTTATAATTAAATTTGTTGCAGTATCAAGTCACTAATATCCAAAGGTGGCTAAACAATTTAAGTAGAAAATAAATTGAGAGGTGGATATTCAAAGGTAGAGTAGTAAGTTACCACATCCTGTGTATACATTAAAGTTACTGTAATACTTGAAAGATCCAAGACCCAAAAATTTTTTTTTATATATTATAATCTGTACCTGAAAACAAAATAGGAAATGTCAACAAAGACTTGACATGGGAAGTGACATTGGTAATATCATGAAGGATTGTTAAAACATATCAAATTAATACATGAGAAAAGTGAAAATTTAACAGTAGAAACTTAGTGAGTAAAAGATATTTGAGTAAAGAAATTTTAATTTAAAAAAATTAAAAATTAAATATTTTTTAATTAAAAAATTGTAATATTTTAATATTTACATATCTTTATATATTATTTTCATAATACTGTTAAGGTATTCCTACCACCTGGGACTGATTACCCCCTGTTTTTTAAATTGGGGTTGCAGGCATTTGACATGTACAAATTGGAGCAGAATGGTATTAAGGGTAAGTTGCTACAATGGATAAAAGGATGGTTGAGTGGGAGAAGACATAGGGTGGTAATTAATGGGTGCTGCTCTTCGTGGACTAATGTTATTAGTGGAGTCCCACAGGGTTTGGTTTTGGGTCCACTGTTGTTTTTTATATTTATCAATGATATTGATGACAGTATATCAGGCTTAGTGTCAAAGTTTGCAGATGATGCAAAGGTTGGCAGGGTTGTTAATGATAGTAATGGCAGTGTGCTACTGCAACAGGATCTAGATCATTTGGGCAGATGGGCTAAGAAGTGGCAACTGAAGTTTAACCTTGACAAATGAAAAGTACTGCATATGGGTAGAAGTAACCCCAGAGAAACGTACCAACTGTGTGGTACCACACTTAAGGTAGAAAATTAAAAAGACCTGGGAGTAATTGTGCAGTCAGATATGAAGTTTTCTGAGCAATGCAGACAGGCTGCCAGGGCAGGTCATGGGGTTTTGTCAATGATTTATAGGAATTTTGCTAGCAGGGAGAAGGAGGTGATTGTCCCTCTGTATAAGACAGTGGTCAGGCCGCGCCTTGAGTACTGCATACAGGTCTGGAGGCCTCATTTTAGGAAGAATGTAGATTTGCTTGAGCGTGTACAGAGAAGGGCAACAAGATTGGTGAGGCCAATAAAGGGATCCTCTTACCAAGAGAGGCTTAAGTTCTACAAATTGCAGTGGCTGGAGACTAGGCACCTGCGCTGTGATCTGGTTGAGGTGTATAAGGCCTTGAATGGGTTGAGCACGCTGAATTCTGATGGGATCCTTCCACTTGTTCAGATTACGAACCTAAGGGGGCATAAATTCAAATTAAGAAAAGACAGATGTAGAATAGATGTGCGGAAATTTGCCTTTAGCCAGCAGGTGGTTAATTGCTGGAACAAACTTCCATCTGTCGTGGACGTTGATAGGTTAAATAAATTTAAGGAGGAACTGGACAGGTATTTGGAGGGAATGGTGTGATTTTTTTTGGCTGATGCTGCATAAGCTCATACACTTGCTTTCTTGCATCACGTGCCACTACTACTACTAAGTAACCAAACTTGTTTTTTGTTTATGGAAAATTTTGTATTTTTTTAAATTCTGCATGCAGTATATCATCTTTTTTTTAACAGATTTCCTTACTTAAAGTATGTAACTTTTTTTTAATAAAATATTTAAAACATGCTGTGCTCTTTAAATGTTATTTAAAAATACAGTCGAACTTGGTTATAATGAGCACAGAAATAATGAAATCACGGCTGTAACGAGCAAAAAGCCATAATGATTTTAATTATGGCTTTTAATTATGGCTTTTTACTATTTAATACAGTCGCTCAATGAATTTTATTCATTTGAATTTAATTTCAATTTCTTGAAGCAATTCGATATGGTTGTCGAAGTAACGTTGTTCTACACGTCATTCAATAAATTTATAGCATCCAATATTGATATAGATGTGGCCAGTTTCTGTTCTTTTTGACTGATCAAATGTAGAATTAGAAATCTTTTATGAAATCCTTTCAAACTTTTGATTACACCTATATTTATTGGCTGTAAAATTGATGTCGCATAGGGAGGCAGAAACACTTGCTTCATGTTGGACAAATTTTGAATCTGGGGATGTGCAGGTCAGTTATCAACTAACAATAAAATATTTTTCTTCTTTTTGAATAGCTCCTTTTTCCAATCTTTTACATATTGCTGAAAAATATCCGAAGTCATCCAAGCTTTCTTGTTTGCAGTGTAATCCACAGGAAGTTTCCTTATGTTTTTGAAACACTGAGGTTTTAACATTTTTCCGATAACAAACAGTTTTCTTTTATCAGTTCCTGTCATATTTATGCATATGAGCACCATCAAGTGAGCCTTTGATTTTTTTCCACAAGCACATCCCCCCCCCCCCCCCGAGGCGCCTCTGTAGCCAGGTGGGAAGGAGCAGCAGTGCGTAGCACACGCTTCTTGATTAGACCGGGGTTCGAGCCCGTCACCACCAAATACGGAGGATGCAGAAAGGTCAGGAATGACCACCGCATATTCACGGAGCAATATGGCCTTAGTTGCTAATGCTCCTAAAAACCAAATAACAAACAAACAAACAAACATTCCCCCCCCCCTGAATTTAAATGTATTATCAGGTGTCAAATTATAAAAAAGTCCCATTTCGTCAGTATTGTAAATGTCTTCGTCATTGAAATATTTCATGATTTCTGCCTAAACACAGTCAATGCATTCATTTGTCATTATTGGATCTACAGATTGAGATTCTCCACTAATTTTTGCATAGACGATGTTATAAATTGGTTTTTAAATCGATCCAGCCAACCGTTGTTACACACAAAATCGTTGTGCCCAAATTGTTTATCACATTTTTTCTCCCTTGAGCTTTCAAGATCGGACCGTCTATTGAAAATCCAGCACTTCTTTGTGTGGTGAACCATTGAAGCAATGCCTCATCAACATTTGTAACCTCACACTTTCTAATTTTTTTTTTTTTTTGGTTATGTTCTTTTCCAGTGCTGATATGTAAATATCTTTATTCTTCCACAATGTAGATACACTTGAAGAGGACAAAGAAAACTTTTTACACACTTCAACATTTTTCGCACCACGTTCTAACTCATGAATAATTAATTTTGACTTTTTCGCAAATTGAGAGAGACTTTCTTTTGCTAGTAGACATGTTTCTGAAAGAAGGGTTTGGTTCTAACTGAATTTACTTTAAAATGATAAAGTGATCTGCATACAAAGTGCTTAGAAGGCCCAAAATAAATTTATAGTTCAGTGAGTACAAGACAATCTGTAAATAGGGTAATGCGACAAGCGAAATGCCAGTGCACAATTGTATAGCCCCTGTCCCTGGAAGGACAAGGTCATAAACCGGCTGCTAATCTGATGCAGGTGGTCATAAAGCTAAGTCGCCCTTTTCATTTTTGTCTATTTCAAGAATTGGGTTTTTTCGACTACCCGAGCAATCAAGAATGTTTGCATAGTTACCAAAAATTTTTCAGTATATCTGTGTACTACGCTCGTTATAACAGTGAGCGATTGTATGGGAATATGTACAAATTAAAATCATTATGGCTTTTTTGTTCGTTACAGCCGTGATCTCGTTATTTCTGTGCTCGTAACCAAGTTCAACTGTATTTTTAAATAACATGTAAAGAGCACAGCATATTTTAAATATTTTATTAAAAAAGTTACATAATTTAAGTAAGGAAATCTGTTAAAAAAAATGATATACTGCATGCAGAATTCAAAAAAATACAAAATATTCCATAAACAAAAAACAAGTTCAGTTACTTGTCAAATGCCTGTAACCCCATTTTAAAAAACAGGGAGTAATCAGTACCAGGTTGTAGGAATATCTTAACAGTATTATAAAAATAATATATAAATATTAATATATTATAATTCTTTTTAATTAAAAATATTTAATAATTTTTAATTTAGCATAAGTAGCTATAATTTCTAAAATGAAAGTGTAGTAAATGTCATGTTATAATTGAAGATGAAGTTAATTGTACAAACCACAATTTTTTTTTTTTTTTTTTTTCAAGTCTCAGGTGACATTAGCATTAGTAAGGGCATATGATGCAAGAAAGCAACAACATCAGTCAAAAAAAAAAAAAAAACTTCCAATTTTTTTCACCTATCCATTCCCTCCAAATGTTTGTCTAGTTCTGCCTTGAATTTATTTAAGATGTTCACCTCTACAATGACAGATGGAAGTTTGTTCCAGAAATCAACCACCTGCTGGCTAAAGACAAATTTCTGCACATCTGTTCTACACTGCCTTTCCTCAATTTGAATTTATATTACCTTAGGTGATTAATATGGGTTAGAGAAAGAATCCCATCAGCATTGAGCATGCTCAAACCATTCAAGGCTTTATACACCTCAGTCAGATCACCTCGCAGGTGCCTAGTCTCCAGACACTGTAATTTGCATAACTTAAGCCTTTCTTTGTAAGAGCAACCCTTTGTTCCATTCACTAATCTTGTTGCCCTTCTCTGTACTTCTTCCTGCAGCTCCACATCTTTCCTAAAATGATGCCTGCAGTATATACAGTACTCAAGGTGTGGCCTGACCATTGCCTTATACAAGGGGATAATTGCCTTCTTTTCCCTACTAGAAAAATTCCTGTATATCATTGACAAGCCACCTTGAGCTATTCTTGCAGACCATCTGCACTGCTTAGACATTCTTCAAGAGTATCTCATGGTGTCTTGTCAATGACATTCAGAGATATGTTTAAAAGTGTCAGAATCTGACCATGAAGTTTTCTTTTGGCACAGACAGACCCTAGTTTAAGAAAATGAGTTTTAAGCTGGTCTTCTCCAAGAAGGAAGTGAACAGCTTAGCACCTCCATTGTCATCCTGTTGTTTTGGCCTTCATTGATACCTCTCATTAGGGTGTGAGGTGGAAAGGTCTCCCCTTATCATTTTACCACACTTGCCAGTATGACAAAGTAATCCCTTTGGGGATGTGAGTAGCTTACAGCTCATTTTCTGTAAGTTGTGAGGGAGAGTGGGGGGGGGAGGTCTGTTCCAGCAGAAAACATGTTGTGATTTTGATTCTTTAAAATGTCATTAACCTAAAAAGTTATGTTTATTAACCTTGGGTTAAACTAGACCTTCTGTTTTGTATAATTAGCATTATTTTAAATCCATGCTGGATGCTTTGTTAGACCATTGTTTTTTTAGTTAAATAATTTCTTTATACACTTTCCACAATTTTTAGCAAATATTATCTATTGGTACTACACAGTATGATTTTCAGAATAGTGTCGGGGGGGGGGGGGATTACTCCCTTATAAAGCACCATTGAGTACTTACATGTGTATGGTTGAAAGCTCCTCTTGAGGTTTTCACTGTGCTACTAAGGAAGTCCTCTATGGCAACTTAGTTGGCCCATGAAGTGGTGAATTATTGGTTTATATCCTGTCAGCAACGTGAGTAATATCTAAAGGCCTATTCATTTGATCAGCTGAACTCAGGTGGAGTTCAGCTGATTACAGTTTAGGGCTTTCAGCCTACACTATATGCAAATCGACCTATGAACATCCACTTGGGAGCTGTTAACACCAGTATTTATTTTATTTATATATATACACTGAGAGGACAGAAATCATGGGATACCTACCTAGTAATGGGTAGGCCCACCTTTTTCTCGGATAAGGGCAGTCATGCAGCGAGGCATTGAGTCCACTAGTTCAGGAAAGCTTTCCATGAGTATTTCCATCCATGCTTACTGCACCACTGTCCATAATTCCATCGCATTCCTGGGTGGAGGATCCAAAGATCGAATGGACCTTTCCACAGCATCCAAAAGCTGCTCCACAGGGTTCATGTCCGTTGAATGGGAGAGGCCATTCCATGGTGGTAAAATCTGTGGAATGCTCTTTGAACCATGTTCTAGTCACCACGGCTCTGTTGGGAGGTGCACCGTCCTGTGGGACGAGTCCGGCCATGTGGGTGCACAATGACCTTAAGGGATGCAGATGGTCTGCAAGGATGGACACATAACCTGTACTGTTCGGAGATGCATCTAGACATACCAGAGGTCCCAATGTGTGCCAGTTGAACATGCCCCAGACCATTACCGACCATCCACTTGCCTGAACAGTTCCTTGTGGACATGATGCTTGCATAGCTTCGTGCAGTTTCTGCCAGATACGCACCCTCCCATCTGCTCGAAATAACTGGAAACGGAACTCATCGGATCAGGAGACCCGTCTCCAATCACCCGAGGTCCACTGCCAATGTTCTTTTGCCCAGTTGAGATGTAGAGTCCTGCGTTGTGGTGTTAGCAATGGAACTCTGGTGGGTTAGTGGCTCCCATAACCTGTTGCAGCTAATGATTGCCCGATGGCCTTGATGGAGATGTTTCTGGCACCTCCCTCGTTGAAGTCAGCGGTCATTTGTGCCACTATCGCTCTCCAGTTGGCTGAAACAGTGCAAGACAGATGTCAACAGCCACGCTCATCCACCACCTTTCTCCACCCACAGTGCTGGCCACAATGAGATGTTATTCTGGAAATGGCATATTCCTGATACACTCTTGATACTGTCGAATGGGAATAGTGCAGTTTCTGTACCACCTCCCCGATAGAGTGACCCATGCGTCACTCTATTGCGGAGGTGGTACAGAAATTGTACACCTACTATCATACCTCTTTCAAAGTTGGTTACCTCACGACATTTATCCTTACTGACATCGAATTACCATCTATGGAATGCAGTGATTCAGTGTACCTTTATACCTGCCAAGTGGTGGGTTCGTGCACTTGCGAGAGTGGTCCCAGGTATTCCCATGAATTTTGAACTTTCAGTGTATTTTGAGTATCCTGCAACTCATATATTAATAGCAGATAACAGAAATGACTAATTGACTTAATTTTGTTTCTTTAAAACATATTTTCAGATGTTAGCTAGGTTTAAACAGGTATTTGCAGGATAAATATTTGTATAACTAATTTCAATTCAATCCTTTGAACAAAATGGAAATTCTGTTTAACTTTACAGCTACAGTTGAACAAGAGCAACGTCAGAACTTGCATTCAAACCTTATGCAGAGAATGTCTGATGTTCTGACCCGAATGCTAAACCGTCCTTCACAAACAAGACGCCATGGTGCTTTATCTTCATCTTCAAATACTACCGTATCATCTCCTTCTGCTAGTGATGGTGAAAGCTCTGATGAGGATATCAGAGGTAGTTAAATATTATTTGAAAAATATTATTAAAATAATTTAATAAAGATTGTTTGGCATTTTTATTGTAATAACAACATTACTATTTGAATGGATAAAATTTTTACTTATTCAAAATAACTGGACTAAGTGATTAAGATTTCCAGCTCGATTATAATTGGAAAAATCTATTTGGATGATTTTATCACAAGTTTGCACGAAACAGTATATCTGTAGAGTTATTCTTCAATTATAAAAAGCATTGTGCAAAATCAGTTTTTCTATAAAAATCACTAACAAGTGTCTTTGTTAATTTTCTATATACATGGAGCATTATAAAAAATGCAAGACTTGAGAATGCCTCTAATGCAGTTGATTTTGAACCTTATATTTTGGTTTAATGGGGAATGCATGGGTGTTATGAAGGGTCTACATAAATCAAATATTAACAGTAGAATCTAAAGGAAGAAATCTATACTCTAATTCAGGAGGATTATTTGGAAATTATAAAATGGAATTTTTAGAACTACAGTTAAAACCTCATAAATCTGATGTCAGAAGTTAATCCTTGCTAGATTTTTCAAACCTAATACTGTACAGCAGTGCTGGTAATAAAGTACAGAGATCAAAAATTATTGTAGAAAAATTATTCATTGTTCTAATGAAATGATGACACAGTGTTGTGATCAAGCAATTTATGATGTATTGTTCATTTTAGGAAACTATCCTGACCATCACATTCTAATCATTCGGTGCACCAAAATTCCGACAGCCAGATTCCTGATGCAAATTGAAATATCCCGGCAAGCCAAAATCCCAACAAATCGATTGTGTTTTAAAAAAACAAAGTTACGAGAGTCCATATCTCAGAAACTGTTTGCGATTAAAAAATGTTTTTCATGTAATCAAAATGGCCGCTAAAAACATTAAAATTTTATTTGAACACATGGAACATGTATATTGCAGTTATGCAAACAGTATATGATAATGTTAATATTTTATGTCATATTAATGAATAAACAACACAAACTTTATATATATGCATAAAATAATATTTATAAAGATACATTGTGCGTAATACCGCGAAAGTAATCTATCACGGAAAATGGATCCATCACGGATCTATTTTCACGATCGTTCACAGCCATCATTATTCTCATTTCTCTCTCTCGACTGTCACCTTCTTGCGTTTTGGACAGGATTCACCATGAAGTATGCATTCAGCGGTTATCGACCTGTTGCTGTTCTTTCTGAAATTCCTTAATGATCCTATATACACCAATATGTGCTCATCCAACTATACACTCATGATCTTCTATGCCAAGTCTGAACGCTGTTTTGGGTGTGGAATTCCCAGTTGAATGGAATCGTATATGAACCATAATGTTGGTGGAAATAATGGTGGAGTGCGAATTACCGTACCAGTACGCATATACCGTCAAATTCCTCCATATATATATATATAATTGTCTTCAAGCCACCCTATCACATCAGTAGCTTCCCTCGGTAAATGTGGCTTCAGAACATTAAATGCTTGTGGTATCTCACCAGAAGGAATAAACGCCAAGGCACACAAATGTCGAAGCAGCAAACTAAATTCTTCATCAGTGCCGTACTGAGATGCCAGCCCACTTGCTTGAATTTTTCTCCAAACACATTAGCATTAGCATTAGTAGAGGCATATGATGCAAGAAAGTAAGCTTATGCAGCATCAGCCAAAAAAAAACCCCTTCCACTTCACCCCTCCGTTCGTTCGAAATACCTGTCCAGCTGAGCCTTAAATTTATTTAGGCTATCAACTTCCACAACAAGGGATGGAAGTCTGTTTCACCAACCAACTACCTGCTGGCTAAAGTCAAATTTCCGCACATCTATCCTACATCTGTCTTTCCTCAATTTGAATTTATGCCCTCTCAGGTGATTATTCTGAGCAAGAGGCAGTATCCCATCAGCATTGAGCATGCTCAAACCATTCAAGGCTTTGTACACCTCTATCAGATCACCTTGCCGGTGCCTAGTCTCCAGACACTGTAATTTGCAAAACTTGAGCCTTTCTTCGTAAGAGCAACCCTTCGTTCCGTTCACTAACCTTGTTGCCCTTCTCTGTACTCATTCCAGCAGCTCTACATCCTTCTTGAAATGAGGCCTCCAGACCTGTATACAGTACTCAAGGTGTGGCCTGACCATTGCCTTATACAAGGGAATAATCACCTCCTTATCCCTGCTAGAAAACTTCCTGTATATCATTGATAAGACACCATGAGACACTCTTGCAGCCCGTCTGCACTGCTCAGAGAACTTCATATCTGCCTGCACAATTACTCCCAGGTCCTTTTCATTCTCTACCACTGTCAGTGTAGTACCACAGAGTTGATACGTTGCTCAACTTTTCATTCTCTACCACTGTCAGTGTAGTACCACAGAGTTGATACGTTGCTCTGGGGTTGCTGTTTCCCATATGTAGTACTTTACATTTGTCAATGTTAAACTTCATTTGCCACCTCTCAGTCCATCTGCTCAACCTCTCCAGATCCTGTTGCAGCAGCATAGCGTCAGTAGCGTCCTTAACAACACTGCCAACCTTTGTATCGTCTGCAAACCTGGACATTAAGCTTGATGTACCATCATCAATATTATTTATAAATACAGAAAACAACAATGGACCCAACACTGAACCCCGAGGGACTCCACTAATAACATTAGTCCACGATGAGCAGTGTCCATTAATTACCACTCTCTGTCTTCTGCTACTCAACCATCCCTTTATCCATAGCAACAATTGCCACTAATGCCACACTGCTCCAATTTGTGCAGCAATCTTCCATGTGCAACAGTATCAAAAGCCTTTCTAAGATCCAAATATATAATATCAAAGTTATTCCCTGCATCCAATTCTTTTGTGACTACATCATAGTATCCAATCAAATTGGTCAGGCAAGACCTTCCCTTAATAATTGTTCCAGGTGGAAAAAAACAGACCTTATTAGACACATTAGGGAACTCACCTTTGGAAGCATTTATTGCAGCTAATTCCAGTTCAGTCAATATGGCCAGTGATCTCAATCTCAGTGAAGAAAATTTCATTTTCTTCGGCAAAGTCAATCATATCTTGAAACAAACATAATTTTCTTCACTCTTATTCGTCATAAACACGTAAACTAAGGGAAAAATTCGATAGTTTTCATTACTGATGGGTGCATGTATTGTATATAATTGATAAAAAATTGTGGGCATGGTTTTAAATATACCATCCATAATCCAATATTGAGCACATGATAGGCGTTGAATATCTACTCTTGTTGTAAATAGAATTCTTTCCTCTCCCACTGCAGAGACTTTAACAAGAAATCCCATTTTCTTCTTCTTATTTTTATTATTATTATACGAAAATGGGATATTTTTTCTGTAATATTTTTACCTGTTACCTTTTTCAAAATATCCTGTTGGAGCCCATGGTCATGCCTAATGTACTTGTCAAAGTAATATACTTGTGAAAGTACAGCTAATAACAAATACCTGTATAATTACAGTTTTATTTATGCTAATGACACAGCTGCCAAAATACAGTACTTTAAATTTTGTTTTTTCTAAAAACTTGAAATAAGTAATCTTATTTCAAGTTTTTTATGTTTAGCATTTCAATGCTATACCTATAATTATTGCTCAGATGCCCTATACAAACACCAAAATTCGACTTGAAAAATGACCAATTAAATGCAATATAATAAAGTAAAAAATAATTAAGTTGTTTTTATTTGTTTGATTGTATTTTAAAACTGTTTGTTTCTGTAACAGAAAGCATGATCTTCAAATTGAGAGTGTTATTTGCCATTCAAATTTTTGTTATTTTTGATATTTTTTCAACTAAATTTATCTAAGGTAACTTTCTACTTACTAAAAAACTAATAAATATATGTAAAAAAAACTAATAAATATATACATGTTATATGCATATATTTTCACAATATAGTAGATACTGTCGGGATTTTGGGCCAGACCCCTAATCATTGAGTCGAAAAATAAATAAATAAAAATAAAGGTTGTAGTTGCAATTTTCTTAATAATGTTTAATGTTTAACACAGTTTTGTAGATATGACTAATAAAGTTGCAACTGTATAATTATATAGTTGCAATTTCATTATAAATAGTTAAACTGTTACATAGATATGACTTTTGGGAAACTTTGCCATATTGTATTGATATCAGATTTTTGAAATTTGGTATAAATTTTAAAAATGTAGTAACAGAATTCTTGTGTAATAAAATGCTCATAAGTAAAATGGAAAATTAAAAATACATACCTTAAATACTTAAATATTTGTCAGTAACTGGTTTTAAATTTAGTCTTTAAGTCAATAAGCAAAAGTATGTACGGTAGGCCTCGTTATAATGCTGTTTGCTTTATGCTAATTTTCAATAATGCTATTCTTATATTATAACCTGTATTTCACTATAATGCTGTGCTATAACACTCATTTAAAAGAGACTAAAAGTTGTGCTTTGCATTTGCTTCTATGTACATGAGCTCCATGATCACAGTCATCACTCAGTACAGCATCTGTAATAGACAGTTTACTCAAACATATATTACAAAGCAATTCTGATCATGGGCAATGTGCCAGGATATCCAAGCAAAGAGAGCTTAGAAGACTTGAACAATCATATAAATTTTTTTTACATGCCTCCAAACACTACATCTCGGATTCAACCAATGGTACTAAGGTGTTACTGCCACATTTAAAGCCTACTACATAAGGAACATCTTTTCCCAAGCTGTTAAAGCCATCAACATTGGTGAAAATGTACCAAGCCTAAAGGAGTTTTGGAAATCATACAACATTAAAACTGCCGTTTGAAACATTTCCAGTGCCTACGATGAAATGACTCAGAAAACCACAAATGGAGTGTGCTGGAAAATTTGGAAGGATTGCAAAAAGGATTTCCAAGAATCTGATGTTTCAGTTAGAATGTTAAAGAGCAAATCATTGAGCTTGGAAAAGAAGCAGGATTGGACAAAATTGACGATGATGACTTAGAAGAGATGATCAACAATGACAGGGATGGCCTCTCTAATGAAGAACTCATGGAAATGACTAAAGAACAAGAGCATGCAATTGAGGGAGAAGATGATCAAGACCCTAACCCTACAGATGAAGAACCGATAAAGTTGCTAACTGCTAAAGGACTTAGTGAAGCTTTCGAACAATTTGAAAAAATGTGTGATTATTCCAGGACACAACGACTCTGATGTGGAATGAAATTCAAAGGTAATAAGAAGTTTAAAGAAAGAAATGAATCCCTACATGATTTTGTACAACGAGAGGAAGAGAGCCAAAGTATAACCGAAAAATCTGCACATTTTTCAGTCCAAAGATATGAAAACTCTACAGCCCAGGGCCATCAGCTTAATAAATTCATGATTTTAATTGATATTTTAAGTTTAATTTTAATACATAATGTAGTTATTTACATTATGTATTAAAATTAACATAATGTGCAATATTTAATATGTATACAAATTTTTGAATATTAAATATTTTGACCGACATTGTGCGTCTTTTCACTACTGTTTATTATTCATTAGGAAATGCCCTATAGTACCCCAACTCACAGATGCATATGTTACCTTAAGGGAATGTGGCACTCGCTTAGTGCTGATTCACTTAGCACTCTATTTTTGTGGGACAAATTATCAGTATTAAGTGGAGGGTCACCTGTATAAATAAAAAAAATTAGTTAATACCATACCCATGATGATACTAGTATGTTTACAAACACCTTGGTATTGCATCTGATCCTGCACTTAGGCAGTGTTGATAGTTACAAGAATCTGGCAGATACCATTTGGTAGTGTTAACAGATTAGTAGGGTTTGGCGGAAAATAAAGGACCCCCAAGAAAATAAAAATGTTTTCAATTGAATCTGTGAGAAAGTAAATCAGTGGTATTAGTGAACTCTCAAGAGGTTTCCCTCAGCATCCTCCTGGCTCAGACTGACCCTGATTGGTAGCATTAAACTTGAGGTTGCTACCTTTCAATGTTTATGAATTAGTAGAAACAAGATTATGATCCCCATTTGGAGTCCTCCCCCCTTTTATATGAAACCCCAAGCAAAAAAGGTATTAAGATGTATAGCACTTAGTACCATGCATGGGTTGCAGCTTCAGAAAAATGAAGAAACTTATTGACTTGAATTTCTGTAGATTGTAATTTTCAGGAAATACATGATGAAAGAAAGTTGTTCCAGAAAACAGAATTTGAAGGGATAAATGAGGAAGAAGAAAAATTGTTTTTGTGAAGTTGGATACTAAATGGATGCTGACTGGTTGCACATGTTCAGACTGGTTTGGAAGAGAGCAGTAAATTAGCAATGCCACTTCAGAAGAACAGCACCCATGGCGTTATGTATAGAAAAGGCATGCAACAAAAGCAGAATGTCTATGAAACTGAGAGTGGAGAGACTTTGTGAGAGGTGGTGAGTCATTAATTAACCTCTTTTGAATGGAGTCTAAAATGCTGAGAGAGGTTTTGGGGAACAGTATCTGAGAGAGGTGTTTCCAACCCCAAATGTGGGAACAGTATTTTGTATTAGGGCAGATTTAAGATTTTTACAGAGTGAATAGTTATTTAAAAGAAAAGTAATGTCGAGAGAAAAAAAAGTACAACCCAGATTTTTAGATGGAGAGGAAGCAGTCTGCCCTAAATTGATTGGAATAAGTGGGAGGGAAACTCACCTTGGGGAAAATTTTTTCTAAATAAACTAGACGATTATTATTTGTACCAGCACGTGTCATAGATAATACTAGGGGTGAGAATATTCTTGACCTCATCATTACTCATGAATTAGATGACATTACAGGAGCTTAAAATGCAGGAACCATTGCCAGGTAATGATCATGCAGTCATCAGCTTCAGAATCATATTCTGTGTCCTTAAAAATTATTTAGTTATAGGTTATTAAAAGCCAGCAGAGGCCCCTAGAACAAAGAGCCTCACTGATCCTGCCTTTCCCTTGAAATTCCTTTTTTCTGTAATTCGTGGCAGTGGTCTGGGATCCAGCCCCCCATCCCCATACTCAATGCACAAGGCCATGGTAGTTGACCCACCTGCTCCACCAGTGCTCCTATTTAGTTCATAATCTATATGTTCATTAATCCAATGTAATAGTTGTTTCACTCAGACTACTAAAATCACCTACATGAATTTGTTTACAGTGCTATATGGCAACACCCAGTTACACAAATAATATAACTGTTCAATTACACAGTGAATAGGAATGTTGGACTCTAGAATCAAAACTGAAACCAAAATAATAATGAGATCAGAATAAAATAACTGCAGGATTACAAAATGAATAAGACTGCCACACTCCGAATTATAACCGGAATTGTAACCAGAGTGGCTGCTTGGTTGACTCTTGTGCTCCAGATCAATTTGCCATATTCCTAGCCAAATTACTTAGACTACTGACCTGCAGCTGACCTCATATCACATGGAAACTAATTGGAAGATATAGAAAACTACACCCTTTGCAAGTGTAAGTGCAAGTCATGGGTGGCAACAGTTTTAAATATGCTGGAGGACAATAATAGTTTGATGACCAGAAGGCTAAACAGTTATATAATATTGTTTAAAAGCTCCTGATGCTTCTCTTTAAAATCCAAGGGAAACTACCAGAACAAAAAATCTTATCTTAAGTTAATAATTGGAAAACTTATTACAGACATTATCAGTATCCTCCCCCATATCCCTAAAACTGCCACTGTAAAGAGCTCCTGTCTGAGAGAGATAGAGTCCTATTCCCCTTCCCTCTCTGTGGCAATGTTATTACAGGCTCCATCTCACAGATAGGTTCACCCAAAATCATTGGCTTAACAATGATTTTGGATGTTAATGTGATGTTAATGTTTTGTAATTATAAAAGAGGCAGGATGTCATAGAGGCATTCAGGATTGACTGAAGCTAAAATAACCTCAGTCAATCTTAGCTATCTTAGTTTAGGGAAAGATGGTTGATCAGAATGGGTAAGACCTAATTCTGATTAGCTATTTTTTTCTCTCCATTCTGCTCATTTGCAATGACTGTTTAGATTCACTGTGCCTCCCCAGCACCTCCCAGTACTGCAAAATACAGCCATCTCTAGTCACTAAGAAATCTTAGGAGTTTTTAAGAAAGCTGTAATACCACTTCAAGAAATTATTGTTTTCTTGTGTAGAAGAATTATAGTTGTATGACAATTATGTCATATAACTATAATAGAAGTGTTCAAATGTGATCTGTTATGGTTCTTCGTGATAATTATGTAACAAATAGATATATATAAATAAGTGTAATATTCCTAGCCTCAAATAAGTGTTATATTCCTATCCTCAGTGTGTCTTTCTGCAGTAGATTAGTATTAGTGGTGAGAGAAGGCAACTTATACAGCATCAGCTAAAAAAAAAAACCACCCCACATTACCTGTCTGACCCCTCTAATACTTTGCCCAATTCCCCCTTAATTTAGTCAAACTACCCACCTCCATGAAATCAAATGGAGCTTCGTGCTACCAATAAATCACTATAAGTCTGAAAGAAAATTTCCACATATCTTTCCTGCAAACATCATTCCTTCATTTAAGTTTATGCCCATCATGTGTCTATTGTCTTTATACTAGAGAACGGATGCCATTGGCATTTAGTTTACTCAACCATTCAAAGCCTTAACACCTCATTCGGATCACCTTGCAGGTGCCTAGTTTCGAGACACTGCAACTTACAGAACAGAAGCCTTTCTTGATAAGAATACCTTTTTGTTCTCCTCATTGATATTGTTGCCCTTCTTTGTGCCCCTTCCAACAGATCAGCATCCCTAGTGATTCTTCATGCATTAAGAATCTGCAGATAAATGAACCACTAGGTGGCAGTGATCACAGTGTGTTGAAGTGGGATTTACTCAAGGAGGTAACTACCATCAGAGGTAAAGGGAAGGGTTTTTGTTTTCGTAAAGGCGACTATGATGGTCTGAGACAGTATTTAAATTCTATACAGTGGGACCAACTGATGATGTTACCAACAGCAAACTCAAAATGGGAAGCATTCAAGGAACTAATCTTGGAAGCTACCAGGCTTTACATACCAACTAAGAAATATTGTTCAAGGTTTAGGCCTAAATGGTTGTCAGATGAACTAATGAGACATGTGGCAGAGAAGAAAAATGCATGGGATACATACAAATTAATGGGCGACATGGAAGCCTATGATAGATATAAGTTGGTCTGTAACCAAGTCACAAAGGAGATTAGGCAGGCAAAGGCAGACTACGAAAAATCTTTGGCAAAGGATGCAAAGAAAAACAGAAAAGAGTTCTTTACCTATTTAAACTCAAGAAGGAAAGGGATGAATCAGATTGGTCCACTGGATATTGATGGTTCAACAGTTGAGGATCCTGCTCAGGTGGCTAACAATCTAAACAAGTATTTTGCATCTACATTCACGCATGAGGAGTTATTCAGGAAGGAGAATGACGTAGGTAAAGTAAACATTGGCAGTGAGCTAGATGATTTTGTAATAACTGAGAGGAAAGTGGAAGAGAGATTGTTGAGGATAAACATAAAAAAGGCACCTGGGGTGGATGGGATCTATCCAGTTATATTAAAGGAGGCAGCAAAGGAAGTAAGCAAACCCCTAGCCATAATTATGAGAGCTTCATTGGACTCAGTGGAGGTACCCATAGACTGGAGATGTGCAAATGTAACCCCAATTCACAAAGGAGGATCAAAGGCTGACACAAGTAATTATAGACCTGTTAGTTTAACTTCTGTTCCAGGAAAATTAATGGAGGCACTGGTTAAAGAAGCACTGCAGGATCATCTAGACAAGAATTCAGTTATAGCTCAGACGCAGCATGGTTTTGTTAAGGGCAGGTCTTGCCTGACCAATTTGATTGGATACTATGATGTAGTCACAAAAGAACTGGATGCAGGGAATAACTTTGATATTATATATTTGGATCTTAGAAAGGCTGCAAAATTGGAGCAGTGTGGCATTGGAGGCAAATTGCTGCTATGGATAAGGGGATGGTTGAGTGGCAGAAGACAGAGAGTGGTAATCAATGGACACTGCTCAACGTGGACTAATGTTATTAGTGGAGTTCCTCAGGGTTCAGTGTTGGGTCCGTTGTTGTTTTCGGTGTTTATGAATGATATTGATGATGGTATATCAAGTTTAATGTCGAAGTTTGCAGATTTTATACAAAGGTTGGCAGGGTTGTTAAGGACACTACTGACACTATGCTGCTGCAACAGGATCTGGAAAGGTTGAACAGATGGGCTGAGAGGTGGCAAATGAAGTTTAACATTGACAAATGTAAAGTACTACATATGGGAAACAGTAACCCCAGAGCAACGTATCAACTCTGCGGTACTACACTGACAGTGGTGGAGAATGAAAGGGACCTGGGGGTAATTGTGCAGGCAGATATGAAGTTCTCTGAGCAGTGCAGACGATCTACAAGGGTAGCTCATGGTGTCTTGTCAATGATATACAGGAATTTTTCTAGCAGGGATAAGGAGGTGATTATTCCCTTGTATAAGGCAATGGTTAGGCCACATCTTGAGTACTGTATACAGGTCTGGAGGCCTCATTTCAAGAAGGATGTAGAGCTGCTGGAACGGGTACAGAGAAGGACAACAAGATTAGTGAATGGAACAAAGGGTTGCTCTTACGAAGAAAGGCTTAAGTTTTGCAAATTACAGAGTCTGGAGACTAGGCACCGGCGAGGTGATCTGATAGAGGTGTATAAGGCTTTGAATGGTTTGAGCATGCTCAATGCCAATGGGATTCTTCCTCTTCTCAGAATAATCACCTCAGAGGGCATAAATTCAAATTGAGGAAGGACGGATGTCGGATAGATGTGCAGAAATTTGCCTTTGGCCAGCGGGTGGTTGGTTGGTGGAACCGACTTCCATCACTTGTTGTTGAAGTTGATAGCCTAAACAAATTTAAGGCTCAACTGGACAGGTATTTCGAACGAACGGAGGGATGAAATGGGAGTGGTGTGTTTTTTTTTTTTTTTTTGGCTGATGCTGAATAAGCTTGCTTTCTTGCATCATATGCCTCTGCTAATGCTTTCAAAAATGAGATTTCCATGTCTGTATGTAGTACTCAAGATGTAGTGTAACCATTGCCTTATACAACAGGATAATGATATCCTTGTACCTTCTGAATAATTACTGCTACTCATATTCAATATTTTGCATTTGTCAATATTAAATTTCAATTGCCACTTCTCAGCCCATCAGCTTAATTTTTTCTAGATCTTCTTGCAATAGCATTATTACTACACTGATTACTATCATTAGCCATCTTGCCTTCATCTGAAAACTTAGATATTAAGCATGATATGCCTTCATCAATATAAGATGGGTGACATTTAATTCGTGGATTGGTGCAAGGTCTTATCTTAATTGCTATCATCTGAATCTTTGTGGAATTATCCTTCTGAAAATACTCTCCATTGAATTTTACAGTTTCATGACCGTTGTACCCACACATTAAATGCTTCTTTCAAGTGATTTTTCAAAAGACTGCAAAGTGCTTCCATTATAACTCTGCGAGCATCATTGTTGGATGCAAAATGCTTATCTTTCAGAGCTTTCTTCAGACTTGCAGAAGTGGCTAGGTCCAGTGAATAACGGGAATGTGGCAGAACCTTGACCCTTATAACAGTGATCACAGGCTGCACAATATTAGCCATATGGGACCTAGCATTGTCTTGATGGAGAAACTACTTCACACTGGAAAGTTCTTGACGTTTCTCATGAATGGAGCAGCTGTGATCATAATATTGTGCAGCCTGTGATCACCTGTAGCAGTGATCACGGGCTGCACAATATTAGCCATATGGGACCTAGCATTGTCTTTATGGAGAAACCACTTCACACTGGAAAGTTCTTGATGTTTCTCATGAATGGTGTGAAGTTTCACTCTGAGAACCTCAGATTATGCTTCCTTATCAAATTGATACCATTGAAACCATTGACAAATCAGTGAAAAAATTATTTTGAAAAGAAAATTATATACATGTTTTCATTTAGGGTTATTATAAATTTATTAATGGAAATTTATTAAGTCAAATATACTAGTGCAATATGTTATTTATTAAGAACACACATGTTTATTAGAAGAGAATTTATTGCTTATACCTCTTTGAATTTTTTTAACAGTCCTGGAAAATAAACTATAAAACTACAAATCCTTTACTTTTTAATCCATATTGTAGTTGTAGGATATACCACAAAGATATTCTGTTATATTTCGCCGATTATTGTTATTGACCTTATTTAAAATTCTGCAGTCAACTTCTTCATAGTGTGTTCATTTCTGTGAATGTTCATGTCTGGCAATAATTCTTTTGAAATCTGTATTGTAAGTTTTTTGAATTTTCCTTAACTTATCTATAAAAATCCGTAAAGTAGGGTGAGCATTACTACTACCAAAGGCTAATTGTAGTTTGCGATGGCAAGCTTCAGCAAAATTATTTGTTCTGTCGCTTTCACTTAATGTTCATTGGCAAACTACAATTAGCCTTTGGTAGCAGTATCACTCACCTTACTTTGTGGATTTTTATAGATAAATTAAGGAAAATTCAAAAAGCTTATGATATAGACTCAAAAGAATTATTGCTGTCCACGGAAACGAACACACTATGAAGAAGCTGACCACAGAATTTTAAATAAGGTCAATAACTGTAATTGGCAAAATAGAATATCTTCTTGGTATATCCTACAACTACAATATGGATTAAAAAAGTAAAGAATTTGTAGTTTTATAGTTTATTTTCCAGAATTGTTAAATAAATTCAAAGATGTATATTTAACTATGCAATAAATTCTCTTCTAATAAACGTGTGTTCTTAATAAATAACATATTGCACTAATATATTTGACTGAACAAATTTCCATTAATAAATTTGTAACAACCCTAAATGAAAACATGTATATAATTTTCTTTTCAAAATAATTTTTGTCGCTGATTTGACCGTGCTGAGTAGTTGCATACCCATTTAAGCTCTATAAGTCTTGTTGTGAAACCAAAGGAAAAGTTTGCATAAACTTTCACAGCAGATGAGGATGTCCTGTAGCACAGTAAGGAAGATTTATTGAAGTGACTTGAATGCATATCTTTGCAGAATTCAACTCAGGCAGTCATTAAATATAAAAATATGAAAGAACAGCATGTTCACTTTGTCATGGAATTCAGTGCATTCGTAGTGGGGGCCTGACATTATAAATAAAATTTGGTTTTCTGATGAAGCATCTTTTCATATAGATGGGCATGTGAATAAGCAAATTGCAAGATTTTGGGATCTGGCAAATCCACGTTATTGTTGACAGTCCATATGCACAAAGAGTTATTGTGTGTGGTGTGCACTCTCTGCATTTGTCATTTTTGAACCAGTGTTTGTTGATGGAAACATCAGAAGTGACATTTACCTCATTGTCATTAAGGACAATTTTTGCCTTTTTTTTGTATGGATATAGCATTAACATGGATGACAACTGGTTTCAACAGGATAGTATTAAGACCCCATACTGTCTTGCATGCCTGGATGAAATAAATTTTGACAATAGAGTGGTTTCTAACTGCTACACAGGGTAGCAGTTAGAAAAATACTAAGGACTGGCATGGCCTCCAATGTCACCTGATTTAAACCCATGTGATTTTTATCTCCGGAGTTCTCAGACTGTTTTGGAAGAATCCACAAACCATACCTGGAAATACCTTAAAATCAGTGGGATTAAACACTTCAGGTAACTGCTGGAGAGTTAAATCACTTAGTCTTTATTATCTGAAGATTTTCTTAATGTAATAATTCTTTAAATAGCAGAGGATGCTGTGGGTCTTAAATATGTTAGCTTGTATGTGTGTAATTATTCATTTCACCTTTTGATTCCCCTTTGTTAATTGAGGATACATTTCCACAACTCTAGTCCCTAGGGATTTACTCTGAATCCATGGATGCACTAATAATTATGGATAAAAGTTTTTAGACCTATTTTGGTGCCTGTCTCATTACAATTAAATAAATCCCATTCCCATCCACCCTGATGCATTATTTACATTTAGCTTCAAAGATTCTCTTCCACTTTCCTCTTGGTTATCACAAAATCATTTAGCTCCTTTTAATTTGATGTTCTTTTGTCATTCTCACTCCTCAGAAATCCTCATGTGAATGTAGATGCAAAATATCTATTCTGTTTGTTGGCAACCTGAGCAGGATCATTAACTGTTATACCATTCATACCTAGTGGGCCAATATGATCTATCCCTTTCCTTCTAATGTTTGCATAAGTAAAGAAGTTTTTGTCACTTTTCTTTACTAGATACAGACTACTGATAATCTGCCTTAGCTTGTGTAGCGTACTTTGTGACGTGATTGCAGATTACTCTATACTTACTCTTAAGTTTCTGCATCTTTTAATAATTTATAAGCATCCCATGCATTTTTTCCTGTTACTGGTCTCATCAGCTCTTCTGACATCCATTTAGGTCTAAACCTTGAACAGAACCTTTAAGTTGGTATAAAAAGTAAAGAGCCTTGTAGCTTCCCTGAATCACTTCCCCGAATGCTTCCCATTTCGAATTTGCTGTTGGTAACATCATCAGTTGACCCTTCTGAATAGATTTTAAAAACTGCCATTTTAGTGACCCTTTTGAAAGCAGAAGTCCTCCACTCTCCCCTTAACAATAGTTACTTTTTTAAATAAATTCCATATCAATACACTATGATCACATCCACCTAGTGGAAGTGATCATAGTGTATTGATATGGAATTTATTTAAAGATTGATATGAGATGTATTCTGTTATCTGCAGATTTTTAATGCATGAAGAAGATAATCAGATCAAGAGTATTGCTTTCTCTCTAACATGCTATATAGAACAGAGTCAAATATTCCGTAAATCCACAAAAGTCCTTCTAGTGTGTGAGTAACCAATCCACAAGTTCCAGTCAATATCTTGAAAGTTAAATCTTATTATAAGACATTCTGATTTACTTAACCACTCTCTTTGCCTGTATAGTTGTTCATCATACTCATCATAGTCATTAGGTGTATAGCACACTCCTACTCTCATTTTTGTTTTTTCAGTGCTTATTTCATTCCAATCTGACTCACCATTGCACTAGTCACCCATGCCAACAAGATGTACTGCCTTAGATTTTTTGGCTTGGGTAAAGAAAGCCTGCACGAGAACAACAAGAAATGTCGGATAACTTATGCGGAAAAATTAGCTTCCCAATACGGCACTCTAGCACTGCTCGGTCTGGAGGATATGTTGATTGACAGGTAGGCGTGGCAAGCGATGAAATAATTGGTGGTGGGCGCCACAGACGACAAGCTACGGTGTAGTCATTGGTTGGCATTATGATGTGTATTTACCAGTAAAGAATGGTGCATAATAGTTTTGTAATGAATGGTGAACAGGTAATAGTAGCGATGAATCTTTTAAAGATGGAAGAAAAATCCACATGAGTGTCTTTAAAAATAAAAGTACAGTAATAAAAAATTAATATTTTATTAATAAACAATTTATGTCCTAGTCCACTCACGATTCTAAAGAAAAAAGGTTAGGTTACCCCCTCCATTTCGGGAGAAGTTCAAGCTCCCATGGGATTCAAGTGGAGGTAACCTGACCTTTTTTCACCATTAGGGCATATTATTGAACTAGAAAATAAAAATACAGTCATAAAAAAATTTATTTTTTTATGAATTAGATAGTATGAATCAGAGCTGTAATACTCAGTACATTCTACGTTGATATTAATATTTGTAAAATAATAAGAGGAGTTTACCTCGATATAGTACGTAGAACACTTCCGTATGATACTCTCCAGAAATTAAAACGGAAAAAACGAAAAAATTTACAACTTACCGGTACATGAAAGTAAAATATAAATAATTAAATAATCAATTTAACACAATTCAAATCAATTTAAAACAATTAAAAATCAATTTAACGCAATTAAAAAGAATCTAACGAAAATATTCAAAACGATTTTCCTTCCTGAAGCTGACAACGCTTTTTGACTGTATGTTGTGATCATAGGAATGAAAATTACCGAATAGGGTTGAACCTGAAACTTAAATAGTGATTAATTGTCTTCGCGCATGCGCGTAATGGTCCACGCATCGGAGATCAAATATGGCCACCGAACATTAACAGAATTCTTGTGTAATTTAATTTCAACAGTTTCTGCAATTAATAGTCGCGTATAATTACGTTGAATATTAAGTATTTTGGCCTCGTTAAATAAAAAAAGTATGTTTTTCGTTAATGGCACGAAAGACTAATTCTGACGCTGCTGAATCGCCGCAAGAAATGTTGCATACTAGATCATTAATTTGTGTTGCAAACGCGGAAAGAACCGAGCGATTGTTCAGTATAGTGTGTAACGTCCGTATTGGCCTGGCCACAATTTTAAATTCGGTATCTTTAAAGAATCTATTAAGCTATTTGTGCCACTGTTCAATATATGGGACAGAAATAAAGTATTTTTTGATATTACTATTGTTGGTTGGTGTAGTATTTTGTATCCTATCCTTAGCCTGTACCCTAATTCGGTTTATTGTGGCAATGGAATAACCCCTGTTTAAGAACCTGCTAGTTAATATTTGTATTTCTTAGTCCAAAGCAGATTCCGTCGTAGAATATTTATAAACATTTAGAAATTGATTAAAGATAATCGATCTTTTGTAGGTGAACAGGTGATAGCTATTATAATGTAGAAGCATACCGGTGTTTGTAGGTTTTCGATAGATGCTAAATTGTATTTTATTCGAGTCCCTGGTAAGCGTGAAGTTTAGAAAGTTTAATGACTTTGTATCTGCATCCTCCCTTTCCAATGTAAATTTGAGTCTAGAATGAATATTATTAAACGAATTTAAAATGTCTTGGATAATACTACTATCAGTAATAACTAGAACATACTACTATCAGTAATAACTCAGGCTCAAACCCATTGTAATTCAAAAATTTGTTTGTACACCTTGTCTCGAAAGGTGATGTAGTTGACCTCAACTAACAGTTTAATCAAGTGAAAAATTTCCTTAATAGGTAGCTTTGTATAATTAATCGGTGTCGAGTTTTTATTTAACATATCCCAAATAATATCTAATGTGTATTCAACGTTTACATTTGTATACAACGAGGTAACATCTAGTGAGAATAAATGTTCTAGTTATTACTGATAGTAGTATTGTCCAAGACATTTTACATTCGCTTAATAATATTCATTCTAGACTCAAATTTACATTGGAAGCCCCGGGTGCCAAGCATTCCATGGCCAAGCGATTCTAGTGCATCTGTAAAAGCGTTTTTTCTAAAGAGATTTTCAGCGAATAGATTCTAAGGTGTTATAAATGTCAAAAATTTGGACATTCCCAAACTGTCTGTAGAAGTGATGCAGTATGCCCTAACTGTGGATTGAAGGAACATGCCCAAGCTGATTGTAAATCGCAGTCCTCACTTTGCCCTAATTGTAAAGACAATCACCCAGCTTTCTCAAAAACATCCGATCAATGGAAATATGAGAAGAAAATCCAAAAATACAAGATAGAAAAGAAAGTCTCATTTTCCGAAGCCAGAAAACAATTACAGCAACTAATACCAATGCCAAAACGTACATATGCCGACGCTGCTCAAAAATTTCACTCAATATCAGTTCAAACAGATACATCAATCCCGCCAAGCATCTCTATTTCTGAATGGGCTCGAACTTTACTCTCTACTGTACCTCAGTCCTCAAAGCAACAGACTTCTAATAAATCTAATAACACACCAGTCACGATACCTCCTGTTACTCTTACAACTCCTGTAAGATCTACTCAAACAGAAAACTCTGATCCCGGTAACAAGCAGCATGCTGAACCTTTCTTCATGGACACAAATGAGACTTGCTCTCATGAAGAAACGGAAACCATTCTGGAAATTCATCCAGAAGATGTAATAGAGGCCAGACCAATATTTTCAAAGAGAGACAAAATAAAAATTGACTGACAGAAACAGATTTCCAAAAAACAGACAGACACAGCTTCCTCATTTAAACCCAAACAATTAGATAGAATGAATCAGAGCTGTATTACTCAATATGTTCTACGTTGGTAATAATATTAGTAAATTGATAAGAGGAGTTTACCTCAATATAGTACGTGGAACACTTCCGTATGATACCCTCCAGAAATTAAAACGAAAAAATCGACAACTTACCGGTACATTAAAGTAAAATATAAATAATTAAAGTGAAATATAAATAATTAAATAATCAATTTAACACAATTCAAAATCAATTCAAAACAATTAAAATTCAAATTAACGCAATTAAAAGAATCTAACGAAAATATTCAAAACGATTTTCCTTCCTGAAGCTGACAATGCTTTTCGACCGACTGTCGTGATCACAGGAATGAAAATTATCGAATCAGGCTAAACCTGCAACTTAAATAGTGATTATGTGTCTTCGCGCATGCGCGTAAAGGTCCACGCATCGGAGATCAAATATGGCCGCCGAACATTAACAGAATTCTCGTGTAATTTAATTTCAACGGTTTCTGCAATTAATAGTCGCGTATAATTACGTTGAACGTTAAGTATTTTGGCCTCGTTAAATAAAAAAGTATGTTTTTCGTTAATGGCATGAAAGGCTAATTCTGACGCTGCTGAACGAGAAGCACGAACAGAGGCTTCGTGTTGATTTACACGGATATTAAGAGAAAACCGCGTGGAACCCTGATAAGACGAGTCGCAATCACCGCAAGAAATGTTGTATACTAGATCATTAATTTGTGTTGCGAACGCCGAAAGAACCGAGCGATTGTTCAGTATAGTGTGTAACTTCCGTATAGGCCTAGCTATAATTTTAAATTCGGTATCTTTAAAGAATCTGTTAAGCTGTTTGTGCCACTGTTCAACATATGGGACAGAAATAAAGTATTTTTTGATATTACTATTGTTGATTGGTGCAGTATTTTGTATCCTATCCTTAGCTTGTACCCTAATTCGATTTATTGTGTTTATGGGATAACCCCTGTTCAAGAATCTGCTAGTTAATATTTGTATTTCTGAGTCTAAAGCAGAATCCGTCGTTGAATATTTATAGGCATTTAGAAATTGATTAAAGATAATCGATCTTTTGTAGGTGAACGGGTGGTAGCTATTATAATGTAGAAGCATACCGGTGTTTGTGGGTTTTCGATAGATGCTAAATTGTATTTTGTTCGAGTCCCGGGTAAGCGTGAAATTTAGAAAGTTTAATGACTTAGTATCCGTATCTTCCCTTTCCAATGTAAATTTGAGTCTAGAATGAATATTGTTAAACGAATGTAAAATATCTTGGATAGTACTACTATCGGTGATAACTAGAACATCGTCTAAATACCTCCCATAGTATGTGATACGGGGACGAAAAGGTGTCAAATGTATCTGCTCAATCGTTGAGAGATAGATCTCTGACATTAAGCCACTCAGGCTCAAACCCATTGGTAATCCAAAAATTTGTTTGTACACCTTGTCTCGAAAGGTGATGTAGTTAGCCTCAACTAATAGTTTAATTAAGTGAAAAATCTCCTTTATAGGCAGCTTCGTATAATTAATCGGTGTCGAGTTTTTATTTAACATATCCCAAATAATATCTAATGTGTATTCAACGTTTACATTCGTATATAATGATGTAACATCTAATGAGAATAAATTGTCATTGTCGCCGAGTTTACAGTCCTTAAGATTATTAAATAATGTATCGTAATTCTTAATCCCAAATTGTATAACCTGTCTAAAAGGTTTTATAATGTTATATACATGTGTGGCTAAGGCTGAAAATGCCGAGTTCCTGTAGGAAACAATAGGTCGAATCGGAAATCCAGGCTTGTGTAATTTTACCTGACCAAAAAGTGCAGGAATATTGTATGTTCTGGACTTCAATTCCTTCAACTGAACCATAGTAATGTAGTCGTTTTTACGATATGTGGTTAACGTTTTATTGTATTGATTTACCAAATTGGTAAACAGTGTCGGGTCCACTTCACAATAAGTGGAGCTATCAGATACAACTGAATCTAACTTATTAATATAATCATGTTTATCTAGTATTACCACTGTATCTCCTTTATCTGCCCTCTGTATAATAATGTCCTTATTTTCTCGAAGTTCTCGTAAAGCTGAACTGTCATGTGTATTCAATTTAGGAAGTCGTGTTTCTTTTATGTTATTCACTACTTGGTTAACTTGTTGAATAAATACATCTTTTTGTGGAACACTACGAAGTCCAAATTCAAAATCAATTACGCATTGTTTTTTTGGCAGCTTTCGAGGTGGTAAATTATAATTTAATCCTTTGGATAAAAGTGAAATCTGGTCCTGCGATAGTGTACACGAGGAAAGATTTGTAACCTGTTGATATGTCGGTTCGTTGGATACTGGGTGAGGGGGTGTTCGTGAACTAGCCGACATATTCTGTGGTAGTGCGTTATGTGTCTGTGGGGGGGATGTCACCCAGCTCGTGTGAACTTGGTCGCAAGCTCGCGACAATGTGTTAGAATTCGTATGAACGTGTCTTGAACTATTCGATAATGTTTGCAACTTATTAACGTGTCTGTTTTTTATTTCTGAGGCTTGTGCTTCCCGTCGCAAATCTATGGAGGTCTTCAATACAGACCAATCGTTCGGATGTAGATAATTTTTTAATTTATCGCGAAGCTTCCTAACCTGGGAAAGGTATTTTTGTTTATCCGAATATCGAGATTTTAAGGCAAGCTTAACAATATTACGTGATGTCGTCAGTGATAGTTGTTTTATGCCTGAAATTTTTTGATTTAAATTCACCCTGGCAAACTTCGGAACGATGTTGTTTTGAAGGCAATATTTTAGGAAAGAAATATGGTAACTTTGGGCCGAGTACCTTAGTGTAGATTTAATGTAATTTTGTACCAAGCCATTCAAAAAATCTCCCATAATTGTGTGTATCGATTGTATACTACTGGAGAGACAGGAAGTGAATGAAATAGTCAATAAGAGTATGAAAATTAATTAGATAGAATGAATCAGAGCTGTATTACTCAATATGTTCTACGTTGGTAATAATATTAGTAAATTGATAAGAGGAGTTTACCTCAATATAGTACGTGGAACACTTCCGTATGATACCCTCCAGAAATTAAAACGTTTTAAAACGTTTTAAAACGTTTTAATTTCTGGAGGGTATCATACGGAAGTGTTCCACGTACTATATTGAGGTAAACTCCTCTTATCAATTTACTAAACCCAAACAATGAAAAACATCATCCAATGGAACTGTAGAGGCTTTCGCAGCAATATCGACGACATCCACGAGATAATTAAGCGTTATAAACCAATTGGAATCTGTTTACAAGAGACATATTTAACACCTCAGGTGTCTACTTCGATAAAAAATTACACTCTCTTTCGGCAAGACAGACCTGCTACTAATAATGCTCACAGAGGATTAGCGATACTTATAGATGGAAGAGTACCCTGCAAACGCATTCAGTTGCAAACCACTGTTGAAATTGTTGCCACACGAATAGCCATTGGCGTTACCCTAACACTTGCTTCAATCAACCTGCCACCCATTCGCCCTTGTACCATACATGAACTTGAAGATCTCATTCAGCAGTTGCCAAACCCTTTCTGCTTATTGGGTGACTTCAGTGGACACCATCCATTGTGGGGTTCTTCCAATACAGACGGACATGGAAAAATCATTGAAATGCTTATTGAAAGACGAAATCTAACCATATTAAATACTGGTTCACCAACTTACCTCCACCTCCCAACAGGAACAGTCTCTTCAATAGATCTCTCTATCTGCTTTCCAATCCTTTTCCCTAGTATCCAGTGGACAGCTCTGGATGATCCACTCAACAGTGATCACTACCCTATAATATGTAAAATTGAAACGTCACACTGCATACCTTCAGAAACTCACACAAAATGGAAATTTTCCAAGGCAGACTGGACAAAGTATACCACTAACGTATCCTTCGACAATCAGATCATCAAATCTCATCCGATTGACACAGTTGCCGACCATATTACAAAACAGATTCTAGCAGCCTCATCCACTGCCATCCCACAGTCAAAGTCAAGCACTCGTAGAAACAGAAATTATTGGCGGAATGAGGACTGTAAGAATATAAAAAAAGAAAAAAACCGTGCATGGAATTTATTCCGCAAACATCCTACCACCACTAACCTTATAAATTACAAGAAAATTAGAGCTAAAGCCCATCATATTAGAAAGAAAGCAAAAAGAGACTCTTGGGTTCGATTCGCAACTACAATTAATAAAAATACTGATCTAAGAATTATTTGGAGGAAAATAAGACAATTAAATGGTAAATTTCCCCCTTTGTCGTCCCCACTTTTCACCGTGAATGGACAGGAGCTATCTACTCCTGCAGAGATTGCAAATGCTCTAGGGATGGTATTTTCACAGTTGTCTGACTCTACGGCATACGATCCATCATTTCAAAAGATTAAAGCTTTAGCAGAAAAATCCCATCCGAAATTTAGAACTACATCCTCTTTCCAATACAATACACCACTTACTTTGGTAGAACTTCAAGAAGCTTTATCCACTGCTAAGAACAGTGCTGCTGGCCCGGATGGAATATACTACATAATGTTACAACATCTAGACAATAAATCATTATCTTCGCTACTGACCTTCTACAATCACATATTTATGGAGCATTCCTTCCCCAGCTTCTGGCGTCATGCTTTTGTACTGGCAATACCCAAACCAGGGAAAGACCATTCTATTCCGAACAATTACAGACCCATTTCGCTCACAAGCTGCCTAAGTAAAACCATAGAAAAAATGATACACCGTCGACTAATGTGGTATCTTGATTCCCAAAATATTGTCTCTGATAATTAATTTGGTTTCCGAAAACACCGATCATCTCTAGATCTCATGATCAAAGCAGAAACAGACATCAGGAATGCGTTTATCCAAAACAAACATCTAGTAAAGGTATGTCTCGACATAGAAAAGGCCTTTGACACCACTTGGCGGTTTGGTATCCTGAGAGATCTTCATTCCCTGGACCTGAGAGGACACTTACCGTATTTCATACAGAATTTCTTACAACACAGGACCTTTCAAGTCCGCTATCGGCAAGTACTTTCGCAAACATACATACAAGAAGAAGGAGTCCCGCAGGGCTCTGTACTCAGTGCAACCTTATTTGCAATTAGAATAAATCAGATGACAAAAAATATTCCAAAAGCTGTAAACTCTTACCTCTATGCTGATGATTTGACTGTCTCTTGCAGCTCGCAAAACATGAGCTTTATCGAAAGGCAGCTGCAAACATCTATAAATAATATTGAGCTATGGATGACACACAATGGTTACCGATTATCCTATCAGAAATCTAGAGTCATTCACTTTTGTAATAAACGAAAGATGCATCCAGATCCAGAGGTACAACTAACAAATCATCCCATCGCAGTGGTGAATAGCATTCGTCTCCTTGGTTTAATTTTCGATAATAAACTGAACTTCTTAGAATATATCACACATCTAAGGACTGCTTGCCAGAAAAAAATGAACTTATTAAGAATTATCTCTTCTACATCATGGGGTGCAGATCGTTACACCTTACTTCACTTGTACAGAACCCTAATCAGATCTCGCCTTGATTATGATGCCCCGGTGTATGATTCTGCTAGGGAAAGCGTGCTAGCACGTCTTGCCCCTATTCAACATTCTGCCCTCAGAATTGCTGTAGGCGCTTATAGAACATCGCCAGTGCAAAGTCTTTATATCGAAGCCCATGAACCTCCACTCAGCCTCAGGAGAAAGATGTTACTTCTGAACTATGCAGCCAAAATTCAAAGTCTGCCCTCTCACCCCAATTGGCCAATACTTAACAATCTACAGTTCCCAATGTACTACAGAAATAAACCTAGAGCAGTTCGACCTGCTGGCATCAGATTACAGGAATTATCACAAACTTGGAATATACATCTGGACAAAATCCTCCATGATCTGAACAGTTCAGATCCTCCATGGTCTTTTATTAAAGCATCCTGTGACAGCTATTTCTTAAACTGGGGAAAAGATTCGCTTGCAAATACCAATATGCAGCAACTGCATGCTGCTCACACACAAAATTACCCAAATTTTACGCAAGTATACACTGATGGATCAAAGTCTGGTAGTAAAGTCAGTGCTGCAGCTGTCTTTCCCTTTAACACTATCTCTGTTTCACTTCTCACCGAATGCGGCAGTTATACAGCTGAATTATGTGCTATCAAGCTTGCCTTAGAAAACATTCTCCAACTGTCCATCCAAAAAAGTGTAATATATAGTGACTCACAGAGTTCAATCTTAGCCTTGCAAAATTCCTCCTCAGCAACGCATCCCTTAATAAAATCTATAAAATCTCAACTGATGCATATCCATGATCACCAACAAGTTGTCATCTTTTGCTGGATCCCAGATATCCCAGGTCACACTGGGATATCAGGGAATGAAAAAGCAGACTATGCAGCCAAACATTCATCCAACATAGCATCGCCAGATTACTATGTTCCATATATGGACTACAGATCCCATATAAGAAATACATGTAAGGAACAATGGACACTTCTATGGCAATCTCAACTGAATAACAAGCTCCGTGAAATAAAACCCGAACCACAGTTTTGGGTTTCCAGTTTTTGTGTAAACAGAAAGGAAGAAGTGATCCTGGCTAGAGCCCGGATCGGGCACAGTCAGCTCACCCATATTTTTCTTCTTACAGGAAATGATCCTCCGCAGTGTATGCACTGCAACTCTGTTCTCACAATAAAGCACATACTCATTGAATGTACCTTATACACTGATGCATCGTCGAAAAGCTTCATTCAGTAATCTTCAACAACCTTTGACACTCCAACAGCTCATAGGTAATGATGCAAATCTCCTGGAATTTTTCCGCTTCTTAAAACGAATAAATCTGTATAATTGTTTCTAACTGTTTTTACAGACACCGTGAAATCCTCATCTCGTTTATAGGCGCAATATGGCCTAAGTAGCCCTTGCGCCAGAAATAACCATACCAATACCAATTTACATTGGAAAGGGAGGATGCAGATACAAACTCATTAAACTTTCTAAACTTCACGCTTACCAGGGACTCGAATAAAATACAATTTAGCATCTATCGAAAACCTAGAAACACTGGTATGCTTCTACATTATAATAGCTATCACCTGTTCACCTACAAAAGATCGATTATCTTTAATCAATTTCTAAATGGCTATAAATATTCAACGACGGAATCTGCTTTGGACTCAGAAATACAAATATTAACTAGCAGGTTCTTAAACAGGGGTTATTCCATTGCCACAATAAACCGAATTAGGGTACAGGCTAAGGATAGGATACAAAATACTACACCAACCAACAATAGTAATATCAAAAAACACTTTATTTCTGTCCCATATGTTGAACAGTGGCACAAACAGCTTAACAGATTCTTTAAAGATACCGAATTTAAAATTGTGGCCAGGCCAATACGGAAGTTACACACTATACTGAACAATCGCTCGGTTCTTTCCGCGTTCGCAACACAAATTAATGATCTGGTATACAACATTTCTTGCGGCGATTGCAACTCGTCTTACCAAGGTTCGACGCGATTTTCTCTTAATATTCGTGTAAATCAACATGAAGCCTCAGTTCGTGCTTCTCGTTCAGCACTGTCAGAATTAGCCTTTCGTGCCATTAACGAAAAGCATACTTTTTTTATTTAACAAGGCCAAAATACTTAATATTCAATGTAATTATATGCGACTATTAATTGCAGAAACCGTAGAAATTAAATTACACGAGATTTCTGTTAATGTTCGGCGGCCATATTTGATCTCCGATGCGTGGACCATTACGCGCATGCGCGAAGACAATTAATCACTATTTAAGTTTCAGGTTCAACCCTATTCAGTAATTTTCATTCCTGTGATCACGACATACGGTTGAAAAGCGTTGTCAGCTTGAGGAAGGAAAATCATTTTGAATATTTTTGTTAGATTCTTTTTAATTGCGTTAAATGATTTTTAATTGTTTTAAATTGATTTGTATTGTGTTAAATTATACAAATATACAAATATTTGTATAATTTTGTATAATATTTGTTTAATTATTTATATTTTACTCTAATGTTACCGGTAAGTTGGCGATTTTTCCGTTTTAATTTCTGGAGAGTATCATACGGAAGTGTTCTACGTACTATATTGAGGTAAACTCCTCTTATTATTTTACAAATTTTTTATGAATGTATTTCTAAATACTGATTCTTAAGAAAAAAGGTTAGGTGACCCCCTCCACTTCGGGAGGGGTTCAAGCTCCCATGGGATTCAAGTCGAAGTAACCTGACCTTTTTTCACCATTACAGTAAATGTTAGGGCATGTGTGATTAGGACAAGTTACCATTAGTGCTGCTACAGTGATACTAAACCTATGTTATCGTGTGTTGTGTTCGCTCACCAATCAGCATGTCATTTGCCACGCCTACCTGTCAATCAGTATATCATTCTCGACTTTGCTCCAGACCGATAACACCTACCGTCTGTTTACCGAGTGAGCAGTGCTAGAGTGCTGTATCGGCAAACTAATTTTCTGTGTAAGTTATCCAACGTTTCTCATCGTTCTCGTGCAGGCTTTCTTTATCTTCGCCGTTTTTTTTGTTTTAACTAAGTTCACAACTCCTTCTTCCCTTCCTGTTCTGTCTCTTATTTCTTTGCACATACTTCCCATATTGAAATTCCATATCCCTTATGTCCGAGTGACACCATTTCTCCAGTATCCCTACAATGTTGGATTTTGATGACTTAACCACTGCTTTGAATTCATCAAATTTATTTATCGTACTCAAATCATTTGTGTACATGCAAGTGTACATGCACCTGTTTTTACTCTTAGTAACCCTAATATAACCCATGTATTTGCTTGTTCCATGAGGATCCCCTGCATGCACTGTGATGCCTTGCTTTTCAGGCTGCTACATGTTCCAGTTAAAACAGTGCAAGACACCGATCCCTGCCTATGGCTGCTGTTATATATTAGCCTTTCCCCTCCACTCCTAAAGCTTTCAGTTTTCTGACCCATCTAACACTGCCTTTATAGCATCAGCAAATATCCTTGCAGCCCTTCTATATAATTGTATCCCATCCTTGTAAAAACACTCTCTCCTGTTAACAAGGTATGCTGTAAAAAATTCTACCCATGAGCCTTGCACACTCTCTCCAGGGCTGAATTGAGTGATGTCTATCATCAGGTACTCTCCTATCATGTCTAGAAAGAATTGCAGACATTTTCAAATTTAATCCTAACTTGCATGTTTTTCTCAAACTTGTCCTATACTTAAGGAAATCTTCATATCTACTATTCTTAATATCTTTAGTACCAATGTTTATAACAATATCGCCTCTTTTTCCCTTAAAAGATCATAGCTGCACCATCAAATTTTGCTCTAGGGCGAGACATACCTTGGTCCAATTCCACTTATCCATTTTGCAAAATATGGGAGAGAATACTGTCAGAAATTTTTGACTGAAATATTGGTACATACAGTTAAATAATGAAATGCAAGTGGTCATTTTTCATCTTTTAATCCTGTTAGCTATCATGTCATGTTAGTTTGATCATGTCAGTAACCTGAAGTACTTTTCAATATTTTGAGGTGTCTATTATTTGATTCTTTCAGTTTTAATGTGTGTGTCTTGATCCTGTTGGAGTTGATTTGTCAACATGTTGAGCTAGTCAGCAATGTGATTGTCATTTTTGACTTTCAGCAATTTGATTGCTTCCTAGAGTGCAATGGAAGAATGCTGTTGAGGAAAGTAGGATCTAGCCATGGTGGGTGAAAACTAACTTACCTATTGTTAGTTTTCACAAAGATGTTTTCACAACTGTGTTTTAGAGAAAAAATAATTTTATATTTCATTTTATTGAAGTTTTACTCACTTATATATGTTTTTTTGTCTTAACATTTCTGCATAATATAAAATGATTTGAAAGATGCTGCTCTTATTTAAAAGCAAACATATTTAAAATCACTGACAATTTCATCAGTTTTGCACTTGATAAGGATTTATTTTGTTAATCATGTCTTTTGGCAGCTCATTAGAAATCTAGTGCTCTGTACCTATGATATTAATAGCAAATTAGTTCTTGATCATTTTTGTTGTGTCATTAAAAAAGGAGGGGGCAATGTTTAAAAGTATTGAGTTGATTGGAAAGAGCTTTAGAATTCATGAAATTGTTTGATTTTAAAGTATTTGGTTTTTTAAATAAGAGTACGATATATTAACTTGAAATAATTTTATTTTATTCAAATTCAAAGTACATTGGGCTTTACATAATCATAGTTCTTTGCTTAATAATTTCTATATGATGTAAGAATATAATGTTTTATCAAAAAATAAATTTACCCTTTTAAATACAGGTAACCCTTGTATAACATGGTAGTTAGGTTTCTATAAAATCTTGTGTAGTTAGAAACCATGTTATACTGAACTAAGAACCAGTACAAAAAAGGGGGTTACATTCCAAGAGCTAACAAAAATATGCCGTTTCATTAACAAAACGTATATAACCCTTGTATAACACGGTAGTTAGGTTCCTATAAAATCTTGTGTAGTGAGAAACCATGTTATTACTGGACTAAGAACCAATACAAAAGGGGGGGGGGGATTACGTTCCAAGAGCTAACAAAAATACACCATTTCGTTAACAAGACTACATATACCATATCATTAACAAAACTAACAAAATTACATCATTCTAGATTTCGTGTATCTTCTGCTCCCTTTAAAAAATCATTAATCTCAGTTTGTTTGCTTTTGCTTGATAGATCTTTGTAAATTTCAATCATATGGAACCAAGCATTTTTGAAGAAGCTCCCTTTTGAACTTTGGGATCCTTTCAGTTTAAGAATCTGAATTTAAAAAATAAGATTGTAATATGCTGTTTCCACCAAATCCACTTCACCAGCCTATTT
This sequence comes from Mastigoproctus giganteus, assembly GCF_048544385.1. NCBI lineage: Eukaryota > Metazoa > Arthropoda > Arachnida > Uropygi > Thelyphonidae > Mastigoproctus > Mastigoproctus giganteus. Next base: position 49,059,036 of record NC_143582.1, on the reverse strand, counting down.
TTCTACCAGTAATTCTTGAACGTCTTCAGTAATCATAATATATGTTGCTCTGTGTGTTCAAATTGTGTGTGTTCTGAGGTTGATTTTCTCTTTTTCTGGACAAAAAACCGTGCTACCCTCTCCTGAGACTGACTAACTTAGCCACTTTGTGAAAAAGCCCCATAAAAATTCCTCCTGTCATTGATGGGATTCAAACTTAGATCTTTTCCCCCCAGTGTGGGAATGATGGCGATTCTACCAACCGTGCTACCCATGAAGGCTTCAGTAGTCATATCATCAAACCTTTCCCTCCTACCGACTTAGCAAGTTCTACTATTGCACCTATTCCGTTTTCTGCCGATTCAACCATATTTCCTGAATGAACTGACTCTGGCCATACATGGCGCACTATGGCCACAGATACCGATGCACCTAATAAATCCCCAAACAAATAATCTGGCCACACATTATTCCAACACGCATTTAATGTTGATGGTTTTTCTTCTTTGAGCGATAAAGCTATGATTCTGATACAGTCCACAATTGAAAAATGTTTCCATGTCTCCATCACTTGTTTTCCATCAATTCAATTCGGAATCAGTTGTTTTCCAAACTCCATTAATGATTTTCCAGTAACAATTTTCTGATTTAATGAGTTTCAAAGGTTGATATAATGCCTTGATATAATTAAAGAAGTTGTTCTAGGTGGTAAGAACATTACTTCAACATTTGGATGACTCAAATCTTTGGATGGCCTGGCACGTTATCCAACAGTAATAAAACTTTGAAATCTAGATTTTTCCACAAGTTCAATAGCACAACCTAACACAGGGATTTCTGAACAAAGTAAAATAGGGGATTTCCCAATTTTTTTTTTTTTTTTTTTTTTTTGGCATAACAATTAGCAAGCCAAAAGCTGGGATTCACAAAAAAAGAATGGAAATGTTGAAAAATTACATCCAGTATAATAGCAGAGTTTTTCCTGCACAAAAGCTCAAAAATACTATGTTAAGCGAGTTTTTCCACAGTTCTCTAACTGTGTTAAAGCGAAACCATGTTATATAAGTACTGTGTTGTGCGAGGATTGCCACACTTTATCAGTTGTGTTAGAGCAAAACAATGTTATAGAAGGACCATGTTATACAGGGATTGCCTGTAATGGTATTTCAAATTGCACGATAAATGTATGTACACTCATGTACTTTGTGTAAAAATGAAAGATAAAAAAAGACTGTGCATGTTGCTTATTTTTGACTTAGTTTCATGATCAGCAAAGCAATTTTAGTTGAAAGTAGCTTATGTCATACATGTTGTCAAAAAATAAGTTAAAATTTGCATACTAGTGCAATGAATATAGATTTCTACAGCATATATTTGCTGTTCACAATTATATCTAATTGTTATATCTTTAGAAGCCGAACATTATAATGCCACTACCAACACTGCTGAATCAAAATATTCACAGAATCCTTCAGGTTATACTGAGGAGTCTGACAGTTTTAACTTGGGAAATCAGCATCTTGTGGAAAGTGCAACAGATCTGACTAAAGACTTAACAAAATCCCCCCTTGAACAAAGAACAGTATTACCTGTTATAGCCGAATCTCAGGGAAATGAAATCCAGGACTCTGAACCACCAAACTCTGATCAGCATCGATCGTCATCGAGTGGTGGAACTGGGGCTTTAAGAAAATTATCTAATACAGGCTCTCAGAAGTCAGGTATTTTTCCTACTGAGCAGAATTTTGATAATCCAGGAAGTGAAGCATTAGATCTAAGTCTTCAGAACCTAGAACATGAATTGTCTTGCAGACGAAAAGATCTAATAGAAAAGTAAGTGTACCTTTACTTATTAATCAGTTTCATAATTTTTGCATGAAAAGTGTATATTTATATTAATGCTTTAGTAAGTTTTTCCCATAGCTATCAACACTGTAATGTGGTAGTTTATATGTGAGAAAAAAAAAAAAAAAAAAAGAAGTTTAGTGCACTATATTCAAAATTTAAACTTTTTTTTTTTTTAATTTCTAATATTTTTTCCTGAAATTATTAAAGCTATATATAGTTAGAATTAGGCATAAAATAATTTAATTCTGTTAAATTGGCATCTGACATTTTGGAGTGTGGGGTGCTGGTGATGCCCCATAGGTATTAAAACATTTCAGCATGTTTCAAGGACATGGAAGATTGGCTGGTAAATAAAAGAATCATCTGGTTAATAAAGATCATTTGAGTGGCAAGTGACAAGACTGCTTTAGGTATCTCCATGCACCTAACAATATAAATCTTTTTTTGAGTTAAGGCATATTTGCTGCAGTTTACACAATTGCAAACTGACTTTTTACTTGGGTAGTATATTTGGTTGTTTTGGAACTTTGAGTATTGTGCAAAAACTAAGTGTCAGTTTATTTTCTAGTAATTGTATGGAATAGTTGCATTCACAAATAGTAGTAGTAGTAATAGCGGTATATGAGCTTATGTAGCATCAGTCAAAAAAAAAAAAAAAAAACAATTTCACACAACCATTCCCTCTAAAAATTTGTCCAGTTCCTCCTTGAATTTATTTAAGCTATCAACTTCCACAATGACAGGTGGAAGTTTGTTCCAGCAATTAACCACCCACTGGCTAACAGCAAATTTCTACGCATCTATTCTACAACTGTTTTCCTCGATTTGAATTTATGCCCCCTCAGGTTTGTAATCCGAGCAAGCGGAAGAATCTCATCAGAAAGTATTATAGTGTCAAGGCATTATATGCCTCAATCAGATCACCTCGCAGGTGCCTACTTTCCAGCCATTGCAATTTGCAGAATTTAAGCCTTTCTTGATGAGAGGATCCCTTCATTCCTCTCACCAATCTTGTTGTGCTTCTCTGTACACGCTCAAGCAACTCTACATCCTTCCTAAAATGAGCCCCCCAAACCTGTATGCAGTACTCAAGGCGTGGCCTGACCATTGCCTTATACAAAGGGATAATTACCTCCTTTTCCCTGCTAGCAAAATTTCTGTATATCATTGACAATTGACCCTCTGACAGGCTGTCTACATTGTTCAGAAAACTTCATATCTGACTGCACTATCACTCCCAGGTCTTTTTCATTTTCTACCAACTGTGGTACTATACCCTAAGTGTAGTAGTACCACAAGTTGATATGTTCCTATGGGGTTACTTCTACCCATATGCAGTACTTTGCATTTGTCAATGTTAAACTTCAGTTGCGACTTCTCAGCCCATCAACCCAAATTTTCCAGATCAAATTTTCTAGTTGCAGTAGCACACTGCCATTACTGTCATTAGCAACCCTGCCAATCATCTGCAAACTTCGACACTAAGCCTGATATACCTTCATGAATATCATTGATGAAATGCTGAACTCATCTATATTGTAATCAGAATAAACCACAGTAAGATCCCCGTATCCACGGGGAATACATTCCAAGACTTACAGTGGATGGCTGAAACCATGGATATAAGCGAACACCTTTTGGCCCCATATATAAAGTGATTTTCTTGTACATACATACGTATAATAAAGTTTAATTGATAAATTAAACACACAGTAAGACATTACCAACATTTAAATATGGTAATAATAAAGTACCGCAGACTCTCGCTCTCGATTTACCGGGATTGGATTAACCAGGAAGCGGATTAACCGGGACCCTTCAATACTCCAAATCAAAAAAAAAAAAAAAAAAAAAACCAGAAATCATAAAATTCAAATAATAACTATAATAGGTATAAACAGATATTTTGCAAGTCGTAAATTAGCGACAAGAACCGGTGTTATAAGTCATCATTGGGAGCTGATATCTTGCAACTCCCGCTGTCTGCTGTCTTCACACACTGAAAACAAAAAAAAAGAGAGACAAAATGTTTAGTTTGATTTAGTGTGTCGCGTCTATTGTTGTGTTTCATTATACTGCAAAAGGACAAATTTTGTTTTGTTATGTCAGGGATGTTGGAATTTTTTTATAGCAACTATTTTTTTTTTTTTTTTTGTTTAGAAATCACGAAAATGATATGCAAATGCAAGCGTTGTGCTTTCAAATTAAACAAAAACTTGAAACATATTCAAAAGTTCGAAAACAGGGCATCCTTTAAATCTCTAAAGAACCATTATAATGTTGGTGACCAAACCATACACGACATTGTAAAAAATAAAGGGAAGCTATTCAATTTAAAATCGACATCGTACAAAAATAAAGGGAAGCATTGTATTGGACATGCAAGTAGTATGTGTTAAGTTTTTTAGTTTTTTTTCCTTGGGTAACTGAATCAGCGGATACGGGGGCACAACTGTACAGAAGAATTTTGTTGTTAAGATTTTTTTATGGAAACCCCAGAAAAGGTATTGGAACCTATAGTACTTAGTGCCGTGTATGGGCTATAGATTGAGAAGAAAGAAAATATTTTTTGACATCAGACTTGAATTTATGTTGGTTGTAATTTTTGGGAAATACATGTGAAGGAAGGTTGTTCCAGAAAAAAAAAAAAAAAAAAATGTAAGGAATGATGAACAAGGAAGGGGAAAAGTTGGTTCTGGAAGTTTTGAGTTGGATAATGAATGGATGATGTTGCAGCACATGTTTGGTCTGGTTTGGAAGAGAGTGGGGGAATTACAGATGTCAATTCAGAAGAACACTGCCCATGAAAGTATTATAGAAAAGGCATACAGCAGTATTTATAAGAAATATCCATGGAAGAATCAATTAGAAAAGGCAAGAATTATCTATAGAAATGGCCTCCCTTTGAAATCTCTATGTGACAGAGAGTGGAGAGATTTGAAACAGTTGGGTCATTAATTAACAAGGCTGCCCTCTTTTGAATGGAGTCTAGAAGCTTGAGAGAAGTTTTGGGGGCACCACTTCAGATGTGAGAACATTATATCACGGTAGAGCAAATTTGAGATTTGTACCAAATGAGAAGAAAAGTAATGCCAAAAGATAAAAAGAAAACCCGGTTTTTTTTTTGGTTTTTTTTGGATGCAGGGAAAGAAATATTTGTGATGTGCTTATGCCAAGAGAGATTAGAATTTAGGGTAATTCCTAGTAATAATAATAATAATAATTATTATTAATTTAACAGTCCCTTGTCTGTATTGTGTCATTAGAAACGTATGTTCATGAGCCAATCTGCATATGGTACAGGCTGAAAAACCTGGAATAACTCACAAAGAAAAATCCTACTCCCTCCACCTACAGCCTCAATTGAGGAGAACTTCAGAAATTCCTCCAGTTAAGGTGCCTCCGTAGCTAGGTGGGAAGGAGCAGCAGTGCGTAGCACACGCTTCTTGATTAGACCAGGGTTCGAGTCCGTCACCACCAAATACGGAGGATGCGGAAAAGTCAGGGATTGACCACCGCATATCCCGGAGCAATATGGCCTTAATTACTAATGCTCCTAAAAACCAAATAACAAACAAACAATCCTCCAGTTATTGATGGAGCTTCGAACCCAGACATCTCCAAACAATTCATTCAGAAAAACCACCATACTGTCAGGGAGGATGGTAATATCTAGTAGAGATATGCAGTTTTATCTAGCAGATTAGTTGTCATCAAAAATGAGTAAATGAGTAGTAGGCTCCTTTTTTTTTTTTTTTTTTTTTTTTTTCAAGAAATAAGAAAGCAATGAATTTTAGAGGAAATCAAAGTTAACTAATTTTTCTTTGTCTGCACTGACTGGAGATCAGCAGGACTTGGTAGAGGATATTCAAATAGTTGAAGCTGTTTGTGCCTGATATGAAGTCACAAATTGGAAGGTGAATGTAGTGTGCTGTCATCAGCAAAACTATGGATAGGTTTCTGGTGAGTGGAAGAAGATTATTAATATCCAAAAGGAAAAGAGTGGGAGAAGGAAATAAACTTGGAACACCAGAATTCATGGTGTTCATAATGGTGAAATTAGAAGATGCAGAGCCATCATCACTTGCAGAGAGCAGTCAGAGAGAAAACTGTAAGCAATTAATAAGATGGGGTCTCTGTTTAGAAGACCTCTATGCAAAACATGTTCAAAAGCTTTAGAAATGTACAGAGCAAATGCTTGAGTTTCACCAAACTTCTCTATCAAATTTGCCCAAAGATGAGTAACATAAGCCAATATATAAGCAGTTGGCGATTGGTGATCAGATGTTAAGTTTAAAGCTAGTTTAAGAGTTAACATCTGATGGATTTTCCATTACTTTGGAAAGAGTAGAGGTAAGCACAGTAAGACAGTAATTGGATGGGAGAGATTTGTAATCATTTTTAGGGCTAGCTGGATATGGGCTAATTTCCAAGCAAAAGAAAAAATAACAGTGGAATAAGAAGAAAGTACAAAAAAGTGACACAGAACAGGAGCAAGCTTGGGAGCACAGGTTTTCAGAACAAATGGAGAAATGCCATCAAGAAATGCAATACTACTACCAAAGGCTAATTATAGTTTGCGATGGCAAGCTTCAGCAAAATTATTTGTTCTATCACTTTCACTTAATGCTCATTGGCAAACTACAATCAGCCTTTGGTAGCAGTATTGCTCACCCTACTTTGTGGATTTTTATAGATAAATTAAGGAAAATTCAAAAAACTTACAATATAGATTTCGAAAGAATTATTGCTGTCCATGAATGTCCACAGAAAACGAACACGCTATGAAGCTGACCGCAGAATTTTAAATAAGGTCAATAACTGTAATCGGCAAAATAGAATATCTTCTTGATATATCCTACAACTACAATATGGATTAAAAAAGTAAAGGATTTATAGTTTTATAGTTTATTTTCCAGCATTGTTAAAAAAAATTCAAAGATGTACACTTAACTATGGAATAAATTCTCTTCTAATAAACGTGTATGTTCTTAATAAATAACATATTGCACTAATATATTTGACTGAACAAATTTCCATTAATAAATTTATAACAACCCTAAATGAAAACGTATATAATTTTCTTTTCAAAATAATTTTTGTAGCCGAGTTGACCGTTGCTTGGCGGCAATCCTGCTCATGTTCAACTTGTCTGACAAAATCTGCTGATACGTTCCATACAATAGTCCTACAATGCCCCAGATGTCATGGATGGTCCGCCTGCGGGCTTCACGGATCGCGCCCCAACTCTTGCAACATTTTCTGGAGTGGTGCTCGATGATGGACATCCAGAGCGATTGTCATCATCAACTGACATTCAACCATTTTTAAAACGGTTAAACCAGTAGTAGGTCTGCATCTTGCCTAAAGCATTGTCATCAAAAGCTTGTTTCAAGTTATGGGTTTCTGTTGCTATATCATTAGGGAGGAAAAAAAACTTGATGCAAGCATATTGCTCCCTCACATCAGCCATCACAACAATCGCAAACCACTTGAAACATGCTGCCAAAGAACTGCACATAAATATTCATTGATTCTGTCCAGCCTGATGCCATGTGGCACACTGATTCACAAAAGAATTCATGCAGTTTTACCAAGTGTCACAAGTCCATACTAGATGTAGTTCCCATGCAACATTCAAATTTCTGGAACATTTGGGTAGCACCTCATATTACTGTCTAACACTCATTTAGAGAGGGTTTCCCCCATGGGTTATTCCAGGTGGATTCATTTTTCACCCCACCAAGCATGCAAATCAGCTAATGAATGCACTTTTACAGAGAAATATACTATACGGATGTGAGCTTCAGTGGCCAGTATATCCAAACAGGACCCAAAGCTTTGGCATTCCGGCACCAAAACATTGCGAAGAGAAGTGGTACTTGCACTGTCATGAATAGGATATACATATTTGACTTCTCTCCATCTACTCACAGGAGAGGATCCTCCTCAGTGTCCATGCTGTTCAGCACATTTAACTATGAAACATATCCTGATTGACTGTTCTCGGTATCAACAGGACAGAACATCCATCCTGTTTTCCCTGAAAAATCTTCAAGAACCAATGACATTATGATGTATTATTGGCGATGATGCAAACATCAATGAATTTTCTCTTTTTCTAAAAAAATTGGACTATATCATAAATTCTAAAAAATCTTGGTAATAAAAATGAAGTGGTTACACCTGAATTTTGTTTTTAACATTTTCCTATGAATAGGCACACTATAGCCACAGCAGCTTATGTGCCTTTAACCCCATAACATGCACGCGTGTGCGCTCACACACACACACACACACCCTATCTATTAAGTGTATCTCATCCCTGTAGAAGCACTCCCCTGTTAACAAGAACAGACTATGCTAAGAAAATTCTACCCCACGAGCCTTGCATAATCTCTCCGGAGCCAAATTGATCGACAAGACTCTCATTATATATTTCTCTGTATCATGTGTTGGCAGAATTGCAGACACTTTCAAATTCAACTCTAATTCCTCTAATTCCTCTAATTCTCAACTTTTCCTCAACATTGCCTTGTACCTGTCAAGTAACTCAGCAGATCTCCTACTATTAATGTATTCAATGCCAACATGTGGAACAATATCATGTTTTGTGCCCTTAAAAGATGATAACTGATCTATAACACCATCAACTTTTACTGCTGGTGGACATACCCTGGTCCTATTCTAACTATCCTTATTGCACAGTATATTTCATATTTCCTTGACATTAGTATCACCAGCAGTATCTACCTCCTCTGGGATTAGCACATTCTGCACTGGGGGGTTGCTGCTTTGTTGCTGAAGTGTGAACTCTGGAATTCAGTTGGACAACTGAGATCTTGATGGGCTCCCCAATTTAATACCTTCGAGGGCATTCACCCTACTCCTCAAGCTCTCGTATAGGCTTATCACAATGCTGAGTTAGCACCACACACAGACATACCCCTTGACTATGTGAAACTTACTCCAGAAAGGTCTGCAAACATTGCACATTTCTTCAGGCCATGATTCAAAGGAGAATCGCTCCTTCAGAGCCCATTGCTTTGCTGCTCTAGTCTGGGAATAATTTCCATTTAAATTCAATATAATTAAGAATACTACACTTAACTAATATACTTAAATGCAATAATAAAACTAGCCTAATTCACCAGTAATATGCAATAATAATGAGTACTAGCTTATCAAGTTTACATTATGTGTATTATGTTATCCAGTTTTTGTTGGCATAAACTTGGTATTATGTTATCTAGTTTCTAGCTGAACAGACAAAAAAACAGTTGTCTTTTTGCATACTTATATCACTTTGAGCGTACTCATATCACCCAGCTTCACTTTTGACAATTTAGGTTAGGACAATACAGATCTTCTTGTAGCTCCCTACTGATCAAATAAAACATGTCCTCCTTTGACTGTTCATACAGTCAAGCTGCTCAACTCAGAACTTTTAAAGCCCTTTAAATCTGGCATAAATTAGAACTGAGTTATATTCTTGATTATACAGCTAATCTGACCAACTTATTTTGCTTTTTTAAAGCAGGTTCATTTATCGAACATTTCTAAAAAATCCACACTTAGAATGAATAATGGAATTCAAATAATGTACTGTGACAGGCACAATTTGGATTCAGTTGCCCTCATGTCACAAAACCAAATTCAACAACTAGAACAAGTTATTAAGGAGTGTCAGAATACTTTTATTACGGTAGTATATATAAACATATATGTATAGTTCATGATATATTTTACCTCTTGTCTGAAAAGCAAAAATATGATTAGAAGTATGACAGTAAGTGAACAACTTAGTAAATTCAAAATTTTGATTAACAAATTCACCAGTCAGTTGGACTACTTTATCTAAAATATTAGATGAAAGTTTTTGTAATACTATATTTCAAATCATTAAACCATTTAACCAGTTAACTGAATCTCTAACATTTACAGTTTAAAAAACTGTAAATGTTAGAAAATTACGAAACTAAGTTTCTGGATAACTATTCTAGATTTCTGTTTGACACAATAAAGATGTAGGTTATAAATGAAATAAATTGTTTATGTACTTAATTTTCCACTAAATTTAAATACATTTGTATTGGATGTTTGTCTTTGAGATCTTATATTATTTAAACAACCTTAAAAAATATTAACCCGGATCTGGGCTCTTCGCGAATTGTTATTGAAACAATTTGGAATAAACTTCCACAACAACAGGTGGAAGTTTATTCCAGCAGTCAACCACTCGCTGGCTAAAGGCAAACTTCCTAACATCTATTCTACAACCATACTTCGTCAGTTTGAATTTATGCCCACTCATGTGCATAGTCTGAGCAAGATGAAGAATCCCATCAGAATTGACCTTGCGCAATCCATTCAAAGCCTTAAATACTTCAGTTGAATTACCTCGCAGGTGCTTAGTCTACATCTCCCTGTGAGATGCCCTGGCATCCTGTCTGCATTGCTCAGAGAACTTCATAATTGACTATGCAATTACCCCCAGGTCTTTTTCATTTTCCACTATCCTGAGTGTAGTATCACACATTTGGTATTTTGAACTGGGATTACTGCCCCACACGCAGCACCTTGGATTTGTTGATGTTAAGCTTTAATTGCCACTTCTCAGCCCATCTGCCTAATTTTTCTATATCTTGTTGCAGTAGCATACCCTGATTACTTTTATTAATCACCCTGCCAACCTTGGTATCATTTGCAGACTTAGTCATTAGACCTCATATACATTCATCAATATCGTTAATCAACACAGGAATCAAAATGGATCCAGCACCGAACCCTGTGGTTTCATGAAAATTGATGTCCACTGATAACTGCTCTCTGTCTTCTCCCATTCATTTATTCATAGTAGTAACTTGCCCTTAATGTCACAGTGTTCCAATTTGTGCAGCAGTCTTTTATGTGCAACAATATCAAAGGCTTTTCTGATATCCAAGTATACAGTGTCAAAATTATTTTAGCATCCATTGCCTTGTTATTACATCATGGTGTCCAATCAGATTGGTCAGACAGGATCACTCTTAGAAACTCAAGCTGTTACTTCAGTATAATTGCATTCCTATCTAGATAGTCCTACATTACTTCTTTAATCAGAGACTCCATTATTTTACCTGGAACAGATGTTAAGCTAGCAGGTCTGTAATTACTTATATCGCCTTTTGGTCCTTCTTTGTGAATTTCCTTGTTATCACATCATGGTGCCCAATCAGATTGGTCAGACAGGATCACTCTTAGAAACTCAAGCTGTTACTTCAATATAATTGCGTTCCTATCTAGATAGTTCTACATTATTTCTTTAATCAGTGACTCCATTATTTTACCTGGAACAGATGTTAAGCTAGCAGGTCTGTAATTACTTATATCGCCTTTTGGCCCTTCTTTGTGAATTGTGGATACATTCGCATATGTCCAGTCTGTGGGAACCTCCTTTGCTGCCTTCCTTAATATAATAAGTTTGATCCCATTCATCCCAGGTGCCTTTTTTTATGTTTAGCTTCAACAATTTCTCTTCCACTTTTCTCTCAGTTATCACAAAATCATTTAGCTCCCTTTTAGAGTTTGATAAAACTATTGGCATCCCTCCCTTCCTTAAAGAATTCTTCATGTGCGAATATAGAGGCAAAATATGTATTCAGTTTGACTGCAACCTGAGCAGGACCATCAACAGTTAGACCATTAACATCAAGTGGCATATGCTTCGAGAGCTTTTCCCCTGTTCGGTGTTTCTTTCCATCATGAACCAATATTATTCAACCCCTTCCTTCTCTTGAAAACATAAGCAAAGAAGTCTTTGCTGCTTTTATTTGCATTCTTTGCCAGATTTCTCATAATCTGACTAAATCTCCTTTGTGTTATTTTAAAAATCAACAAGAAATAATTCAAAATTTTTCTTTTTTTGATGTCATCTTTGTCTTAAGTCTTTTCTGAATGCTTTAAAAATTTTTTTTAATTAAATTTTGCAAATGAAAATCCCTTTAGACTTCTTTTTGGTGAGTAAAATGCAGTGGGCTTCATTGAATACATGCAATTAGATGCCAGTCTGTCAATAACCTGAGTACCAGGTTATTGACAGAAAGGAAGGAGGGCACTGACTTTAAAAATTACAGCTGTGAATTACAGGCTCCGAAAAGCGATAAGTGTTTGCCTTTTTATTTACCTAATTGTTATTTTATATTGTACTTTATACGTACTCTTATAGTTATAGTTACGCTGCTTATTTTTATTTTTAATTTAGATAAAGAGTTTTTGCAGATTACTACTTAATATACTTAAAACCGTTATTTTGTTCAAATATTGCAGCCATTGTTTTTGTATAGAGTAGTAGGGAATTCAAATTTTTAATTGTGGTAACTAGGTAGTGTTAATTATATAGCGTAATACGCATCACTGCATTTAGGATTCTATTAGATAGCGTAGTATTGACAATTATTTAATTAAATTTATTGATCTTATTAATTTAAAATATCATGCCCCAGACTAGAGCAGCAAAGCAACGGGCACAAAGTGGCAGGAGTGCCGTGACTCGGGGGAGAACTGGGGGGGGGAGCGATTCTCCAATGCATCACAGCCTAAAAAAATGTGCAACTTGTGAAATGTTTGCCGAACTCTCTGGAACAGAACATGATCTAGCCAAGGATGATCTCTTTGTGTGTGCCAGGTGCAGAGAGTGTCTAGAAATTAGGCATCAACTCAGCGTTTTACTGGGCATCTATGAGAGCTTGAGGTGTAGGGTAGATGCCCTCGAAGAAATTAATATGAAGGGCCCGTCAAACTCCCAGCTGCCCAGCTCAACGTCAGAGCTCACTCCTGAGCATCAGGCAACACAGCGGCAATCTCCAAGGCAGAATGCTGGTCCCAAAGGAACTAGTTATTGTTGGTGACTGTATTGTCAGGGAGCAGGGAATATATTGTGTAAAAAGGATAGATGGAACAGGACCAGGGTATGTCTGCCAGGGGCAAAAGTTGATGACTTTGTAAAGCCTATATCATCTTTTAAGGGCACAAAAGGTGATATTGTTGTACATGTTGGCACCAATGACATTAAGAGTAGGAGATCTGAAGATTTACTTAACAAGTACAGGTCAATGTTGCAAAAAAAGTCGTGAGTCAGGGTTAGATTTGAAAGTGTCTGCAATTCTGCCGAGACACGATTGGAAGGAATACATGATGTGAGCCTTGTCGATCAATTCGGCCCAGGAGGGAATGTGCAAGGCTCAAGGGGTAGAGTTTTTTTCAGCGTGGTCTGTGCTTGTTAACAGGAGAGACTGCTTCAACAGGGATGGGATACACTTAAATAGAAAGGATGCAAGAATATTTGCTGATGTTATCGAGGCAGTGTTAGGTGGGTCGGAAAACTGTTAGCTTGGGGGAGGGATTCACAGACTAAAAGTTTAAAATTAGCCGCAGGCAGAGGTGAAGGTGATTCTTGCACAACTTCTATTAGAATAAGTAGTGACCTGGAGCGAGGGGTGCTGGGGATTTCAGGGACTGATGGCAGTCATCGTGAAACAGGTGGGTATATGGAATGTGTTAGGGTAACTAATAATAAGGATAGGTACATGTATACTTGCATGTATACCAATGCTAGAAGTATAGTAAATAAATTTGAAGTGTTGGTCAAGACATCAAAGGCGGATATTGTTGGGATAGTAGAGATGTGGTGTCACACAGATATAAGGAATACAGAACTGGAATTTGGGGAGTACAATGTGTAGAGAAAGGATAGACAGGATAGGAAGGGAGGAGATGTTATGCTGTTAATTAAGAAAAACATAAAATCAAAAGAAGTGCATCTAGTTGATATAGATGAACAGTGCACTGTTGAGTCAGTTTGGTGTGACATAAGCGCTGCGAAAGCAAAAATAAGAGTAGGAGTGTGTTGTAGGCCTAATGTCTTGAATGAGTACAATGAACAATTGTACAGAGAAATAGAGTGGGCTAGTAAATCAGAATGTCTTATAATGGGGGATTTTAACTTCCCAGATATTGACTGGAACTCATGGGTTGGTCACTCATACACTAGTGAGACTTTTGTGGATTTATTGGATGATTGTTTTCTACAGCAGCATGTCCGAGAGGCAACCAGAGAGGGTAATACTCTTGATCTGGTTATCAGCAGTGATCATTTGTGTATTAAGAATTTGCAGATAAAGGAACCACTAGGTGGCAGTGATCACAGTGTACTGATGTGGGATTTACTTAAAGATATAATTACCATCAGGAGTAAAGGAAAGGGTTTTTGCTTCCGTAAAGGTGAGTACAGTGGTCTCAGACAGTTTTTAAATTCTGTACAGTGGGATCAACTGACGATGTTACCAACAGTAAATTCTAAGTGGGAAGCATTCAAGGAATTAATCATGGTTGCTACTAAAAGTTTCATACCAACTAAGAAATATCGTTCAAGGTTTAGGCCTAAATGGTTATCAAATGAACTGACGATATCAGGCATTTTTCTTCTCTGTCATGAGACTCATGACAGAGAAGAAAAATGCATGGGACGCATATAAGCTAGTCTGTAATCAGGTCACAAAAGAGGTTAGGCAGGCGAAGGCAGATTACGAGAAATCCTTGGCAAAAGATGCTTAGAAAAACAGCAAAAATTTCTTTACTTATATAAGCTCTAAAAGGAAGGGGATGAATCTGATTGGTCCACTTGACATCGATGGTTCGACTGTTGATGATCCTGCTCAGATAGCAAACAAACTGAATGAGTATTTTGTATCTACATTCACACATGAGGATGTCAAATGTTATCAAATTGTAGCAGGGTGCTTAATGATTTTATAATAACTGAGAGCAAAGTGGAGGAGAAATTGCTGAAGTTAAACGTAAGAAAGGCACCTGGGATGGATGGGATCTATCCAGTTATATTAAAAGGAGGTGGCAAAGCAACTAAGCAATCTCTTAGCCATAATTATGAGAGCATCATTGGACTCGGGGGAGGTCCCACAGACTGTAGATGTGCAAATGTATCCCCAGTTCACAAAGGGGGATCGAAGGGTGACATGAATAATTACTGACCAGTTAGTTTAACTTCTGTTCCGGGATTATTTGGATTTTATTTGGATTTCAGGAAAGCTTTTTGACACTGTTGCGCATGGAAGACTATTGTATAAATTGGAGCAGAATGGTATTAAGGGTAAGTTGCTACAATTGATAAAAGGATGGTTGAGTGGGAGAAGACAGAGGGTGGTGATCAGTGGGTGCTGCTCTTCGTGGACTAATGTTACTAGTGGAGTCCCACAGGGTTCGGTGTTGGGTCCTCTGTTGTTTTGTATATTTATCAATGATTTGATGAAGGAATATCAGGCTTAGTGTCGAAGTTTTCAGATGATACAAAGGTTGGAAGGTTTGTAAATGACAGTAATGGCGGTGTGCTACTGCAACAGGATCTAGATCATTTGGGCAGATGGGCTAAGAAGTGGCAACTGAAGTTTAACCTTGACAAATGCAAAGTACTGCATATGGGTAGAAATAACCCCAGAGATACGTACCAACTGTGTGGTACTACACTTAAGGTGGTAGAAAATGAAAAAGACCTGGGAGTGTTTGTGCAGTCACATATGAAGTTTTCTGAGCAATGCAGACAGGCTGCCAGGCAGGTCATGGGACTTTGTCAATGATATATAGGAATTTTGCTAACATGGAAATGGAGGTGATTGTCCCTCTGTATAAGGCAATGGTCAGGCCATGCCTTGAGTACTGCATACAGGTCTGGAGGCCTCATTTTAGGAAGGATGTAGATTTTCTTGAGCATGTACAGAGAAGGGCAACGAGATTGGTGAGGGGAATGAAGGGAGCCTCTTACCAAGAGAGGCTTAAGTTCTGCAAATTACAGTGGCTGGAGAATAGGCACCTATGCGGTGATCTGATTGAGGTGTATAAGGCCTTGAATGGGTTGAGCACGCTGAATTCTGATGGGATCGACCGCTTGTTCAAATTACGAACCTAAGGGGACATAAATTCAAATTAAGAAAAGACAGATGTAGAAAAGATGTGCAGAAATTTGCCTTTAGCCAGCATGTGGTTAATTGCTGGTACAAACTTCCATCTGTTATTGTGGAAGTTGATAGGTTAAATAAATTTAAGGAGGAACTGGACTGGCATTTGGAGGGAATGGTGTGATTTTTTTTTTTTTTTTGGCTGATGCTGCATAAGCTCATACACTTGCTTTCTTGCATCACATGCCACTACTACTACCATTGCATGAAGTGTAAAGTGTGCATCAACAGTTTGATTTCAGATGATGCTTGAATGTCACAGAGTCAGGGAGTGTTACTAACTGGAGAAAAGCTTGTGTCAATGAAGCCAGCTCACTGTTAATACGTGATGCCACTGAACATGTGCATATAATTAGGTATAATCTGATTCCTGCATTTTTCTTGTTTGCACAATAATTAACAGAGATTTTTTATAATTTCAATGGAGAAATGAAAGAAAACATTTTCAAAAACAGCTGTATGGAGAGACTAGATGAAGAGCATGACTTTCTGAAATACTGTCTGTGGTTTTAGTGACCCTGTGCACCCAGTTGGGGATCACGATGGACACCAGTAGTTAATTTTTCAAATGTCATAAGTTTTCTTTCTTTCTTGCTTCAAGTTTAGATCAGTGGAGAGAAAATATTCAAAGATACTTTGATCTTTGATTCTTGAGATCAGAAATTATTAGTAAATTTCTTGATAAATAACTCAATTCTCAAACTGATGATTGTAGTAAAATGCAGAACTGCATTGTATTTTTTATTGCACTTTTTTGTAGCATCTTGCAACTTTTTTAATATATGTATTTCTTTAAAGTTTAACAAACAATTATGTTTAGCCAGTAGACATTACCATCATGTAGTCCAATAAAATGAGATTTTACTGTACTTTGAAATGAAGACACACACATACAAACTGTAGACCACTAATGAAAATACTGCTTTTGTCAATCATATAGGGTTTCTGATAGATGGTCATTTATGTGTAACATTTATATACATTTTTGTAGATTCTCGTATACATTATATTAATGTTAATTGTTAATAACTTGAAACCAGTTGAAAAAACTTGAAATTCCCCAAAAAAAAAATCAAAAATTATCTTATGTCCTCCACTTGATTGGGTGCTATTGATTTACTTATTGCAAATTATACACTATCACAGGAAACTTTTCAAAAAAAGGTTTCCAAAATAGCATGTTTCCCAATGTGAATCAAACATCGTGATATTTGTTTCTCATTGGTTGCTCATAGATAACTGACAGCTACTATTATTTTTAGAATTTGATGTAAATCCTTTCATCATGCATTAGTTTCTTGAGAGTTTGAGAAAGTAGTGTATCACTTACTCAAGAAACGTTCTTTTTGCTGCTGAAACAGAAGCAGCCTCAGGAAAGTTTTGTGTATGTCACACTCCATGTCTAACATTAAAAAAAATATATATATGTGTGGGTGTGTGTATGTAAAAACATAAACAATACCCTACTCACAAGTTTGAATAACATAGCTGTCATCATGATTAGCAATGAGGACAGTGCTGTAAATGGGTGTACAACACACCAGCAACCAAATTTCATGACCTACAGACAGCTTCCATTCATTCCATAAACAATGTATTTTTTTTTAGTAATTGAAGAGAAATATAATAAAATATAAATGAGGACAAGAGAAGCACATGTAAAACACCACTATTTGAGAACTGTCACTGGTAACAATTATATTTATTGTCTTTCACATGAATATGATGTTATGTGAGTATTGTAAGTTGTTATTCTCCTGTCCATTTTAGATACATGCCCCACTTTTTCTTAGCAGTTTATTTCTAATATATGCATATATACAGTATATTTTTCTTCTCACCCACTAAAAATGAACCATGCCATTATTAAGGTAGTGCCAGTTATGTCAAGGGTCTTCTTATCAGAGTAGGATTACATTCAATTCACCAAAAATACCCACCCAACTTCTTTTTTTTTGGCAGTGAGTGAAGGCAAATTTTATTTTGCACACCACTTGCTACAAATGTTGCCATGAACCTGGTAATGAGAAATACATCAAGGTAGAGTTTGAGTGATGTCAAGCAGTGCTGATCTCCAGGTAATTCTCTAATAGGATGAACAAAATTTAGTTAGCTTCATTCCTTTTACAATTTTCCTGTCTCCTTTTTCATAAAACAAAACCAGAAAGAATGTCTAGAAATGTGAATGTTATCGAAGATGGGCATGGGAGCAGCCCAACTTCGATAACATTCGCATTTCTAGACAAGATCATGCATTACCAGGGATAACACTGAACTCTCTTAGCATATATCACAAACATATAACATATCACAAATATTGCTTCCTCTGCATTGAAAAATAAAATGGGTTTTCTTTTTTTGCTCTCAGCATTACTTTTCTTCTAAAACAGCTACTGACTGTGTACAAATCTGAAATCCACCCTACCACGGAATATTGTTCCTACGCCTGGAGGTTTGTGGGGGCCCCAAAATCTTTCTTAAGCTTCTAGTTGTCCAAAAGAGAGTAATTTGGTTAATTAATGACCTATCTCTTACAAAAAAACTCTCTCCACCCCCTGACAGCTTTTATCAAATTCAATTGCCACTTCTCAGCCCATCTGCCCAACTTTTCTAGATCCTGATGCAGTAGCACACTAAACCACAATTAAACATGAAACTTAACATGCTTTTTGTTTTTTAGCCTTTTGTTTTTTCATTCATTTAAGAATAAAAACTCTTTTTATATTTAGGCATAATGTTGAACCTGTAGTCAATCTTCATTTTAGTGGACAGGGTGTAAACAGTGGACTGATAACTGTAGATGTAGCAAGTACAAGTCAGCAACAGTGGCATAATTTGCCTACCATTCATGATCATCATGCTTTTCCAAATACCAGCCAGACTGAAGAAAGTGTACATTATTGCAGCAAGCAATCAGGAGAAAATGTATCATCAGTAAGTTAACTTGCTTATCTGTCTAGCACAGATTCATTTTTAAAAAACAAAATTTGTGGATAGATAGAAAGCAATGTCCAGGGATTTTGAATTACCAAGAAATGTTTAAATGGTGAAGGTAAAGACAGCCAACATGAGAACCATGGCAAACTGTGGGAAATTTACTGGACAAACTGATTTTCCACTACAACTGTTTCTCCCTGTATTCTTGGTAAATAGACATTGCATGCCATCAGTAGCGGCAATAGAAGTCAAGAAGGATATATTGATTGACATGTAAGTGTGACAGACTATAACATCATAGCATTAAGTGATTGATTGACGTTACAATATATATATTTAGAATCTTTCTTTCTTTTCCTATTATTTCCTAATCTAACCTTTAAAGTTAGGTTAGGTTAGGAAATATAAGGTAAAATAAGGGAACCTTTCCTATTATTTCCTAACCTAACATTGAAGGTGAGGTTATGAAATATAACGAAAAGTAAAGAAACCTTTTCCTTTTTTCCTAACCTATGTATGTTTTTAAGATTAGGTTAGAAAACCTAACCTTAAAAACAAAAAAAAATCAGTAATATGGTTTTTTAATAGCAAAAACACTCATGAACTCCAATAATCTGCTTTTAATAATGAGAAAAAACTAATCATTACATTGTCTGTTATGCCTGCATGTCAATCAATACATCATTTTCGACTTGTACTGCCACTACCTGGTGCCTCCGTAGCCAGTTGGGCAGGAGCAGTAGTGCGTAACACACACTTCTTGATTAGACCGGGGTTTGAGCCTGTCACCACCAAATACGGAGGATGCAGAAAGGTCGGAATGACCACCGCATATCTCCGCAGCAATATAGCCTTAGTTGCTAATGCTCCTAAAAACCAAATAACAACAACAACAACTGCCACTACTGATAACACACACCATCTGTTTACCAAGAATGCAGGGAGAAAACTGCAGTAGCAGCAAACCAGTTTGTCCGGTAAGTTTCCTGAAATTTGCCGTAGTTCTCGTATTGGCTTTCTTTACCTTAGCCATTTAAATAATTACGAATTGAATTTAGATTTATTTTGTAATTAAACTTCTGTAGCCAAAGACATTATTACGTGGCTATTTTTTCTTTTATTGTTTTTTTAATTTCTTCAATTTAAATTACTATTTGTGATTTCGGTATTTATTATTGGGAGGTGGGAGCAGTTTATCCAGCTTGTCCGTTTTCATTTTCAAATTTAAGTAATGTTCTTTCCTGTTTTACAATTAGTTAAACTTGATAATTTCCAGAAATAGATACAGTGAAACTAGAATGCATCCTTGCAGTTAATGCCATTTTGTTATTTTGGTTTTTTAGGAGCATTAGCAACTAAGGCCATATTGCTCCGGGATATGCGGTGGTCATTCCCTGACCTTTCCGCATCCTCCGTATTTGGTGGTGACAGGCTCGAACCCCGGTCTAATCAAGAAGCGTGTGCTACGCACTGCTGCTCCTTCCCACCTGGCTACGGAGGCGTGTTAATGCCATCTTGGTCTAAATAAGAACACTAGAGACCTATTTGACACTCACAAAGGATGCTTTTTATAAAAAGACAGCTTTTTTGAGTATTGCTATGTCTCTAGTCTTATCACTTAGAGTTTTTGACTAGTTTCATCTAAAAAGTAATTTTTGATTAGCAGAGACATCTTTTAGAGGACAGATCATGCAGTAACAAAGGAACTAGATGAAAATAATAATTTTGACATCATATATTTAGATTTCAGTAAAGCATTTGACACCTCCGCATGAAAGACTGTTGCACAAATTGGAGCAGTGTGGCATTACTCTAATGCAACATTGCCTAATGCGAGTTACTGCTATGGATAAAGAAATGGTTGAGTGGGAGAAGATGGAGTGGTTATCAATGAGCACTGCTCTTCTTGGACTAATGTTATAAGCAGAGGCCCTCATGGTTCAGTGCTGGGCTCTTTACTATTTTTGCTATTATAGTAATAGAGGCGTGTGACACAAGAAAGCAAGTGTATGAGCTTATCTAGCATCAGCCAAAAAACACTTTCATACATCCATTCCCTCTAAAAGTTTGTCCAATTTCTCCTTGAATTTATTTAAGCTATCAACTTCCACAATGACAGATGGAAGTTTGTTCCAGCAATTAACCACCCACTGGCTAACAGAAATTTCTGC